>NC_088253.1:10571176-10879411 GCF_036013445.1 Caloenas nicobarica
TTGATCACAAAGATTGTTCCAGCTCCATCTCCTGACAGAATATACTTGATTTTGCTGCTGCCAGGATCCAGGTCTGTGTGTAACTAAAATGAAAAAAAAAGGCATTTAAGAGACAAAAATTACACTCAGATATTTTTTACATTGGTTGAACCATACGTTTTGTCAAGCTATTCTTTTGTATTTTAATCTTAGCACCAGTGATCTGTATCTCAGCTTGAACACACAAGGAGAGTAGGAATTTGTATGCATATTAATCAAAAGTGAATGTAATCATAAGCATAATGAGACTTCCTATTTAAAAGGTAGCTGTTATATATATTTTAAATCCCTGTTCTAAAATGTAAATGTCTTCGTAATTATTATCAGCCAAACTGAACAAGCACAAAATGTCCTAACCTATTAGATGCAAGGGTGAATGAAGGATTAACAATAATGTATATTTTAATCAATTTTCTTATTTTTAGTTGTTATTTTCAACTTATTTTCAGATGATTGAAAATATCTGAACACTGGCATCTATGTAAATGTTGTAACGGACAGCAATCACAGAAATTTAGAACTGTATCATAACTCAGCTGTTAGCAGAACTTAAAAGGTTCCAAGATCTTTATTCTAGAAGTATTAATATTTCCCCTGAGATAAAGCTTTGTTAAAGCAAGTTTGAGAAATATTAAAAACCCTTAAACAAATTTTCCCATTCTCCTTAATGCCTCATTAGAAAAAATAATAGTTAGGTTGTACCTGGCTTTTCAAAAAACAAGATAGAACTATAATAATCTGAAATAGAATGGGAAAAATAAGTTTTCTTTTCCTTTTTTTTTTTTTTTTTAATAATTAAAAGCCAGAACTGAAGAACACTGGAGACAAAGGGCTTCATTGATTTTTTTGTAGGCTCAGAGCCAAGTGCTAAATATCATATTATCTCCACTAATTTTTCATTTGCAAGGGCAAGCACACCAATCGGTGGACCATATGTATTAGTGTCAACACATTCAAAAATACAGCATAATAACTTAACTATACTGTAATAGTACTTTACATTCTATTTACTATTAAAGCTAACACACTCCATATGAAGAGTAAGAAGTGAATAACATAATTAAAAAAGTAACTTTCATTTATTGTCATTTATCTCTGCCTCACAAAAGACAGTCTGAAGGAAATCTGTACAGCCTGCTTAGGATAGCTGCAATGACTTGCAACAACTACCACTAGTCGTGTTTCTCTGCTTATTTTTGTGCAGACAGTTAAACAGAAAATATTGCTGGTTATGCATTTTACTCTTCAATTGATAGCAGTGGTTGCTAGGGCTGGACAGTATTGTCATTTGATATAAGAACCTGTATTAGAATATGAAAATAAGTGTGGAAAAAAGCTTTGTAACACTGGCTACGACCAAGCCACAACTAGATTTTTATGCCATACCACAAGTAAGCTCTGCAGGTTCTTCAGTAGGTAATTGGTCACATACAGTTATATCTGCAAATTAGCTGTTCAGGAATAAGAGCTTAGAAAACTCGCTAACACCACCCTACAAAAAGGAATCTCAAACTGTTGCAATGAGCACAGCGGTCAATGGCAGTCAGGTCTGATTTTCCAGTTGATCTGGTTTATTAGACACACAAAAACCTGGGCCACCAGTGTATTCTCTGCTCTGCAATAATAGCAGAACTCCCACTGACTACAAGAGGTGTAACTTCATTTTCTGTGTTTTGCTGGACAACACGTTATTACCACACCAGCTATTACGACACCATCATTTTAACAACTATTTAAAAGCACTTTGACTGTCTGTGAATATGAATGACCCAATCCACTTCAGTCTTCCTGCCCAACCCACATGAACATACACACAGACTGCAAGTGACAACTGAGTCCTTTTTCGAAAATTTCATTCTATTGAGAACACTCAGCATAATTTACGCTACATTAACGTAAGTTAACAACAGTGTCCTGTTGGTTGGTACTGCAGTTTTGTCTGCTCAGCAAGACATGTTAATACAACTTTTTTTTTTGTCTTAAAGATTATTTTCCTTATGAGCATGATTGTATTCAATCTAGGTGTCAGCAATATAAAAAAAAATTACTTGCAGGGTCCCAGAGCTTGTCAAGATCAATCCAGAATCTGTTTGTGTTTTAAACAGATTGTTTATACTTGAAGCATCTGTTTGATCCCTGAATAAAATCTATATGTTCTAAAAATTGCATATGAAGGTTTAGCAGAATATTCATAGCTGAATTACAGTGATGTCATATCATGACATCTGGACACACACAACTCAGCAAAGCATTTGGGAACATCTCGGTTCACCCAACTACACAGAGCCTAAAGTCAAAAACTATAATCTGAATTTCTAAGGCAGCACTGGCTGGATAAACTAGATATCCCACATGGATATTTGAAAATGCTCAAAGATTCTCCAGTTTGCTATTTGTTAATAAGTAGGAGAGGCTGTAAATATAATCTCTCGTGTAAGTGCTATCCCTGATATTCAACAGAAGTTGTGGTCCATAAATCAGTTCTGGTATAAATTAATGTAGAGCTTTGCAGTGCTAGTAAGATACCAACAGTTAAAATGAAAAAAAAAAAAATTCTATGATTACTATTAATTGTTTCTTCTAATAAGTTAAAGTACTTTGTATCAAAAGAAAGAAATAGATATTGCCATTTGAAACACTATAAAATGAGGGGTTAAACATTAAACACAAAGTGGAAGAACTAGAAGCACTTTATAATCTTAAAATTGAAATTGTGTCTGATTAGTGGAAGATCAGGTTTTTTCCCCAAAGATTAGTAGTGACAAAAATGATAGTAAATTTGTTTTAGTTATTTAATAAAAAGCAAGTCATAAATACAGCATTTACTGAAATCATATGTACTTTTTATGGTGAGCTTCCAGGCTGATATATTAAAATATCTTTTCTAGGTTTTGAAGTTCTTACACTCTAATACTAAAATATTGTAATAAATGACCTATGAAAGAGACATTTTTCCAAAATCATTTCATTGTTTGGATTGAGAATCAAGACATCATCATCTACTTACAAAGTTAAATAACAGAAGTGAAGTGAAATTCCAAGCCAGAAAGCACAGTATTTTTTTTCCAAGTACTCTTTCCTCTATTCTACCACATGTGAATGATAATTTACAGCAATCATCAAGCTTCAGCAAGCTGTGTTCATGTGAAGGTTAAAGATCATTAAACACATAATTATATAGGGTCTAGGTGACTGATAGAGAGGTATAATGAATATGATAAATGAATATCAGTTTCTGCTGAAAAAGCCTCACAAATGTTGTAAATGTAAAACTGCTTTCCATACCTGTAGCTTTATTTGTGCTTGAAAGCTGACCTCTTATTTTTCAGACAATATCAAGAAATGTAACAAGAATTTCTATTTAGAAAAGGAGACAAGACATCTATAACTAGGTCTTATGTCCCAATACTAGACAGCATCCCAAAACAAACAAAAGCATGTTTACTGGAAAACTTAATCAGGTTCAGAGTCAAACTCACTTCCTTTATGTGAGATTCAGTTAATTAGACTTTGAAGGAAGAGAAATCTTCCTCTATCGCTTTCCTACCTGTAGGACTAGAAATTCAAACACCTCTCTCCCTTCAAGTAGGATGTGCAACCCCATCACCCAATTCGTGCCTGGATTTATGGCAACGGGAGAGGTTTTGGATCCTCTCCTAGTTTTAATGGCACTGCAGATGCCCTGTATTAATCCCCGACCAATGGCTCCCATATAGCCTCAGCACAGGTCCTTTCCTAAAAAATGAGCTTCGTTCAAAATGAACCCTCTGAACACCGCGGTTTCTAATAATTCTTAATTCCTTTGCTAATACATGTTATAATACAGATGATAATCAATGAAGCCAGTATAATGGTAACTGCACACGGTGTACTTTCACAAAACTAATGTTATTTTCACTAATAATGAGTGCATATCTAGAAGTATTGCCAAGACACTATTCAGATCTATAAAGTATATTTAGTCTCCCACATACATATGTTACAAACATTCATAATTACAATCCATGCAAGAGAAATTGCTGAGATGAAACATTCAAAGAGCCTCTGTATTCTGTAGATGCAAAAGTACTACTCTGCAGTAAAAAACAAATACATGAGCATGTTACTGATGTTAAATTTTCCTGTTCCAAGTGTTCATCGTATTTTTAATGACATTTTCTTAACAAACACTTGGTTTGAAACTATATATGCAGCCAAGGACTTAATGTATGGACGAAGGCTGCAGAAGCTCCAAGCTAGGTTTTTTGAAGTTCTTTTGTAATTCTGAGTAGACGGAGAGATGAGTCTCTTATGCAGATGGAAACTGTCTCACCTGCTCTCAGTCAGCTACCTGGGAGTCAAAGCGACAGCTTGCTCAGCACAATGCATTTCATGTTCAAGCCATGTGTTCACCATCAGGAAAGTACACAAAGTGCTTGGGTCTGGCCCATGCCCAGAATGAGCAGAAAGCTGCTGACTGGCCTTTGCAGGAAGACGGGGCACTTTGAGCCCTCTCCAGGTGCGCTGGTGATGCACAACTTGATACAGACAAGCTCATAATGAGGTGCGCCAAAGGGAAGATTTGTAACCCTGACTCCCTCATATTAGCAAAAAAGCATAAATATATAAATAATTCACAAGAGGGGGGAAATCTACATACTATGAAGATGCTGCTGGACATTTTTAATTAAGAAAAGAGAAGGTGGCATTACATAGTCAAGTTTTTATTTGAGTTTGTTAGAAAGTAATTAATTCATCCTTGTGTAATTACAAGGGAATTACCACTTACTTTGTTTCAAGGGAAAAGGCATAATCTGATCTTAAATCTTAATTTTAAAATCTGCATCATTCTTGTCCTTCCAAACTCTAGAATCTTTTTTAAGGGACTAACTAATGCATCAGCTTTTCACCTGACATTATACAGCTACACACATAACATATCCACACTATGCTACTGCTTTAGGTTCTTCTATTTTTTTACCTATGCCTTGCAACAAAATCCCTCATTTATGAGGCAGACCTCATTTAACGAACTCAGAGAGAGAATTTTCAGCTTTTATGACTCTTTTCCAAAACTGCTGGGTTCTAAGAAGCTCTAGCTCATTCTGTGAAAGTACGGAACGATTTTAGTGACCTTAACAGTCATTTTTTTATATATATATATATATATATATAAACAAATGTTTTGAAAAATTGTAATGCACCTTACTCATCAGGTGTTTCTTTCTGTATGTAACTTTGCAGGATTTTTTTTCCAAAAATATGAACATCATTAGGTGTTACAGAATATTTTTGTGTGTATTGTTGATGTGCTCTGACATAAAATGGACAATAAGTGTGTTTATTGATGACACACATTTTTAAAAAGTCATTAATAATTAAACTATTATACAAAGATTCAATTCATTTGCATACAACACCGAATTAATAAAGTTAATGTAATTTCATTTTCTCCATGGACAGGCTGATCCCATCTTTAGTAACGGGAATTATAAGCTGCACAATGGGGAAGAGGAAAACCAAATATCTACCATTATTATTCAGGGTAATGACAAATAGGGGCACACACTTGATGTACCTGATAATGTCAGTCCTTGGAACACTTTCAGAAAGGAAACAGACAAGTACGTGGATGACAAAGGTTTCATTTAAGATATGAGAATCATGTAACTCGAAGCCTCTAGAGTAACTGTCAAAAGACATTACTGCTCACACTTCTCACCTGCAGTTTCATAACCATATTCAAAGAGAATTAAAGCAATAATATCCCTAACACTTTCATTTAAGAGTGTAATCTCTGCTTTTGTCTGCCTCAGTTTCCTAGCATGTCATCTGAGTATCTTTGATTCCAGATGGCTTCTTTTATGTTTCTGTTTATTCTTTGCTACTGCTTTTTTGTTCTATTTGATTTGCTAATTTTGTCTCTGTTTATATTCATACTGCAACTGTGCACAAACTGCTTTTTATTGCTTACCTTTTGGTATCATCTTATAATACACTAGAGTGAACTGTTGTTTAAAAACTGGAGACAAGATTGGGATCTAACAATCTGTTTGTTCTAATTCACTGATTATGACCAACTGATGCAAGAAAAGAGCTCAGGAATGTGACTGAATCTTGATCTAAATCCTTCCTGGTTAGAAGGACATTGGTCCTTTCTGTATGTGTCACGTGTCACCTTCCTCATCAGGCTGAATTAATGATTTTTAATATCTATTTTAGCTCAATGTCTTGTGGGAAAAAAGATAGCTATACTTGTTTTTACGGATGGAAGGAACAGAGGAAGAGATAAACCTACATTTGATCTCATAAAGATCCATATTAGGAAAAAACACCCAGACTGTATGCCTACCCAAGCCATTCCTAAGCAGCTCTACACATTTATCTCCAGTTAAACACAGTATTATTATTTTGTAATTAGAACTTTTATGCACTGCCAGTGCTGTTTCAAAGAAATTGTTCCCCCTGCCAAGGGAACTCCCTAAAAAGGAGGAAACCATGTCCCCAGATAAAAGTCTTCCCCAAATCCACAATCACATGTTCATCATCAGTGGCTGTGATGGCAACAAAGACAAGGTAATTTTTTCTACTCTTTGCTGTCTTCATTCCAAAGCATGGTCTCAGGTCAATTTTTCTGTATATATTTCTTACATACCTTGCTTCTTCTGAATCCTTATGTTAAGCCAGATGACAGCTAAAGCTTTCTGTTTTCCTAGTTCTGGCCTTGGCCCTTCCCATTTGGGAATACCATCTGTCTTCCCTTCTGTCCTGAGAACACCGCCACCACATATGACCTGCGTCCCACCACAGCTTGGACTGCCGCCTGTAGTAACTGCTTTCTGCAGCTATTTAACGCCCAAGTGTCCTGTGTCAAGCGGCCTCAGATGGCTGGCACCTTTTTGTAGTTGGATTTCTGCCTAGCTTGGAGTTCACGTAACTATTTCTGAACCCAGACTGCTGTTCCTTTCTTGTGTTCCAGCAGACATCACTCCTGTATAAAGGTCTTGATTTTTTTAACCCAACTGTTCCTGATACTTGGAAACACGCGATGAAATTGTGTCATATTGCCAAAGAGGAATCCTTTCCCATCTCATTTACTTCTCTATTATTTCATCTATAGTATACTGCGGTTCACCACGGGAGATCTGAAAGCTGGGTATAGAGAGCCTCAAAAATCACACGCGGTTTTAGTCTTGTGAAACATATTCCCTCTTCTGTGTCTTTATGGGGAAAAAAAGTATCTGTCTGTCATCTCCTACTGTTTGGGGTCAAGCACTTACATTAACAATTCCAGCGCTTCAGGCATTATAATTAACAGTATCTCCTGCGCTTGTCACTCTTTTCCCAACTCACTGAAATAGCAGTAAAGCCATTTACTCCCTCCTCCATCTTGTCAGTCTTGGACACAAACCATGCTGTAGTTTCTACTACCTATAAAACTGTGAAATCTCCGAACACAACTTCAGAAGAGTCTTCCCTTTCGGCTGTCACTTTCTGCTGCCAGCAGAGTCCCTCTTGCCGCTCCTTCCTCAGTGCAGACAAAAGATGGTAAAGGCTGTAAAAAAACGTAAGCCATGGGAATTTCCCATTCAATGTGCTAGCCAGAAGATCGGCAATTCCCATATACCAAGTCCTTCTCTTTTGCTCCTTTAATCATCATCATCTTATTCACACTGTTCCAAGCTTTTCTTCTATGTTGTTTGAGATGTATTTTTTTTCTCTCCTCTCTAAAAGCTTATTATAACGTGCTAGGCTTCATTCTCAGGCACAGAGTACATTGCACTTGAGCGTCAAGACCTCTTTGTGTTTTTTCAAATGATTTTCTCAAGTGAATGTCAGAGCAATATCTTATAAAGCATACTCTTAGGATTGCAGAAGAGGAATAAAAAAAGTTAATCACTACTTACCTGCAGCAGTAATTTGAAGGCTGCTTACAAAATCTGTCAAACTAGACATGCTACATCCTAGGTCAGCGAAGGCAGAAAAAAAGTACAATAGGCCAGCATGGTCAAAGGTGACAGGATATTTCTATTTATTTAAACATATTTAAGTTTTCATGATTTTATAGTCTTTCAAGGCTCTGCTTTCAGCTGCTTTCACTAGCCTGAATTCTGAACATGCTTTGCTCACAATGACTATGAGGATCTCAGTGATATTTAACTTGTCTTCCTTCTTGATAAAAGAGTTTCAAATCCATGCAGAATGCATTCGGTTATTTAATGCCGCCTTTTATTTAATAATTTTAATAAAACAGACCTAAAAGCATTAAAATGCCTTTTTTGAAGGTGATTTTTCAAACTTAAGATGATTGCTTAGCGTACTTCGGTGTCTGAACATGAGTAAGCACTGTCTAAAACCACATAATGTGTAAAGCTGGCAGTGCAAATAGGAAGCTCTTTTCTAGCAATCGGCTGTCAAACACATCTACAGTGCAGAAATATAAACATCAGCGATGCAGCCAGCTTCGAGCCAAAATTGAAAACTGTTGAGAAGGTAACTGAGTGAAATAAAGGGAACTGAAAAATTACATTCTGAGTACTTACATATTGATTATCTTATAAACTACCTGCTTACTTGTGATAATATATCTTATTCTAGTGTACTTCCACTAACCTGTGAACTGTGCAGATGGTTATAGTATAATTTCTTCTTACTAAAAACATTTTTCATGTTACTTGGAATGTGAAAATAAACATAGCTAGGAAATGCTACAATTTCCTTGCATGATGTCAAACAAAACATTAGTTCTTCAGAGTTACAGTGTTTGCAGTTACATAGTGATATCAGAGTGTCATACATCAGAATAAACAGATATAACATGAGGATAATTTGAATTATTTTCCCTATTTTCTTGCAGTTAGATGTTTATTAGGGATAACTCATGCAGAATTGTAAGTTATTCAGAACAATCTGGTTGAAACTAGTTATTTCAATTCCATGCAGCTTCACAAGAAATTATTTGCCACATCACTTGTGTGGTTTTCAAAGCTTCCTAATGTAATTTCCCATACATTTCCACTAAGTCATGCGCTCCTGTGAATTTCTTACAAACTGACTTGCAAAGGTTACGTCTCTCATAATGTGATCAATTTGCAATACCATTAAATTTGAACTATTTTTTACACCTCTAGCGATAGCTCATAGCTTCTGCCTTTGTTAATGCTTTTCTAGAAAAATTGAAAGAGGTGAGGAGAACACAAACCATTACACACAGACAATATTAAATATGCAGAAATAAAGAACTGTGCCCACTCCAGCACTATTTGATATTTAGTAGTGCGTTATCTCTGATTCTCTAGCAACTCGTGTTGAGTCCTGCAGTCCCCTTCTCAGTACATATGGAGACTAAAATCTCAGTGACAATTATCACTTTTTTTTGGCACATCGGATAACCTGACCTGTTTCCAAGGGGGAAAAAATAGCAGTTCTATGACTGTAAGTGTGGGCACTGTTTGGAGTATTTATGTCATTGGCTGTAAACACCTGACCTACCTGTCATTCAAAACATCCAAAATTTGGGGTCAACATTCCATCAAAGAAGAAACTCTGACTCAGTGTGAATACAGACAAATTGCATACAAATCAGTACCACAAAAGCTGTAAGTGTGTAACATATGTCAATCTCAAACCAGCCAGACTTAGCAATGACTTAGTCTAGACCTTTATCCGAATCATCTGAGCTCATGGTGAAGACTACTGTGGGAGGCTGCAGGAGACATCTGGACTAATTTAATGTGATTGAATCACTGTTGGTTTTCTCTACCCACACAAGCTTGGTAGTGCTCATGTCACAGACCAGCCAAAACCCCATACAGTCCCTTTCCCCATTCAGCTGTTCTTTGCATTCCTCTAATGGGACATTTTTCCTAGAAAGCACAGGTGATCAGCCATCCTGCATTGATATCTTTTGGGGTTCTGAGTAGTAGAGAAGCTGCACAATACACACGTGACTGAAGTTAAGAGGCAAAGAAACATAACCATGATTTCTCAGGACCTCTTTTCAAATGATATGTGTATTCCCCCCTCCTTCAAAGAACTGATTATTAGGTTGCCCACTAAAGAATGTAATGGCCATGACAGGAACAGCAAAGGAGGTAAAGAGCTGCATAAGGGAGATCCTTGAAGATCTCCAAGGTCTCTGCTGAGGTTTCTCTAATAAAATGAGTTCAGGTATCTATTAGAAGGGCTCAGGAAAAATAAAAAATAAAATAATAATTAAAAAAGAACAACAACAACAAAAAAGAAAAAAAGAAAAAATATTTTAAAATATGAGAGAGAGATATAATATTGAGAACTGAAGTTTTAAAATTATCCAAATGATATCTTATATACAAGAATGATGAAATCCAAATATCTTATGTACATTCCTGCTATATATCTGAAAGAAATCTGCTGAGAGAGCCAAATGACAGCTGGTCAGCTGACAACTGCAGAGTTGGTACTCATCTATAAATAATGGTTATTAATTACTTGTATTACAATAACACATAGAGGTCCTTGTTGACACCAAGGCTCTGTTATACTGTGTGCTAGAATCTTCACTGACCTTAATTAACTGTCTTCTGCTTATGGTGAAATATCAATTTTTTAAAAATTTTTTTTATCCTTCCCTTTTGCTGAAAAAAGAGACAAGGAAGAATGAACCCAGAACACATACCCCAAAATTTGAAGTCCAAAGAAATTCAGAATTTACCACTAGCCTACATATTTTTTGTAGTTTTCTGATAACTAAAAGATCGGATGTAACTGACTCATACAAACTAAATAAATAATGAGATTAATAATTACTGACTATGGCATAAAGTGTTGAAAATGGCAAGACCCTGAAGTAAAATATTTGAGATTATTTATCAAGTCAGTAAAGCTGCCTTTTCACATTTACTCAGGATATAGGAGATGGAATATTTTGTTTGCCTATGGAGATGGGACCACTGGGTATGTAAATGGACATTGATGGCAAGGTTAACTGAAAAGATAATCTGCTGTATGATGTTCTTCAACAAAATATTAGCAGTATAAATGTACTGTTGCTCAGCTCTGCTATGGATATTCTGACACAAAAACTTATACAGCTAACAAATGTATCTTGGTTTATCAAATGTTAACTCTTTTTTGACACAAAGAAGGATCATGGCCAGTCAAAATCATAATCATAGCATGATTAAGCCAAACTTTTTTTTCCCCACCCATATTGAAAATTGAAAGCCATATTAAATATATCACTACTGACCACAATTTGTTTGAGTTTGTATATGTTTATCAGCTGGACCGTAGTTCTCTGTCTCAGCTGTGCCAACTTCACCAATAGGTAGGTTTTTCAGAAAAAGACAGAAGCCGACAGGACAAGAATGCTTGGAGTAACAATTTTCTCCAGTCTGGTGCATAAATGCTTCTGATTATGCAACATCAACGTTGGCAAAGTAGCTAAACAGGGAGACCCCATGAGTTCTCTAGTCTCCTTTCTATATGAGCTATGAGAAAGTACAACACAGCGGTAGAACAGGCTCAAGCACTACTTTCAGGAAAAAATAATTAGCCTGAATATAACCAGCACAAAACCCAAGCAATTTCAACTTGCCAAAGAAAACACACAGTAATTTTATGGGACTGCACCACTTACATTTCCTATAATAGGAGAGGAATTCGCATGAAAAGCAGACTCCCTGAGCAAGCTACATATTGTGCTTTTGTTTCGTGTATTATTGATGTGCAGGTTTAACAAACAGTTCCAATTCTTTGAAAGAATTCAGAAAGACTGAAAAATTATTATGTTTGTAAATTGCTATGACTAGGTCACGAGCAGTCCCTTACAGATGAGTCACATTCAAGGAGACTGCAGTATGCATAAGAATTGCTAGAAATCATCATTTAAAGATTCAGTTCCACTTCTTGATCTGGGAATACCATGGATTTCTTGCAGTTAACCTGTAATTTTAAACCTTTGTAGAACATTTGCCAGTAAGGTCAGTCTCAGTCCAATTCTAACCGTTTAGATGAATACTACATTGATTCCAGCTATTCTGTAGACCTGAACAAAATGTATATTTGTAACACAGAATGAAAGATAGTAGTGAAGTTGTCTTATATACAGTATCCTTACTTTTTATACCTTAAAAAAAAACTTCAAAATAAGAGTTAAATAGTCTGGCATCTCTCCTCTACCAATAAAAAGGAGTGAGATTATACAGATTAGGTGACAGATAATAGAGAAAGTGTGAAAAGACTGTGAAAACCCCTCCATCTGAGTATGCTATATTGTCATAAGAAAAAAAAAAATCCTCATATTTCAACTTTATTCTATCTGCTGAGATATAGTTCCAAAGGGATGGAGGTAGTGGGGGAAAAAAAAAAAAAAAAAAAAAAAAAATCAAACATCAGCCAGTTTGGAGGATGAAAACAAACAAGAAAAAGAAATATCTAGAGTAAACAAACAGGAAAGCAGGAAGAAACAAAAGGAAGTAAACACCAAGCATATGGCTCTGAAAAAACACACAGAAAAAAGTTACATAAATGTTAGGCAATTTAAATCTTGCTACAGAAAATGAAGCTGAGAATATTTAACTTCCAGATGCTAGTTTATTGATTATAAAGATGGTTGGGGTTTTTGTTTCTTATAAAAGACATGCCATAGGCTTACAAATACCTTAAAAAAGAGGAAAAAGCCCCCAACAACCTATGTATGCTTGTGATAATATTCACTTTAAGCGTTACCTAGATAGTTTTACATTCGATATATGCTTTTTATTTCTTCTTCCTGCTCTTTTTTACAAGAGATTTGACAGTAACTGAATTTTTAAGCCCATGTGGAGAAACACTGGAGAAGCAGTTCCTCACCATCAAAGGGATGGGGGAGTTGCTTGATGGGAAGCAACTCTTCCAAGAAATCTGTATGAGAAAAAAATCAGAATAGCAGCTATTTGAAAACAAGAATATAGGGAATTACATTCCTGAAAGGTAGGCCACAAGTTGTTTGCAAACATAAGAGATTTCAATACCTTCTTTGACTGCAGATGATAGCTAATGAATGGATACAGAATATGAGATCAAGAGAAAGCCTCTGAGGGCTTTTTTTGTTTGTTTTGTTGTGTTTTTCAATATGTTTTTTCAATGTATTTTTCCCCCCCGCCTCCCTGAGAAGTAATACCTGATTTGGATTTCATTATGTTCAATAGTGAGTGTATTTCTTCGCTAAGAATACTCCCAAATCTTATTTATTCTACCTGGAATCTTACAGCCAAGCTCATTTCTTCTCCCTCCCTGTGGCTAGAAGCTTTCTTCTGTCCTGATTCTCTTCTAGAAGCGACACTGTGTACTGATAGCCCAAGCAAAGATTCACCATCCAACTGGCCATGGTGTTCAGCCCCAGGTGCAACGCTGAGAGTGATCACACAGCCCGAATACCAGCGATTCACCCAGAGATTTGCACAAACCAGAAATAACCTTTTACTTGTCTTCCTGCAATCAAGTTAAAGTTATAGTCATCTAACTATTAACACATGGGCATTATGTACATTACTCCACAATCTGAATTTATCACCACAGTAACTGAATGAGCATCACCACACCTCTGCAAAGCAAAAAACAATTTCTCTTCCCATTCACCTGGTGGGGAAACAGAGCTGCAGTAACACAGAGGTCCCACAATCAGCACAAACAGAGCAGCTGTGGAGAGCACCAAGAAACCACAGCCCAAATACCAAGAATAATGATTCGGTGACTGCATATTACTGAGAAGTTGATTTAGGAAACAAAGACATATTTGGGAAAAAAGCAACGTAGTATTTTTTCTTAATATTTCCTGCCCAGAGTGCTTCAATGTTATTTTACATTCAAAAGCTTCTTATGCCCCTGTATGCATTAAATTCACTCTTTTAAAGTATTTTAACTTTTTAATGTGTTCAAAATGTAACCAAAATGTTTCCTTTTAAATTAGTTTCATTTGTCATCATGTTAAGGGTTTTTCTTTCATATAATAGAAATACTAGCCTGAAACATTTTTTGATATTTGAAAAATCTGTATTCAGAATGACACAGAAGTATCTTTTCTTCCCAACTTCTCAAAACTGCACATGAAATGAAAATCTGTTACTCATCTCAGAATAAGCACTTGAGTTCTAGGAGAATTAAATTTTTATTTGCTTTAAAAGCAAAATACCATTTCTGCTGCCTACACAAATCCTCCAATTAAACCTTTACTTCCAACAAAAATAAAGCCATTTCATTCCCTTTGTTTATCATAATTTAATTATTTTCCTTATTAGAATCAGCTTTGTTTTAATGTTGTAGTGTTTTCATTCTATGACTCATTCTGTAGATATTAGAACAGCTTTCTGCCATGCCTTTCCTTCTGCAGCATCACAAACATAATTAAAACATATTTGCTGTGATTATATTTCAGCATATACAGATCAGCATATATTTTGCTCTTAGGTATAGAATCCCTATTGTTCATGTAATTGCTATGAAGAACTAATGCAAATGAGCCTGCTGGAGACAATTATTGGACTTTCTTTTTAACTTTATAATGTTATAAACAAGAATCGTCATTCCACTCGGGTGGACAGCAAATGCTCATTTTATTGAATGCTTTAAAGACTTCAAATTAACAGAAGCTAAGCGAGCACTGTAATCATTCATCTAGCACATATTAATATCTCTAAATTCAGATTTTAGATGGTGCTCTAGAATTACACAGAACAAGAGATCTCTGACTAGTATATCTTAATGAACAAAATTTAAGTATTGTGCTTCTGTGACAAAGGACATCACATGGACTTGGCACCTGCCTGCACAATCACAGCAGGACAAGTTAAGACTGGAGTAAAATCCACATTTGTAGTACTTCCTGAAAGCAATTCTTAACTTCTGTAGGATTTAGAAAGACCTTTAAATTACTTAAATTTTTTTTGTAGTTTGTAATGAAAGCCACTGAACCATATGACAGGATGATAAACATCCACATACTGTGGTCTCCTAAACCAGTTTCCTCTCTTTCCCAGAGACACATTTCCCTTCCCGTTACTCAGAGATCCACAATCAATACAAAGAAATCTCACCTGTGAAGACAATAGTTTCCCCCACTAAACAATCTCTATTAATCGCATCCACATGTTGTCATGATCCAAAAAAACTTGGGGCACAAGGCACATCTGCCTCTGAAAAGGATGGGCAGGGTCCCCTCCTGCCACTAAGCACGACTGGCAGTATTCAGAGACAGGGTCATCCCTCAGTGTCAAAGCCTCAGATGTTCCATCAAACCAATCTCACAATGTTTGCTTTTTCCCCTCCCTTTTTCCTCTCTCTTTTTCCTAGTGTGCTTTTTCTTGACATTATTTGGGGTACTGTGCATAAAGGAATATCCCGCTGGTCTAATACTCATGTAAAATTTTTGTGGAGTACTCTGCTGACTAGGATGTGCAAACCATCTGCAGCAAAGGAAAAGATGACAGAGGCCGTTCGAGGTGAATGATCCCTTAGACAGGGTCACTGCTGGTGCCATCCGACCGACCTATAGGGCGCCACAGGCAGACCCCTGCACTTGGTCTCCTCTGCTCTCATCTGCCCAGGCTGAATCCACAAATACTACCAGGGATCCAACAGCTCATTTTTTCCAGGGACTAGAAAATGATATTTTCAAAACATACTGTCATCTTATATAGGGTATGATTATGAGGAATGTCAAGTTTTCATAAACAGCAAATATCAATAGGTGCCTGATAAACTTAACCTAAGGTGAAAGGTCAACATATAAGGATGCCTGAAAGCGGATGGACTGAGCTTGGGGCAAGGAAAAGACATTATTAAACCTGATGTAATCTTAGTTCTTCAACAGTCTCTTCCTAAAAATAATTTCTTCCTGTTTATCTTTCACAGACCCTAACTTGGCCAACAGATTTTGGAATACAAGTATGGACGTGCAAACCCAATCATTCCCATGCACAGCCCTTTCTGTTATTGCTTTGAATATATTTTACTAGCAAATGAATTAGGCTGAGTTTGCTCTGGATTTTTGAAATCTCCAGTCCTATTTCTTGAGCCTTTTTCTGAAAAGACATATTTTTGGTATGGATCAAATTTTTGCCCTTTCAAAAAGTGCAATCAAAAGAAAGGATACCAACTGTCCTCTGAATGTGCCACAATGTCCAGCTGAAGTTCAAACTATTAAAAATGGAGACAAAACCAAACCAAAAACGTCCTGGTTTTGGCAGGGATAGAGTTTATTTTCTTCCTAGTAGCTGGTATACTGCTGTGTTTTGGATTTAGTATGAGAATAACGTTGGTAACACACTGATGTTTTGAATGTTGTTAAGCAGTCAAGGGCTTTTTGGGTCTCCTACTGGCCTGCCAGAAAAAGGTGGGGAGGGCACAAGAAGTTGTGATGAGACACAGCTGACCCCAACTAACCAAAGGGATGTTCCACACCATATGATGTCATGCTCAGCATATAAAGGTAGGGTAAGAAGAAAAAATGGGGGATGTTCAGAGTGATGACGTTTGTCTTCCCAAGTAACCGTTATGTGTGACAGAGCCCGGCTGTCCTGGAGATGGCTGAACACCTGCCTGCACTGGGAAGTGCTGAATAAATCCTTTGTTTGGCTTTGCTGGTGTGCGCAGCTTTTGCTTTACCTACTAAACTGCGTTTATCTCAACCCACAAGTTTTCTCACTTTTGCTCTTCTGATTCTCTCCCCCATCTCACCAAGGCAGGGAGAAAGCAAGTGGCTGCGTGGTGCTCAGCTGCCAGCTGGGGTTAAAGCATGACAAAAACCCAAAGTAAAAAAATAAATTTGTTTTTATCTATGCTGCATTAGTAGGCTCTCCCATCATTTCAAATGCAGAAAATGTACTTGGATAACTCATTATGCCATATAGTAGCAATTTTTTTGTCCGTCCCTATACTGAACAGAAATCCAATGTTATAATTACTCCAACATTCTAAGAATCTCCCTAAATGCCTGTATTGACGAAGTTTTATTTGATACTACATTTTGATTTACATTTTAGTGATTTCTTTATTTTAAGCAAGGAAACGGGGGAAGAATTCAAATTATATTTGTTCACGTGGAAAGAAAAAACAGTTTTGAGAAAACTACAATTAAACTTCAAGAGCTTTGATACATTTCATTTTTTGGTGTCTGCTTGTATTATAAAAATGGAAAGGAATTTTTACTTGATGCATAGTTAAACTCCCTCAAGTTCTGTAGTGCCTCAGTTTGAATTAAGTTAGCATTATTTTCAAAAGGCTAAGAAATGCAACCATAGTTTAGCTCTGTTCAACCAAGCAGTGTCTGTGCTTTGAACTGTCAGAAGCCTTTAAGTGCAGGAGGTGAGATGAGCTGATAAAGATGAAACCAGCTGCATCTGTAGTTACTTAGATCCAATTCAGTCCAGCCCTATCACACCACAAATCTCTCACATTCTTGCACATTTTAAACCAGTATTACTGTGGGGTAGTAAATAATAAGCTTGCACAGATAATGAGATCTCAGACAAAAAAAAAAAAAAGTTATTTCCTGGCTCCTGCTCCCCCAGAATATAAATTGTTATCACTGCAATAAATTCATTATTGTGAATTAAAAATCTCAAAGAAATTTAATTGAGTTATTAATTGGAGGCTTCCCCTTTAACATGGAAAGAGCTTTCCATTCCCAACTGGAATTTAGATAAAACCAAAGAGCATCATATTTTATATGTTACCTTTTTGTTACATTTGCAGTTGGCTAACATTGACAAGTCTGGCTGACTTGCACTGTACATAGAGGAAAAAGAGCAACAGTAGAACTACCCTTCATTCAGTCCTCCCTATACCAGGAATTCAGATGACAGACCAATGTGGGCTAGTACAAACTATAGTATACTTTTCAGGGAAAACAAACACAAACAAAACCCCACAAATAAACAACCACCACCAACAACAAACCAGATTGTTGGGTCCTGTACTCCCACTGATTTTGAAGGTCCTTAGAATTAAAAACACTGGTCAGATACCTTCTTTTTAGAGAATGAAAAAACTTTCTGCACATAATGCCGGAAAATAAGTGGAATGGGAAATGCTACATCTGTGACACATGGGGATTCCCAAATACCAGGGCAATCAGGACAGAAATGAATCCATACCACCGTACTGGCCTGTGGTGTCCACATCAGCCAAGTAAATCTACTTTACCCAGCGTAACATCTATCTGGCCAGCATAACATCGTCCAGCTGCATTTTACCCTCCTTGTGCTCACAAATGAACAACAGAAACTCCAGATGTAATTGGCCCTGCCGTGACCTTAGCAAAGTCAATGCCACTCTGCAGTGCTAGCAAGTTTTGTAACAGCTTTTAATTTCAACAAACAAACAATATGAATAACACGTAAATTAAAAAACAAAACCAAAAAACCCCAAACATTCAGGTAATTCCATGTTGATTACACTATTTTCTATGTGGCCACCAAAAGCACACAGGCAATTTAGTATTTTAAACTGATTTTGCAAATAGATTAGCTGTTAATGTAAAATTGTTAAGCAAATCATTTCAGCAGAAAACCATTCTGGGATGCAGTTACGGGAAGAAGTCACATATGCAAAACTACGCTTTGCCCAATTGATTTCTAATTATAAAATCAGAAGCTCTAGAGTTTGTGGTTAATAGTCCTTCCCCTTAGCCTCCACAAATAAACTTACAGCATGCACTCACACACAAATACACACAAAACTCTTCCCATTGTTTTAGTAACCAAGTATGTGTCCTGGCACTGCTCAGCAAAGAGTGAATCAGACAACGCCTCACTGAAGGCCATCTATGGAATTAAGTCTACAATGCCTCACTGATGACCAGCTGTGATACAGCAAATTGTTCCTTATAATAAAGCTACAATAATGTCTGTTTGGGGGAAAGAAAAGAAAAAAAAAAAAAGAAAGAGCCACACGCAGATTCTACAAGGGCTGAATAAATTTAAATACCAATATTGTATAATTACATAATTTTATGTTTTCCTTTCTAAAAAGATAGTGGCTAAAAATGTCATGTATTTAATTAATTCATTCTTCAGCACCAAGTGTAGACTGTCAGGACATCTGAGTCTCTTGTCTCCTCCTTTTGTCTTTGCATGAAATTGGACAATTCTTGGGATGAAAGCAAGCCAAATTGTACAGTTCTACTTATTAAGTGTGCTCCACATAAGGGTGCTTTCTGAGTACATTCTGACCCTTCATCATAGACTAAAGTGGCATGAAGGTGAGTATACTTTGTCTATAATAGAAACAAATTAGAAAAAATCTTTAACATAAGATGCGCAAAAGCATCTGATCCATGGGACAGGTATACCTGTCTATTTTACAGAACAGCTGCATTCAGGGTATGTGCATGGGCTTTAGAAATTGATGACTTCTGAGTTTATAACCTTATAATGATACATTCATAAACATTGTGAATCTTTTCTTGGGGAATCTAAATTCCGTGCTGTGCTGCGTGATTACTCAAATAATAAATTACTACTCATGACGAGAAGAATTGTGATCTACATAACTTGTCATCTCCGTCACTGATATTTACAAATGAATACATGTAATGATTTGGCTGCTAGAAATTTCATCCCGTAATATTTGCTGAAATTTAGTCATCTTCATTATTTTTCTCTCTAAAGTTGTAAAAAAAAAAAAAAAAAAAAAAATTACAAGAAAATTGCTTTTAAAAAAGAAAAATATTTTCTTAATAAATTATTATTTTCTGTTCTGGGTTGATTTTCTGCTGCATTATTCCACTTGTACATCTATGAGAGTCAGCAGAGCAGAGATGACATTTCTTGAACAAACAGGTCTTCCCTGCTCTGCTCCAGTTCCCTTCCCATCTATTCGAAGTTATACAAAGTAATCTGGAAAACAGTACCACAATTCAGTTGCATATGTCCGAGTAACAGGTTTTTAATCATGTATTGCTAGCAGACCAGCTTGCAAGCCAGCAGTCAAATTTTGTGGTGGCATCACCCACAGATGTTTCACAGAAAGTGAGACACAGGGAGTTGTCAGCCCACTGTGAATCAATTTATTCATTCTCACCAACTCTTCAGACAATTTCGTCCTTCAAGGTGCAAATTAGAAATACAGATGTATTCTGTGAAAAGCTTTCCAGGTTCAGTTTTTAAAAGCAAGTTAAGAGCCTGTTGGCTCTCATCCAGAGTAGTATCAGTTTAACACTGGAGGAATACAGGGAGCAGGGAGCCACATCCCCAGCTTTGAAGTGAACTTTATAAACACACATTTATATCAGTTATTATGTCTCTGCAGACCTAAAAGTCCCAAGAACATCAGAGCCACAGTCAAGACCTGGCAGAACGACTTCTGACTTTCAGCCACTTCTAACACGTCATCTAAACTACACGTTTGACTTTGTTAGTGCTGGGGACCAGAACTTGGAGGACAGCAGCTACCCAAGACTCCTGCATGAATGAGAAGGAACTTTAGCACTTTTAAGCTATGTATAACAGTGAGATATCTTGCACTAGTTCAAGATATTCCATCTGAAATTACTCAAAATAGAAGGTAGAAGGAAACTGGAAAAAACATATTAAGTCATTACAGGTCTGTGATATAATGAGATGAAGAGCAACAAAGGATAAACAAGGGTATGTTACAGGCATTTCATATGTTCTAAACACTGCTGAGTGGAACAGTGCTCTGGTAATTCGTTTATATTTGCTGCAAGAACTTGCACCAGTCTACAGATAAATAAAACAATAAAAGTCTGTCAGGTTTGCTACTACCCCTATACTGAAAGCTTTTTTCCTAACCTTGCAGAAAGATATTAATAACAGCACAGAGTATTTGTTTGACTGATAGAAAGCACATCAAATTTATTTGCTTAATTATGCCTCACTTCGACCTAACTGTAAATGCTATGAAGAACAGGCAACCAATCCCGGTAGGCTGCTCTGCTGTTCTGGGTTATCAGTTGCAACATTGCTTTCTCTTGATAATATATTTGAGAGGATGAAAGCAGAAAACTCTGTAGGTAAGAAACAGCAAAGAAAATATTTCATTCACAATTTACTTGCTACCCTTTTTTATTTAGCTAAGACTGCTTGGAGCAAAATAGTTCAATCTAGCTCAAAGATACTGCTAAAATTTTTATTAATATGAATTGTTCTTTCTTTTTAAACCTTACAAAATTGAATCTAAAATACTGCTACTCTGGATTCTGAAATACGATTATAGCTGAGAAAGTAAGATTTTTCTACCAGCCACAATGGCAATGCTGTCTGTCTCCTTAGTTTCATATTTACCCTTTATTTTAACATGCAGATAATAATGATCCATAGCTACATAAATGTAAATATCAGAGAATCCATTTTAATCAGAACCCATGGAAAAAAAAAAAAATATAGAAGTATAGAGACAAAGCCAGAAAAGTCAGAAGTCATACACGTATAACAGTTTATATGTCTATTATTGCCAGTGAATTCTTGACTTGCTCTTGCAGATAGCCATAAGATGGTGACTCAACCAGGGTGAACAGCAGCTGAATCCAAGCATAAGAGGAAAAACTGCGTACATTTTTCATTTTGGTTATGGCACAAGAATGAACAGTCTACTCTAAAGCAAGACTCTTCAAGTAGAAAGAGCTACAAAGGCTTTAGGGTGCTCCAGGAATGTTTCCTTTTGAGCTACAGAAAAGCTTGTAATGGACACACTGTCTCTAGGGTAACTTTTAAAGCCTAAACAGAATTTCAATAGTATTTTGCAGCTAGTATGAAATTGTTGCTATAAACCTAACTGCAGATGCGTAGGTTATATTTAAGCCATATTTTGAGAACAAAGAAGTCAAAAAATCAGTTTTGAAGGGACAAGGTTTTATCCAAATTAATAGGGCAGCGCATGCAGCTGGTTGACTTACAGCTAATGTGGTACTTTTCAGAGCTTTTAACACACTTTGCTGATTGTTTGTTCAAGGCATATGGTTTGAATGAGCTGGGCAGCGCACAGTACAGCTGGCAGATTAGATATAAAAATCTGGCAATAAGCCTTAGAGTTATGTGTGACTAGGTATCAAATTTGCCTGAATTTTTGTGTTCTGATTTCTACTGTATCAGTGTAAATTTGAAGTTACTTCAGATTCTACGACAGTAGAAGCCATTGCTTCCAATCTTGCAGCAATGAGATGTAGCTGACCCATGTTGTGGAGAATAAAAGAGCAAAAGGGGCTTTTAGGGTGAAATAATTACCAAAAGCTTTAATTAAACAATCTCAGTATTTTAAAAATGGGCAAGTATCATTTTCTCTAGTACACAGACTGGGAAACTGTGACAGGTGCTGTTCCAAACACACATTAATTTCAATCAAGCAAAGAATGAGAAGGTTTTGGCAGCTTGTCCTGTTTTCACTATCACTTCCCATAACCTAAGTCAATGGTTTCAGCCTCAGCTCTGACATTCAGGAAGGTCTTAGAAGACTCTCCAGCAGTATCTGAATACAATTTTTGTATTAATTTAATAAATGAAGCATCATTTTCAGACTCTCAGCATAATAAAATCTCATTTGCACTGAGTAGATTCATAAATTCCTGCTGTTAAAAACTGTTTTCATCAGAAATGGGCCAGCTTCCCATGGTGTCCATTCATATTCCAGTTCTGAACTGCAGGAGGGTGTTTGTCAGTCACAAGTGTTCCGTTATTATTACAGGGTTTCCTTTATTGCTACTTGAAAAGACAATATAGATACTAAAAGTGACTCTCTCATCTCAGGGTACATACAACTGTATTTCTGAGTATATATTCACAGTTTTTCAGTGAAGTGCATCACATTTTTATGCCGCACGAGCTCAATGTAATGAATTAAGATTAATATTAAGAGAAAGAGAAGCAGCAAGTTCCCTACTACAGACCTGCATGGCTATGTAATAGTACTATGTAATGAAAGGTGTGTTGTAATTCAAACGCTTCACTAAACTCAAAGAGCATAAGAACAATGGACCTTTTCAAGCAAAATAAATAATTACTCATCTCAAACATTATTCACTTTAGAAAGAAATTAATTTTCAGGAATTATTATTTCCAACAGTAGAAATCTCATAAATTTGTGACGTTGACTAGTGTTTTAAATAACAATGAATAGCTCAAAAATGTTGTGGAAATATTTTTCAGTAAAAATAAAAATGAATTCCTTTGCAATCTTCCTTTTTGCTATTCCCACAAACCTTTCTTCACACTCCCTAATCGGTCCTAATTAAAATAATACTGAACATGGAGTCAGCACAGATATGCTATATTTGACTAACTGAAAGTAAACAGTAAAGGATTTTTTTTTAAATTTTTTTTTTTTTACATCTCTCAAGCTTAAGTTTTCTTATCGACATAAAGGAATATAGAGAGGGAGAAAAATAAGCATGAGGAAAAAAGGTTGCATGTTCTTATAGCAGAGGTACTGCCACTAAGTTCTTGAACCTTATTGAAGATGACCCTGTGAATAATATGTGCAAAGGCCACTTTTACAGGACAAAAAGATCCAAACAATAAAAATGTCAAATATATTGAAGTGAAGTTTATGGAAATTCATTTCAGTAGGAGTGAAGCAATATACAGCTGGAAAAGATGTACAGTACCGTTTCTATATCAGCAAATAATACAATATGCTGGCACAAGTTCATGGAGAAGCTCTTTAGAAAGATGGCAAGGCACGTGTCCTGCCACGTGTAAGTGAGCACGGCACCTCTGACTTTACTTCTGGGGCCTTCAGAGTGTCTGTACTCCAGGGTTGGTTTTCCATTATTTTTAAATTTTGTTTTTAAAACTGAATACGTTATCCAGCCCCAAGACTTGACAAAATGTACAAATAAGCATTCCTTTACCTGCAGGGCCTGATTTACAAACATGCTTGAAGTACATGTAGGCTTCACAAGAGCAACTGAAACATTGAATAATATTTAAAGCAGCTATATACAAAATAGGCTGAAGTATAGTTCAAACAACGTTGAGAGAAAAGTAAGGAATGTTTGAGGTCATCTCACCTACAAAGCAGTAGTGTCAGCAGAGGATTACAAAATTTTATTTCCTAAGCAACTCTCAGGTCAATTAGCTCCCAGGTCCAGTTCAGGTCAATTATCTAGCATGAATATGGCCCTTAGCAGATGGCTTCTTAGATTCACAGCGACTTAGAAATCCACCAGCAGCTCTAGGCAACTGTAACTAAAGTCTCTCTCTAGCTCTGAAAGAACTAAATGCCTTTTTCCAGGTTTGCGCAAAAGCCGACAGCCGTCAGTTTGCATCTATTTCAGCCTTCCACGTCACTTGGATGTAAAAATAGACACACCCTCTCACAGAATGCCTGATTTACAGAATCAGGCAGCCGACTTCCAGAGAACACAGGAAGCATGCTGACAATTTCCTCATCCCACATTTTACTCTCATAATTAGGCAGGTATTTGAAAACCTTCTCCCCCAAGACCAGAACTCTCAGCTTTCACCCCTCTTATTTCCCTTCCCCTAGGTTATACCATTTCTCTTTATCCTTATTATTTTGCTCATTGATATTTAATATTTTGTGCAGTGGGAAGAATTTTAAGAACAGACCCATTTCAAACTATTGGGACCCTTTGAATGAAGGGCCTCTCTCTTCTGGAGGAGGAATAGTGGCCCGAGCTATGAGCCTAGCGCAGGGATGGATCCACACTGACTCCAGGTCAGGGGCCCTTTCTGCCTGGGCTGAAATTCCAAGCAGAGCCATGTGATCCGAGTTTGTTCTATCACTACATAAACTCGACAGATTATCAAAACCATTAGCCAAGCTAACTCATCTCCATTGCTGTTTTAACTCAGGTTAAAAAAATGTAACTTTTTTATTGAGGTCTTTACAAACAACTCACTAAGCAAATGATCTTACAATTGGAATAACTCAGTAGATATTTTCATGGTAAGGCAAAATAGAAAAATCTTGGCACAAGGACATAAAAAAACCAAATTCAGACATCAATTACCAGGCTTTACATTTGACAGCCATGGAATAATCTGGCCACCTGAAAATGAAATTTAATAGTAATCCAAAATTTGGTCTTGGAGAATAAGCATATTCACAGCGCAAAATTCTTAATTACCAACATAAGCCTACTATTGCATTTAAATATGCAAATAATGTCAAGTCTAACTTTTAAAATAGAACAGGAAAAAGAATGTCTTCACTGAGAGATCTAGCGTCTCCTTTAAAATAAGCGTTGCGAAAATGACAGGTATCTTGCTGGGTTATACACTCTCAGAATCCTGGTAAATTGTTTACAGCTGGAGAGTCATATCAGCTTTCAGTATCATCTTTCTCTGGGTTCTGTATTCACAAGAGCCCTTGATGCAAAAATGAGTGAAAATAGAAATAAGAATGTTCAATTCCACAACAAAAATAGAGACTGAAAGGTTTCATTGTAGGCCTACCATACAGTAGCCTTAAAAGTGTCTGCTCTGCCTGAAACCAGTCCTTAGCTTTGTATCTGTGATTCTGTATGGCTTTCGTTGTCTCTCACTTCAGCATGATTTATGTCAGAAGGTCTAGAATAAATTAACTGTTCTACAGTGTATTGCAACAAAGATGATTCTAAAGACATGCTGATTTCTTTTCATTCTCTCCCCGCCCCCCAATTCATTTTGCTCAACCTCATAAGCTAAAACCTGTATCAAGATGTGGGTTTGAGTCTTAAGTGGGAAAAAATTAGAATTATTTCAAAAGACAGTAAAGTCCTGCCATAAGACGGTGGTTAAGTAATATGTTAGACATATCTATACATATACACACACCAAGACACATATACATACACTTAGACTAATATACATATTCTCCTGCAGTTCTGGATTAATCAAATGGAATACCCTGTAGGAGAAATACAGTACTAATAACTCAAAATAGCACTTCTATTCGAGTTGCCTTCTACAAACTTATTTGAGTTCTAACTGTGTGCTGAAATTCTCTCTTTTAATGCCTAGGTCTATTTGAAGGTTAGCTTTTGGTCCCATGGAGATAAAGGAAAATGTGCCAACATTTGAGATATTTGATTACCTGTATAAAATTACGCTTGCTCATTTTTCCTAGGCAAGATACTCTTGGGTAAAGTTATATTAAAGAGGGAATAGAAATAGTGTACATCCAAAGAAAATATTTTCCAATTATGCTTCACAAGATGCAGAAAATATTACTTGTGATAGAGGATTATGAATGAGATAATTACTGAGAGCCTAATGTACCTAAAGCTACAATAAAGGAGAGAGAAAAACATTAATAAGTGGTTATTGACTGTTCTTCCTGCTCTTTGTAATAAAAGGCCAGAACAGTACCAAGGACAAACCCTTCCACAGTTTTGCTGTGGTACATTATATACGAGAATACCTTTCCTACTTACATGGCCCATGATTAATTCCTATAAATGAAACCATATCAGCTTTTATTTAAGACCCCAAAGACTTTATGCCTCTCAAAAAAGGCTTAATAAGAAGTTTTTCATATTAAGAGTCAATTGAAAATAGAGATTTAGAAATACGTATGATGTTTACTCTATACAATTATTTAATTTCACTTATTCCTAATGAGCAAGCTGCACTTCTGAAAGAATTCAGACCAATGTTAGGTTGGTAAGGTACAGAATGAGAAAAGATTCCGACTTTTAGAAATTAAATTATGTGTCACTATCACTTTTTGATTCTTCAGCGAAACAAATGATAACTCAATTATTTCTGAGAAGCTCTAGCAAAGACTATTTGAGCTTCCACATGCAGTATTTCAATACAGGTGTGATCAATAGAAAAGATTATATGAAATGGATTTTAAGTAGCTGCAGCTCTTTTCCTGCTGCAAAACAGAACTTGGCACACCATGCAAAATTACCTTTGCTGCATTTAAAAAAAAAATTTGGCTCACAACACTGCTGCATCAAGTGTGAAGGCACAGCCACTACAGATAAGGTTACCAGTATTTCTAAAAGAATGACAATGGACATGAACATTACAAGGGTCAATCTACATGGAGAGGAAGCTGTGCAAATGCTGTGACTTTCTTATGCTCCTGTACTTAATTGCAGAAAGGGTAACAGTTTCACTAATGAAACACTTGCCCTACCAATCACTGTGGTCCCCTCCTCTAAACAGGAATCTTTTAATATTCTCTTAGATACACGTACCAGTCTGTGCATACGTGCAACACGCACACCGGTTTTCATCTCAGTGTAGTAATTGTTTTTCCCTTCATGTTCCTGCCTCCACCAGACACTGCATAAACTGTATGTAAGGATTTACATTAGGTACATTAAGACAGACTCAATATCAAATTTGGAATGCACTTGACCTATTGAATCCGAAGCAATTCCCAGTATCTGGAAGGCTGGAACCCTCAAAAATATTTTTGTCAACTAAAAGCGCTACTGCAAAGCACACACCTTCACAAAGCAGAAATTCAGGCTCGGTAACAGAACATATCACAGGACATAATAAGGACAAGTGATTTATAAATCAAGTGGCTGAGAAAAAAATAAATTAAGGATTAACTATAACTGGATTATTGGTTTCCCTGAGAATTTTCAAACAAACCATCCTGAGAGGGTTTTTTTTTATAGTGTCTCATGGGGACAATGCTACACATGAGTGCTTGATGACTGTATCATGTTTATTAGAGCAGGAAGGTCACCAAGAAAAGAGACTCCTGAGGTCAGTACTTTGTCCTACACCAGCTGAGATCCTCTGGTGCTGCAGAGGTTCTCAGAGCTAAATACAAAGTAGACTGGCAGGTGAGTCGATATTTGTATTCTTCCAGGCTGACAACCTGCCTTCCTCAAGTGACATCAGAGCTTTCCTCTTGCAAAGAAACTATGCTTGGAAACTGCACTTTAAGACAAAACAGCTCCACATTTGCCTGTTTTCAAGTGGAGAAAGTACCTCTTATTTTTTCTAGTCTTTTCGCAATTGGCAGAATTTAAAAGCGTATTCCTGATTCTATATAGACGTCAGCTGGAATAAATACTGATTCAGTCGTACTATTGGGTTTTTCTACTTTACAAGTATGAAACACATTTCATAGCATTCAAAGTACTGCAGTGAACCTATTGCCTCAGAGTTGGTCTCCAGCATGACTAGAGCAAAATTTTGCTTTACTATCCATCAGACTTTGTTCCATTGTCTCTTACAGTATTTGTTCAGAATGCATTTGATTTAGATATAAACATTTACTCACAAAAAGTTCCCTTAAAATTCAAATATTTATTTACGCATATACAGTACACAATTCCTAGCATTCCTTTGCTTATCAGTAATTTGCAGTAACTAGCAGGTGGTCTTCTGAAGTGACAGAATTTAGACCAATTACAAAATGATTCCTTCATGGGATCATCAGTGCGGTTGCCTTCTACATAGAGTAAGAAGCCTAACTCTGCCTAATGATTTTTATTTATTTTTGAGGTATGGTAACTCCCACTCTGTCAGTAAGCCTTATGTTCAACACATATTTAAGGGTACATATATTTGTTATTATATCACATTTAAGTTGTTGATAAATTGCATAGGACACATCTCTTGCAGCATGTCCCACACACTTGAAAAGCAATCACGTGGCTT
This sequence comes from Caloenas nicobarica, assembly GCF_036013445.1. Taxonomy (NCBI): domain Eukaryota; kingdom Metazoa; phylum Chordata; class Aves; order Columbiformes; family Columbidae; genus Caloenas; species Caloenas nicobarica. The sequence goes on from NC_088253.1 coordinate 10,599,751, forward strand.
CTTAAACTTCCTGATAATATTCTGTCTTTACACCTTGTAATACCATCACTGGTTAGCAGGAGACAGCACTGGCTGCGCAAAGTACCTGAGAATCAGAAAGCTTGTCCTCTGGTGGTGCCATGGACTAGAGGCATCATTGTGGACATTGAAAATTAACGTCTGCCCATGCCATCTTTCTGCATTTATGTTTTCTTCCTCAGTTACAGTCCACTTATCCTCTTTAGACAATAGCTGATTTGAGGTGGGAATTGTCTCCTACTCAACAACATGGAAAAAAAAATTTAGCTAAGGCTTCTTAATATAAACGACCATATTACCAGCTTTCACATTTACTGTTACTTGGTGGACCATTCCTCATTTGCTGTAGTTTGGTTTATAAAAATGCCCTCCATGAGTGTTTTGTGGGTATGCAGAATGTTTCAATAATTTGCACAAGAAACAAGTCCATTCTGAGGCCCCTTTAAAGGTATCCAGGGATTAAATGTCAATTTGGTCTGTAAATCTTTTTATGCCAAGTAAAATCCTGGTATATGCTTTAAATTATTTAAGTAACTTCTGTTTATTCATATAAAAACTGAACAAAAAGTCCTTTTATATTTAGATCAGCACCTGCTCTCAGTTAATCAAATATTCTAAACAAGTATGTGGGTTATCCAACAAAATAATCAAGACCCATTAATTAGCAGAAAAAAAACCCCTGAAATATTGTGTTGGCATTAAGTCTTGTTTCAGATGATTTTGAATGAAGGAAGAAACACAAACATTTGCCTCTGGACATTGTATTTTCTTGTCCGTATGACAATAGGAATTGCAAAGTGTGCCAGTGGTCTACATTAAATGCTTCAGACTGCATAGTAATTAGAGAATAGGTTGCCTGCAAACTGGCAATTTCAAAAAAAAAAAAAAAAAAAAAAGAGAGAAGGGAATAGCAAGTATGTCAGTAATTGTATTTAGAAAACTTATTCTGTAAAAATATGGTAGATTTTCATTAAGCTATTTGAGTTGAGTAATATCAGATTCTGAGCATTCTGCACCATGCTTTAACATAAAGAATTATGTTGTGTCAATTATTTTACCAATTAACCCCAATTAATTTAAAAATAAGGAGGTTTTTTTCATTCACTTTAATATCCTGACTACTTACGTTGGATATATAACATGTCATAGCTCTTAATGATGCTTGTAGCTTGATGACCTTAGAAAATAGTTTGACAGAAGAACTATGGTTTGTTTCGATTCCTCTGTGTACTTCATGTCTGGATGCCCACCACCAGTACTGTATATATTGAAAATCACCTTTTCTCACTTGGTAACAATCCCCCTATTATATGTAAGCAGTTAGCTCAGCAAGGGAAAAGAAAATTAGATCATATGGTTTCTGGATTTAAACCAGCATACAACTGGGCTGAACTGCTAAGAAATGTCTGTTGCTGGTTCTGCCTACAGCTGAGCTCCTTGCCTCCAGTGATCCTCTGAGTCAGTCTTATTTCAGTGCATTCCCCCTCATTGGGACCATCTAACAGCAACACGCAGCACAGCCAGTTAACACACAAACCCTCAGCTTTGCTTCTATTCACCAGGGGCTGGGTGCGTAACAGTTATCGAGCTCAGACCCTGAGACAAGAAAAGGGATTTCTTATGTTGCCCCTAATGATTCCTCTGGTTAATTCAGGAATGGGACTGATATTCTCCAGGGACAGCTACACTTTTTCTTAGCCGCTGGCATGACTGCTGGAAAATAAAGGCTTTGAAAGAAATTACCAAAGGGGGATCTTTACACTAACAGAGATTTCTCAGCAAAAAGTTATATATTACTCTATATCACTACAAGTGTTTTCCTGCAGGTATCACCAAGAGGCTACTCAGATACCTAAATATTTGCTTAAATACCTTTAGGAAAATTATCCACATTTATTTTCAATGCCACATACCCTACACATGGTTTTCAAATAATAGTTACCTGTAGACACTGCCTAAAATAATTATTGCAGCGAATTATTTCTGTAGTGAAGCTGACTGCTTCACATCCAGATTAAATTGCACAGTATCAACATCGCTGGCTTTGTCCAAAAATCCCCATCAAAAAATAAAGACCCTCAAGCTGTGAAGTCATTGGTCTGTTGCACAACACACGTTCTTCTTTTACTTTACCAGAATAGGAAGAAAAACAAAAACAAAACCACACTTTCAAAACAGAACTTTCGAGAAACAAAATGTATGCAAACTCTTCCCTATCATTTTTAAATGCAAAATAATTTTTCTTGTGGTTACTGTGAATGGGTATTTGTTACATCCTAAAGATACAGTGGTGTCCAGCAGGTAAAAGACAGTCTTTCTCAGCTGTAATTCAGTTCTTTAGGTATCACCCACTTCAGCGCCAGAGCTCTTACTGGAAGCCTGCAGACACTAAAGGAGTTAGTGCCAAAGCATTTCTCATTTTAATGCAAAATTATTTTTAAGGTTTTCATTACATGAATCCTTGGCAAATTGAGAAATATCACATCAGGACTTGAAAACAATAAATATACCCTTTCACTTTACTGGTTGAAAGGCAATTTGTTCTGTCACTTTTGGGAAGTCACTACTCTCCGATAGCTTTTCAGTGGCCTATAGGAAATTTGTTTGTCAAGTTCAGAAAGGACAAACTTTTAGCAAAAAAACCGCCATCACAACTGGCACTAATTGGTAGTTAAATTGACAACTGGAACTGAAGCATCCTGACAGCACCAGAGGTGGGCCCTACAGGTAGAAATTGAAAACCATTTACTAAAGCAATGTTGGAAAGAGTAAACGATCATAGGGCATCTGCGCAATATCATGTGGAAGGCTCTACTTAATTTTTCATCCTGTCACTTCAGCATTTTGCATTCATACTTGGAAAACATTTCAATTCATTGTGAGAAAGATAAAGTGTTTAGATCAATATATTGAACAAAAGTACACGAGCTTCTAATTCTTCACAAACAAAAGAAATTCGCTATGTTAGCTACTTTTTTTTTTCAGAAGATTAGAAATCCTTCTGGCTTTATAAAAATATGACAAGGAAATTAAAGAGAATGATGTTAAAGTAACATCAGGGGATCCAAATGCCTAAGCACACACTGTGTAATCATGTCCACCATGTATACAATGTAAAAAATAAACCAAAACACACACAAAAAACCAACACAACAAACAGAAACAAAAAAAAAGCCAACCCAACTCTTTGAAGTTATTCTCTACTTATTGTCTATGAAGTCTAAAACTTAAGATGCAAACCACATCACAAAGGTGTTCCTACTTCAGTGAAGAAAATCCGGATGGCTCAGAAAGCGTCTGGTGTTTTGCAGGCTGACCCTGCACGAGTATCTTGACATTACAATGCATTCCTTTAAATGCTTTCCATAGTAACGGCCCATACTGGTATGCGCCACTTTTTTACTCTATTAATAGATGAAAGGCCTCTGAATTTATTACCAGTCCAGTGGTATTAGCTGTCATACAAGTGTTGGGACTCTACTTGAATTTTGTTTATATCATGCCCCAGACTGGAGATGAGGGAGCACGAAGCATTCAGCCTTACTTAGTGATACTCCCAGAAATATATAGAAATGAGATCTTACGGTCTAAAGATGTAGCGCGTCTGTTAACTCAAAGAGAAATCAGTACAATTATTTTTACACTGTATTAGAAAATGTAGACACGGCTCACTTACTTCAAACTGCCCTCATCTAAATTTATATGTTCCAAGAAGAAATTTCTTGGAACTTCTACTTAGTTGAAAAGAAACAAATGAAATTTGTGCAGACTCGGGAATATTTGTTTAAAAACCACTACTTTTATCAGGATTCTGTAAAATGTATACTATATTTATTGTCTTTGCAGCAAAATTTAATTAAGAAGAGTTTTCCTCAGAGCTACTTATACTCCTGCTTACTAAGCTGCTTTAGACCATGTAAACTGGAGCATTCTATGAAGTATACAGTCAGCTCCTTCAGAAGCACACAAAAGTCTGGGGGAATTAATATTTTCCATAAAGAACACAGTAGCAAAATACATGATACATTTCAGCTTCTGGGAGTTTATTAAACATAAGTAGGAAAATTAGTGTATAATTATGGCTGCAAAACAACAACAAAAATCTAAGGCTCAGAAAGCAATGTTGACTTAGCAACATTTCAGATATTGAATATTTTATGGCATGCATTTAAATCACAGACAGCAAAACATACAAGTGTATATTAGAAGAAAAAGAGGAGAATCTATATAATATGGTGTTCTGATGTCTGTTGTTTTAACTGTGGAAACTTTAACAAAGCATTAATGTAGGACCATGTAATACCCTACGTAGCCTATGCCGGGGGTATACTACATGTATATTTCACAATAATTTCTTCCATTCAGGGAAACAGCATGTAATTCATCTCCAAAGTAATAAGAGCCTAAGCTACATATATTTCTAGTTTGTATCGCTTGAGTACAACGGTATTTTCAGGCAGTCATTATAATCACAAGTTCAACACAGGAATAAAAATGAAAACATATGGAAAGAACTTGTTTAATTAAAACCTTGTTTACTTTGCATATATGTATCACTTGTACTTCAACAGAACTATTTATAATTTTAAACAAGTAAGATTTTACCATTTCCTTGTTAAGAGAGAAAATGTACATTGGCAATGAAATCAAAGATTGCATAAAGCATGTATAATGTAGAACATACAGCTTGAAGCTATTTATAAGTGCTCTCTGCATTTCCAGGTTCGGTTTTTACAGTAGCGCAGCCTGAAGCACTTAACTGTGAAAACATGATGCCTCTCTACTGCTCCTCCTACAGGAAAATTATGTCTCCTCTAAAGGCCTGAACCTAAGCCCATACATCAAGGGAAAAATCTCTGTTCCTCTAAAAAGCAAAAGTTTTCTAGCTCCTCATTCTACCAGCCATACACAAAAACTTCCGCATTTAAGAGTGGACATACCGTGTAAGCCAGAAGCAAGGACGAAAAACTCCACAGTCACAAAGTGTCTACCTGAAACTGCACTGCTGAAGAGCTGACCCGGCCATGATCTTTCTGAGCCTCGGTAACTGTCTGGTTCTTCCCCTCTTGCGGCTTTTCGGAGCAACTCCTCACGAGCCAGCACAGCTGTTCCACCAACGGCACGCCACAGCTGGGACACCGCAGCTGACACAGGCACTGCTCTTCCCTGCCCAGCTCATTTTACACATCTCTCATCACAGAGACTGTGTGCAAAATATGCAATGTATTACTTTGGGACTGGACATAAGTAAATTTTTAAAAGTCTGAGGGAGGTTCTGGGAGAAACCTGGGAGTACTGCCAGAGGAGTGTTATCACAGAAACAGCACTGATCTGACTGATATTTAGTGTTTGTGTCTGAACTTTGCTGCTAACTCAGTTAGTGCTAAGTCAGAGAATATTTAAAACAAACAAACACATACCAAAAAACAAACCAAAACCAACACAACCAAACCCAAAACTTTTATCACCTTCGTTCTCTCTTTCGTTCTTTCCATGCATTGTACTTAGAAACAGCTGTTAACACATTAACTAGCCCAAGTTTTTGCCTAAAAACCTCTCTTAAACAGGTCCTCTCCCATTTAAAACATCACAAGTAACACGTTACCTAAAAGAGGAGGTACAATTATATACCCCAAACCTAGTTTCCCAATGATTTTTAACTCTATTATCTATTTCATCGTGAATTCGGCGGCTGTCTCCTGTGAAAGAACAGTGGCATTTGCTACACCACAGCTTTCACAGCACATCTGCCATGGTGCTGTAAATGCATGCAGGGGAGACCGAGAAAATGCAGCCATGTATATCAAGTAAAAGTTCTGTCTAACTAATCAAGTCCCCAGGGGCCACATGCAGCGTCACAAGACATAGCACTCCACACTCGAATGAGGCTGCCAGGCACTGGGAGGCCACAAAACTGCTGACAGCAACATCCAGTATGTGGAGTCTTCTAAAGTAGAAGCAGTAGCTTTGTAAAGCACGTACCTGTTTCTATGGATGAAAAAAAAAAAAAAAAATTGAAGTAGATCACAAGAACAAAGTTACTTAAGTTTCTCAAAAATGCATATATACCTTTCTACATGTACAGATAAAAACAATATGGAATTTATTACAATACCATGTGTCAAAATAAATGCATTAATATAGATAAAAAAGAAAAACTAAAATGTTCATATCATTTTATAGAGAAATCTCAAATTCAGAAATCACCCTAAGAGATGAGTATTCATATATTTTTTTACAGATGTGTTAACTGAAGTAGAGCTGTTTAGGTTTGAGCTTGATCCTACTGAATACAATGATGAAAACTGACATTAGAAGTACATATTGTTCAAACTCATTGTAAGAGATTCATGAATAAAAGCAAAATATTTTCTCCTGTGCTTTACTCGAGTCATTGAAGTAAACCACCATGCTTTAAGAAAGAAGTCACATTAAATCCTCTTATTAGTCTCACCCCAGATTATTTCATTTATTAAAGCAAATATATTGGGAATGCATTTATTAATACACATGCATGCAGAACAGCAATGAATAAGTACCTTTGAAAAGCGTGCAGTTGTATCGCTACACTCTGAAAAGGGTCTTTACACCTAGAAGCTATTTCTCCTGGAAAAACAGAGCAGCCTAAAAAAATGATATTACGTATCTCTGTAAATCCTGTCTTGCCCAACTTTGCCTGTACCTCGGAAACTTTGGGATGAGATCTCTTTAACTAACAGAATGAATGCACCGGCTCTATATTCAGGCTTTTATTTAGAAGGTTATTTGTATTCTGTTTATATATATTCTAATTAATTTCAATTTTCTGTTTTATTTTGCTGATATACATTTCAATTCCATTAGAATTAAATACTTCTACTCCGTGCCTTTCCACTCACTGACATGAAAAACCTTCTTTAAGTGTCAATATTATTCTGAGCAGTTCTTAAGAGCTGAATTTTCAGTGGGCTTTGAGAAGATATATCAAATTCTGCTTGTGTGTGTTACTTCAGTAAATGCAAAGATAAGTTTTTGCACAAACGATCTAGAGCACCTAATTACATGTTTGTAGAAATCATATATGACTATGAAAAGTACCATCTACACTCAACAATATTGTAGAAAAACAAAAACTGCAACCGAAACCTATGCAATTAGATTTGGTTCAAGAATATTCCCTCTAAAGTGATTAACTGTCAAGTAATAAATTTGTTTGGAGATTATACTAGTACTTTGAGCATATACAAAGCACATACAAGCAACACTTCTTTATACCAGCACAAAAGCACATCTGTGTCCAGAAAATACAGCAAATAGGTGGCACACATGTTTGGTATCATTTGCTGCACAATATTAAGCCTCTCTACGTTAATTTGCTTTTACAGAGTGCCCTTCATTCGAAGTCTGGGGATAAAAACCAAAACAAACACAAAAAAAGCCAAACAAAAAACCCCACCCACCCAACAACAACAAATCAAACAAACAAAAAACCACAAAGAAAATCAAGCTAAATCATAGGGCATAAATAAAGTTGATAAAGTCACAGAATGAAGGAGACGCCCCAAGCATGTAAATCCTTTGGTAGGGGGCAAAATTGAAAGGTTGGAGGAAGTATAAAAGTAGAAAAGAGATGAGGAGGAACTAGGTAAGTGCAAATCTATTGTGAGTTCTGAAAAGGAGGTTGCTTTTAAATTGCAATGGATAAGAAACCAATGAGGGTGACAGAGGGCAATCCATAGCCCAGCTTCATGGAGGATGAGAGAATTTTGTTTGTGACGTTCTGTACACCTTCAAGTTTTGGGAAGAAGGATTGCCAAGAACTACGATTGAGGGATTTGCTGCTTTATAGTCAGAAAGGATTAAGAGCAGCTCTGAAAGATGTGGAGTACCTCTGTTCCCACTGACTACGGCAGAGTTTGAAGGTGCCCATAGTACTCGTAAACCTTAGGAGAGAAAAAAAAGTCAGAAGTACGGATGATTTTTCTAGAGAGAAGGGAAAAAATACAGACAAGAATTACAAGAATATTTTAAGCCATTTTCATGAATAAACCGATGTTTTGTCCCTATGGGAACACATTTCACTTTTTGCTTGTTTCCATCTATATCATACAGTGTTTTTATTATACAGTAGTCTCAACAAATAGATTATCACACCATTTTAAAGTAGCTAATGCTATTCAAAACACCAGCAGAAGATGGGATAATGTTTTTTATTGGTTTGGCTTAGTTTAAGCCACCCACTTCTATTCACTAATGATTTGAACAATTCTAAATATTATATCCACCAAAAAAACTACACCCTGAAAATCAAAGTACTTCCAAGTACAAACTCAGGATTCTCCTCAGCTACTCAAAAGCAACTCAAAACCATTTTAAAAGCTTGACCGTAATATTCTGAAAAGAATGGGTTGGATAAAATATTTTAAGATCTGAAATCAGCATATTGCTATCTGTCTGAAATTAAGATACATTGCTAACCACAGAAAATCAAATGAGAACAGATATATAATACCCAATATAAACGTATATTAACACAGCGCTCAGAAGTTACTGGATATAAAGCTCATTACATTTTATGACCCTAAGTTTTGACTGGAAAGGGGCTACACTAGGGAAAATTTAGGAATGCACTTGTTCTGTGTTCTTTTCAATAATAGATACATCTATTGCCAGTCCTTATATTATACTATATGCTATTCATTTACCCAGAGAATTAAAAAAAAAAAGGAAAAAAAAAAGAAATTTACTGATATCCGTAATTTTTGTTCTCCAGATGTTTTATTGCCATATTACCTGGCTACTGAAATTGAGTAATGTATCTGCTTATTTAAAGAGAACTGAACTTTAGTGATAAACAATCGAGGTATTTATAACTGCTCACTATAGGCCAAACATGCATTTAAGAATAGATAATTATTTCCAAGAATAATTCTAAAGATAATTCATTCCTGATGAATGCAGATGGCCCAAGATCTCTTTTTAGAGAAACCGCAAGGCTGATTCACTGACTGGGGATAATTCACTGAGCTACAGAATAAACTACTGCATGGCAGCAATCAAAGCTTTAAGGCAACAGGCAAGCTAGGACACACAGAAAAACATGATAATTTTCCTTTTGTTATCTTCTTAACTTTGAAAGTAAATTACCAAATCTGTGGCAATAACGTTATTACATATTTGTGCAAATCATGACCTGCCTACAAATTAGTGCCTTGTAATTTGCTGTATATACCACACTTCCCTTTTTGTTCGTGTTTTTAAAAATTCTCAGACCATAAATAACTTCTGTGTAATCAGGCAGGAGATAGGTCATTTTCTATAGGTGTAACAACCTTTTTGAATGTATGAAACATATTTTAAATGACTAAGAACATATTACAAAAAGCTGCTTTGGTGAAAATGTCCAGCAGACAGAGGTGAAGATTGGGGACTAACAGTATGAAAAAAAGGATGTGTACATGCTTGTGTACTTTTGTCATATTGAATATGTATAATTATGTTGTAAACAGCAGATTAGCTAACCAGGAAACCATATCCTTAAAATGAGGTACGTTAAAAAGCACAAATGTATGAATATTAGAGAAGAACATAAGAATAACAGAGCACCTCAAATTTGAATTTCTTAGAAGAGTCCAAATGACTGAAGACCTTCACACACTATACATTTACACACTCAAAGAGAGAAAAAAAAAAATCTTGCCTTACCCGGCCAACTAGTATTGGTTCAGGTCCAGAAAATTCTTCTAATACAAACATTTGATTCCAAACCCAGCCTCTCTTGTAACGGTTCAAAACTCTTTGTTCTTCAGTTAGCCTTTTTAGTCCTGTACTGGATCCAATTGGTAGTACTTGAGATTGATTCATTGGAGCCATATAAATGGAAGGAAGGACAGTAATCCATAATATTATTAATGGAGTCCATGTATCCATAAGCATTTCCGTTAGTCTTTCTGGCATTGTACCACAAGCTACGCAAATCACCACAGAAATGAAATTATTATTTTGCTTTCCTCCAGACTGTAGCAATCCAATTCATCATGCAGTACAGAACATTTACTTACAGCTCCTCCATGTGTTTACAGCACAGTGAATGTAAAAATAGCTTGGATTACAAAAACATGATCCATTGAGTTTTCCAGTCATTAAAGATGCCTGGTGAGGAGGGGAAAGAAAAAAAACAAAAAGTCAAATCAGTGACTAAAGAGCTTAGGAAAGCATTCTGAAAGATCTTATTTACTTTTACATCATAAACAAGCCATATTAGGTTTTGAATTTGTAGTATAGAATACTAGTGCATATTAAATGGGTTAAAAAAAAAATAAAAGCAATTCTGTGAATTCCTTTATTTCCTGAAGTAGTAGCAAGAGAAGACTCAGGTAAATGATTACACACACTCAGGAAAACGTTTTACTTGCAGTTTGTCATAGGGTCTGAAGAAGCTTCTGGCCTTCTTGCTAGCCTGTACTTTTTATGTAGTCAACTATAAACACTTAGCATGTAAAATAATAAAAGTCAACGAAAATAACGTTCGTGTGTACAGACTTACTCTCCTCCAAAAAAAAAAAAATTACTTCTCATGAGTGTACAAGGCTCCAGCAGAACATTCTCACCTTAGTAATCACCCAGCTGCAGCAGCACACAGCTGCGCAAAACCTTCACAGCCCAGCAGAGGAACAGGACTGGTAAGTCCACTGCGAAACCCACGATCCCCAAACCAAACCACTACCAGAACCTAAGCAAGCTCGTTTATTCACATCTGTACTGCAAAACCCTCCGTGTCTCTCTCTCACTTCCAGAGAAAACACAAAGTCAGATTTTATTTCAAAGACATTTTCTTTGATAGACTCTTGGGAGAACTTGGTCTTTCTTTCCCCACCCACCCTTTCATGTATTAGGAGACCACATCAGGTTTCATCTCTGTAAATATTCACTGAAATGGCCAAAGAAGTTCACATAGGCTTGCTCACGGCACAGTGACTGACAAAATCTGAAATGCAGCCGCGGATCACTTACAAAGATATATGGGCATGGCTCAGGGAGAAGGGCTGCATTACAGCTACTCTAATGAGGTTGGAGTTAAGTAAAAAGATTACTGACACGTTTTCTTTGACTGATTGATATCCAAATAATCTCATGAGAAACCACTATATGCAAGACTGGTAGAAATGTCTACTCTTAAGCTTACATTGTGTCCTGGGCTGGTTTTTTTTTTCCCCACTTTAAAATAAGTTCCTAGTGTTGTTTTTGTTTTGGTTTTTTTTAGGTTCATACACAGTCATGGAAGAAAATATCTGAAAACATGAAAAACATCAGTAAAAGTCAGCTGTTATTTTAAAAGCAAATAATATAAAAAGTATTTTTTTTAAACTCCAGTAATTGCCAAAGCAACTGTGAAATCTGTTGCACAAAAATCTGAAACTGAGAAACTTGTCTTGTTAAATGAAAAGAAGAGCTGTGATCAAATTAAAACTCAATACCTCAAGTAGCATGGAAGAATGGTAAGCTAATAGTGCAGTGCTTTGACAACACATCAAGAATGAGGTGAATATCCGTTACAGATGTAACTGTGTGGCTTAGACACGTCATTTAGGCCCCATTGCCAACTGAGATGGAAAGAAAGAAATCAGAGAGTACAGTAAGCTCTTGCGATGAATTTTTTGGAAAAGTGTGAGGGAAGAAAGAGAGACCTTCAGGCTTTTGGCATTCTCTTAGTCTCAGAAAAGGGAAAAGGACAAGGAGCAAACACTAACTCTGTGATGGGAAGCATCTGTCAAGTCGTGCTCTGAAAACCTTCTTTGGTCTAGGGAATTAAACGGAGGTTGTTGCTGCTGCTTTCTGGTATGTGTTTAAAAGCAGATTTGGTGGTAGAAGGTACCAAAAGAAAGAAACAGACAAACTTGTCAATGAAGTGGTTAAGTTCATTTGTATGGGATCCTTCTGTGTATGCAAGTGGACCTGCGAGTACATGTATCTGGCAGGGGACAGATTTTTCCCATTTCTTCAATGGAGCAAGAACTGAAACACAGGAGAAATAGAATAACTGTAAAACCGAAAATCCAACTTGAGAGTCGTTTTCTGAGGCTGAGTTTTCAGTTTTTATACACAAAGTGATTTTTTGACCCAGAAATAGAGGGCCACCAGAAACAGAACAGTATGTTACACATTTGTCCAAGAACCCAAGTGAGCCATTACTGATTTTCTTACTCTTCCAGCACAAATTGGTAGAGTTCTTTTTACTCACAGGACCTAATAATAAGGTAAAGCACTTCTTTTCATATGCAAGAAGCCTTTTGAAAACAATTCCTAATTAATCTACACAGGCTGCCTTCTAAAAGAGATTAAATAAATGAGATAAAACAATATGACGCTCACAGAAAAATTTCTGTTTGAAGAAAGAACAGGATATTTGTTTTTCAGACTGCTGCTCTGACTCCTTGACAAGTATTAAGTTCATTGCAGTGGATCCCTCTTCAGTTCCACCCCCAGACCTCCTTCACCTCCTCCAGTCAAAATCGGGTCCTCTCCACTAGCACTAATGCACAAGCTTCACTGTGACTGGACCATCCTCACAGTAGCTCCCTATTCAGCAATACCTGAAGGCAAACAAGTCAAAACCACACCAAAAATACTAGGAATGCATATATCATGTCATTAAACCTAATTCAATGAAATAACCCATCGAAGAGTACAGTTACACAAGCTCAATGAACACAAAACCGTGAGATTCTCAAGCACTTACAGGAAAGTTCAGCAAGCGTTAGACTGTGCAGCGTAAAGAAAAAATGTGATAAGGCTTCTGCATGTACGAGTGTACTGCAGGGGAATATGATCTGTGTCTAACATTTGAGCTGGATACGTTTCTCTACAGTTCAACCTAGACTGCTGGAGCCTTTTGAGATTAATTTGAGAAAGAGACTCTCGTTTGGGATTCACTGCTCTACCAGTGAATTGTGGCATTTACTTCGTGCAATGCACGGAGATTGTACTGTCCTCAAATTTCTTTATCAAATTTGGAAGTTAATTTTCTCCATTCCTGGGAGCAGAACACCACGTATGTGGTTGTGAGCTGATGGAAAGCATTATTAAATACTTGGCACTGCAATTTTCATATCGACTAACACAACAATCAGGAAATTCCTGGTAGTTAAATTATAATCCTCTGGACTGCATGTATAGGAAAATCTGATATAGCTACTGAATCAGCCTACTACAATAATATTAGAAAACCCCATGTAAAGGGAGATCTGGCAACTGGGGAAGACTAGGAGGTGTGGCATAGTACCATTTTCTCTTACATTATGCCGTGGTCTAAAGGATGAAATGACAGCAAAATTATTCCAGTGAATCCAGAACTACCTTTTGCTACACAACTAAAAGAGGACAAGCATGTGGACCTTGAAGACTGTAGTTTTACTCTCATGAAAACTTTGTTGGTGTTGATAAAAGCTTAATTTTTTCTTTGAATTTCCGTGTTTACTAAAGGAAACAGCCCAGGGCCATTTGAAAAACTTCACTGTTCTTCGAAGTAGTTTGCCTGTATAGTGTATGATATATGCAACTATAGGTACAACTCTTATCCAGCAAAACTTTTTACAGGACAGCTTCTGTTCTTCATTCATCCCTGAGAGGGCAACGTGACATTTAAAATATAAGGAATTTCTTGAACATAGCTAAATAGATTAAATAAAACGTGACACTTTGACAGGCAGCAGAGATTCAGGTAACAGTTTCATGTTTCAAAACCGTTAAGACTGTGTTCATAAATTTGGTTCTCCATACAAAACCTATATAGACACACAGATAAAGCTGAGTGGTTTGTTTTGTGCTTACTGTATGTACTGACACAGTTTTAGAAAAATAGTTTTCTATTAACAGGAACATGCATCTTATAGCACTACTCATACAACTCAGGACCACAGAGTGCAGTTTTATACACGTACAACACAAAAAGTGATTACAATGAAGGAGAAGCTTATAACCTAACACCAGAACATCACTAGCGTACCAGCTTCAGAAATTAATTTAATATACATTGCAAACTCTTTTAAAAATCTGTGTAGGTTACTTGTGTAAGTTAATTGCCTGCATTAAATTAGAGTCAAGTATGACAGTAAATGGTTATAGCAGATATACTAACTAATGACAGTCCTCATTTTGTCTGAGTGGTGGAAACCTTTATGATGGCTGGCATCTCTGATGGAACTAATTCCACCACAATTATTTTAGAATAATCTTGTAGCTTTGAAATGTGAACAGTGTAAGTAGATTAGTTAAAAAGATTAATAAAGTTAATAAAAGTAGTTTAATATATAAACTTCTTATTGAAAAAGCAGCAAAGAAAGATCATAAAAAGCTCTAAAAAAATCAATTTATTTTTAAGTTTCAAAGCACAGAATATCTATCTGATCAAGTAAACCACTTTATTACAATGCTAGTGCATTGATTTACACCATGATCTAATTTTAAAGATTTTAGAGCCACTCCAGTGATTCCTCACATAAGAGGCACAGAGGGTTGTCTTAAGAATTGCAACAAAGTTTTTTTCTTTATTTCATTCTGCATTTACTTTATCATTTATAGTGATGATATGCAACGCGTAAGCCCTTTGACCTCACTGTTTCATTAGGGTGGATTTTATAAATTCTTAATTAACAACTGTTATTAAGGTTAAAAAAAAAGATCTTAAGTACTGTTTTATTTAAATAAGTTACACTAGAGGTGCCAGACAAAAGCTGGTGATCTCCACTAAAGCAGTTTTATTTGGTAGAATTTTTAGAATCTTTTCTATTTTGTACATTAAATGACCCCTTCAGCATGCCTTCAGAAGACTGATATCAAACTGCCACAACATGAGGAAGTAAACAATACATAGAGCCAATGGTAAAAACAAAAAGTTTTAAATATTTTTATGCATAATCTCTACCTTTGATACTAATTCAATACAAGCAAATCCAGGTAACAATAGAAGCCTCAAATAATTCATGAGAGGCATTCATTTACTGATCACTGAGAGTTCCAGCCAACACGGTGTGACAGCAGCCAGCCTGTGCATTGTGCATGTTTCCTTCAGAACCTCGAAATTCCATCCAACCCATGCAAGCTTTACTGTCCAGAGAATGAATTTAATTTAATTTCAGCCAGAAATAAGGATCCTTATTCCTGAAAAACAGAGCTGTGTGTCATAGTTTTAACACAGGTTAGGAGACTAAAATAGGAAGGTTAATCACGTGTCCTTGACAAAAATTTACATCGAGTGACTTCCTTTATCTGAAATTAATTAAGCAACGAGTTTCTCTTTACAGTATCACACATTTTCCACAGCTCGTGATCAGGTATTGTATTTCCCCTGTCAATAGGTCTGCAAACTTGGGATCCATTTTGACATTTTTTCCCCACACAGGTATTGGTATTTTCTAGCTTTTAGTGTTTCGTTTGTTAATACCCAAGCAAATTCCTTGTTATTGTTCAAATTACTATTTTTTGTTTTTATCTCTGGTCATTTCCTTCCTTCCTGGTTCATGTTTTTTTTTTTTTTTTTTTTGGTGTGTGGTGGTGGTTTTTTTGGCCCAACAGTAACTAGAGTTTTACTACTGCAGGTATTGGCTATGCTACCACTTATGCTTCCTAGTCCCACTTCAAGGATTCAGACAAGGTACTTTTTTGTCAATGGCAGTAACACCATGCAAAGCCGTCCCACCAGGGGAAGCACAATTATCTTTCCTTCATTGACCCTCTCGGTAGCATAATAGAGCCTGAAGTTTTCAATAGTAAAAATATAAGTCCTTAGCACTCCAGTCTCACACTTATAGGAATAATTCTTATGAGTAAGAGAACTGCGTTGAGGATTTTAATTCGCCATTAAAGCAGAATAAAACCAAAGTCCATCAGAATAGAAATATCAAGACACCATAACCAACAAATAATCGTGTCATCCTTGACCACATAACTTTGTTACATACTCATCCTGATTCCAGTACATACTCCTTATATTGTTTCTGAACTTCATTTTAAATAACTTTAGAGAAGACAGCATTCTTATGTTTCCATTGCAAAGAAATGAGTACTCCTTACCATAAAAACATCTCTTTATTCTTCAGTGCTTTACTCATTTGTGTAGAGATTACTTACACACACACTCCCCGAAAAAATTAAAAAGCAATTCTTCACCTTACTGCAAGATGAAGAGGGACTAAGGCTGTACCCAGACATACTACTATGGCAGTAGCAAAGAGGATGCTTACAGTGCCCATTGCAAAGTGTCGCTTGCATGCCCTGGCTAGACTTTACTGCATCTCTGATCTGCCAGCATAACTGTATGTGTAGTTGCTCCCTAACCCAGTTCTGTCAAAATGATCTTGTTAACTTAAACGCTTTTAATAGTAAGGTGTTTTTTAAACCAAATCATTTTGACAGAGCTGGGTTAGACCATTGCTCATACTATTCTTCCACCAAGAGCAATTTTAATTTCTTGCCCCCACTGCACTCTCCCCAACATGCCTGCTGCATGTTTCCAATAATCCTTCACCATTCCCACTCCTTTCTTCACTGCATTTTACTATCCCTGCAACTGTGTTATTTGTAAGCCAGATCAGTGAAATGGGGGGTTTGGGGGGGGGGGGCGGGGAGCGGAAAGAGAGAGAGAGACCTGCAACAAAATCCTGTTTCAAGAAGTCTTTTTCTTCAACTTCATAACCCAGATCATTGAACTGATCTCATTTACAGCATGGCTGCACAGCAGTTGCATCAGCACACCTAAAGAGCCCATAAACTACAGGACAACAACAGAAAGTTTTGGAAACAGGTGTGCTGCCGAAGGGCATATGAAGTTTGACTATATGCTTTAGAGAATAGACTCATAGTTGAATCAACAAAACTGAGTAGAGAATAACTTCTGGAAAAGAGGAGAGAACAAGCAACAGTGAAACTACTTAAATAAAACTTTGATGGGCTCCTAGTATATAACCATGACAAGCTGATGCAGCTCCATTCATTGGTGCTGGCAGATTTTAGGGATGGGAACCTCTCCCATCGTGTGAACTGCAGCCAGGCTGCGCTGAGATGTGCTGAGAATGGTCTCTGTCCAGAGGAGAGCTCCCAGAGACCCCGATCATAACCAGCACACACCGCTATCACACAGCAGAGAGGGGCTGGGAACAGCAGTGAGCCAGCAGCCGGGTTCTGGGCCATGCGTGTTCTAGGCATGGCCTCAAATCATAATTATACTTTGTAGCTGCTCCAAATTTCACCGACTAACAGTGATTTTAATGGACTGCTATGTCACCTGGAGTTAACTGTAACATAGAAAAGCATTATCCACACATCCTTTACTTTGGCCAAGCACCTGAAATTTCAAAGGAAGGAAAATGAGATGGGAAATGTTATGCTAACTCTGCTATAGAAGCAAGGCGACATGGACTTGAAGTATACTGTGTGCTGTCAGAGATGTGCAGGAGAGGATCCTGCCAATACAAGTGCAAATCAATTCTCCAAATTTATTTTGATACATTATGTGTGGCAGTTTGCTTATGGCTGCTTGGAGAATCAAAGGCAGTTATCTAAAGGATTACTTATTTCAGCAACAATGGTAACAGATGCTATCTCCCTCCTTTAGGTCTTAGATGTTCTGTCCTACACACACACACACACAAAGAGTAATTCAGTGTGCAAAGATATGTCACCTTATTTTTTTACACTTAGTCATGCAGTGCTGCTCTTTATAGTTAAAGACATCTCAGCAGTCCTTTAGGTTATTAAGCGAGTTATTAAGCTTGTGTCAAATGTGAAGGGACCATTTTAAGCACAGCGTTCATCAGTCTTTGCACTGGGTATACAAGATGATGGAATCCATACACTCGCACTAAGGTAACATAGACATGCAGAAATATATATGCCAGTACAGAAATACAACAGTTTCTTCAGTATTTGGATGTCTCATATTTATTGGGGGATTTATTAATCTATCTACAAGATAATTATTATCAAAAGCAGGTTACTTCAGTTTTAGGGTTCTGTTTCAGATGCCAAGGAAAGGAAGGGTTAGAAAAGCTTTTCTAAGATAAATTCCTCTTCCTTAGTTTCCTTACTCCTTTGCTTGAACTAGGAAAACCCATAACTGTTCTTCGGAAGTAGAGATGAGGCTGCTACAGGATGTAGGTCATTACGCAACTTGACTAATGCTTTGGGATAAAGAGAAAATGATATGTACATCACATTGAAATACATCTTCTTTAATCAAAGTTGTATGTTGTAACAAATTGTCCGTTATTCTTTGATTGCTTAACATGACACTATCATATCTATGCAGTCTATTTTATGTTAGTGACTACCTAACTATTTTCTACACTCTTTGGCAAATACACACTTTCAGGAAACGCTTTTTTTTTTAAAAAAAAATAAATAAATAAGAAAGGGTATCCTAGCCCTGTCATGCCATGCTTATTGTTTCACGTCTACTGGAATCAACATAATTTCTCATTAGGGATATTTTTATTATTTTTCAATAGTAAAATCAACATGGGCCAACTTGAAAGCTGTCAAGGCTCTGATACTTTGTATGTAAAGCTGCCAATCCTTTCAGAACTGTTAGCTGCTTTAGAGAACCAAAATGCACTTAAACTTCAACTATGTTGTCAGCACTTCCAAACAATTTTTTTCTACTTTATTTTATTATTACTTGCCATTGTGTAGCACTCAGGAACTCGAGTCATGAATCTAACTGTGCTAGATGCTGTACGGATATAGGACAAAGGCAGGATGTGCCCCACGGTTTGCAATTGCATTGATATGACTTGTTTGATTGCATTTCTTCTCCAGTGCAAATAGTATCTACAGCATTTTTAGTGGGGTTTGGTGTCTTTTTTTTTTTTTTAAATTTTCCTTACAGCTGATAGGCATTAAAGAATAGGTATTAAAATGACAATCTAGCTATTTTAGATCAACTGTAGAACAAAACATGTTTGTAAACTCCCTTTCAACCTCCTATACTTAGGGGAAAAAAAAAAAAGAAAAAAGAAAAAAAAATAAATATTTGGGCTTGGGTTTACAGGGGTCAGATACTCCACTGATGTGTGTCAAAACATCAGTTCATCTCACACCATTGTGCTGAGAAGCCCATAATACAGGCTCAAAATGGAAAGGGAGGAAAGTAAAAATCTGTTTGAACAAAGAAGGTGGTCCAGAAACTTAAACATGACAAACATAGTTGTATCTGCATTGTTTTTCATCCTATGGTAAGAGAAAGAAAAGAACTGAAGTAATTTTTATTCTCTACAGTCCACTGATTAAAGTGATTTTCCTTTGACTAAAATAGAACCGTATTACATATAGATTTAATAGCTTCAGCTCATGCCAACTTCATCTCTCAAACCGATGCTCATTTTTATGAGGCTGTATTACATAATTTGGAGACCTACATCACTTTTAAAGGAGAGAGGGGAAAAAAGGCAAGTTGTGCACAACAGGAAAAGAGCTCATAAAAAGGGAAACAGATTGGCCTGCGACTGAGAATTAGGTGTTAACCATGCTCTGCCTAGGGCATCGTTTATCATGCGAGTTTCAGCAGCTGAGATGTGCTTATCCTGTACTTGCTGAAAAATGTTTAAATATTAATGGAAGACATAAATATCTTGCTTTCTGGGGCTCCTTTTTCAGTCTTTTTTTGATATACAACAAACCGTTCATTTTCATTGGTTTTCTTTAAGGAATACTAGGCATTCTCTGCATAATTAAACAAAACATAATAATTAAGGAGAAGCTCAAAAGTTTTTCTGACATGTCTTCCATTTAAACTAAGAATATAAAACTGAGACTGCTCATCATGATTTAGTGAAAGGTATATAAACTTTCCATCCATATGCATAGAAGTGTGTGTACATTAAAAAAAATTCTTTAAAAAGTAAAAATGTGAACATAACTGGACTCTTCTAACTACAGACAGCACTTCTGCAGTAAATCTACTCAAATCTTTTTTGCTGAAACATATGAAATTAGAAGTGAAGGTCTTTAATTTTGCATCATTGAATTTGATGGCAGTTTTACCATCAACTTAAATGACTTGTTTGGAAAGAGTTAGGGTCCTCCAACACGAAACTCATTTCTTTTGCAGTTGCCAGGTTGAGGGGTTTGTTTCAGTGGCTTCTTTTCATTTGTTTGTTTTAATCTAACTTTTGGAAATGCAGAAAAAAATAAAGCCCACAGACTAGAATACAGAACTCAATCCAAACCTCAGCAGCATTAAGAAATAAGTTCTGATGATCTGTTACTTAGAATGCAATCATAGCTGTTACATTTAATCCATAAGAGAGGTTCACATCTGAAGTGTTGCTCAATTGCAAAACTCAACTAATGAATTGCGCTACCTCTGAATGCACACAGTCCATTTGCATTAGTGTTTAAGGGCTTCAATATAATGATTTTTATGTGTATATGTATGTATATTAAAATCCCATAAAAATATAAAATATACACATGTATATGATTATCAGTGACTGCAGTAAGTGGATTTAAATGGTTATCCGAGTTCCTCAATTAGGCTCAGCATTGCTTCCCAGGAGTAAGCTACTTCGACCAAACATATACCAAATTAGAAAGCTGAAGCTGGGAACTAATGACTGCCAAGACCAACGGCTTTCATAACGTTTTGAACTCTCACATCCAGTTGCAAAGACCTGAGTGAGACACACTGAGAAACCCCTTTCTGAGCTTGTCTATGACTTAGGCGCTGCAGGGTACAGCACACACTTCTCATGGAAGGTTTCACCTGTTCAGATCTAGGACTGGTTGACATGACTAATTTCAAATCCAAGCCACGGTGCTGTTCATTCTCAATTTAAATGATTTGCACAAGACACATCATGCTCAACACCTTGGAAAAATCAATTCTGCAAGTATTATCACTGCAACTCCTGGAAAAAGGCTACTCCCATGACTAAGGCAGGTTGAAATCAGTCTCTTGCCTGGAGTCAGATGCTTTAAACTCTATCTGTTGGTAACTGAACTGGTTCAGAATCATCTTTCCTTTTCAGCTTGCACTTCAGATATCATCAGTACCTAATGTTTTTTGGGAACAAAATTTTATTAATACAGTTGAAATGTCACTGTGTTGATGTTATTTACTTGGGTAACATAATGAGAAATGTGCTGAACAGATTCCAGAACAAAGAGGTCTATCTGAGGAGAGGGGGGAGGAAACATATATATATATATACACACACACACACACATTTGAAATCTCAATTTGGACTTTATTTTGTTCTATTTCTATCTACTGCTTAAATAGCTATGTTCAGAAAGCTATGAAGTGAGCCACCTTTTCTATGGCAACAACACTAAGAAAGACGTTGAGTTTCCATCATCTAATTTAATTCTATTGATGCGATATTATGGTAGTGATGATGCTTAAAATGTTCCAAGCTCAAAATGCCTTAGCATTTCCCTCCCACTGAAAGAATTTAGTTTGTATTATTTTAAACTCATAGTTGAAAGACTTATGATACAACTATAGCATGTACTGTAAGCATACAATTGTCATTATTAATAGTATATCCAAAAGGTCAGGCTCTAATAATATCAAAATGGAAAACAGAATAGAGAAAGAATACTGCTAAGATATACAGTATCTTATAGTAATTGGATATGCTATAAAAATACCTGTTTATACTATCTAGCATGAGCAGTTGCTTTCTGTTACAGAGTATGCATAATCATCACTTAGAGATATGCAGCACCAAGAGCTTATAGTACGCATTCACATCTTCTTCTTGTTCATAAACTTAGAGGTCAGTATCTTTTTCACCTTGAAAGTCTCTCAAGGTTTGGAAATTAAATTATGTAAGAAGGATCAAGCGGGTGGGTTTCAGGCCCCCAATTTCAATAAGTGGCAGAAAAAAGTCCCAGCTAAAGTCTGCGGCGCACCAGGGTCTTCTGAAATTAAGATTTTAAAAGATGAAACCTGCAACTATGTGAGAATAAATAGAAAAAAAATTTAGGAAGTACTTCAAGGGGTAATAGACGTAAATCCATATCCATTGCTGATTGAGTGTTGTTACTTGTAACAGTTTATATTCTGAAGAGGGGAATACAAGTATATTTTTTCTAGAGAGGACGATGCAGCATATGTTAATGGTGATACAATTAACATGTCCAGGAATCAATTAATTTATTTGGTAAAGGTGCAACATTGCTGGAAAAATTCTGAAGATTACGAATGACAAAGATAGTAAATTTAAATCCGATTATGGGAGTACTTCCCCCTTTACAACTGTTTCGGACTTCAGTAGCAGGAGCTGATGATGGGAATGACTAAAGTATATTAAAAAAAAAGCACTAAGCAACCTCATCTAAGGAAGATTCTGCTTCATCTCACAAAGATGAAAATTTTCTTTTTTTTTTTAAATGAAACGCATAAAAATAGTAGATGTCCTATACAGAGGTACGTATTAAAACCAGCTGCATTTGTTAAGCGGGCACACATACTCCTGATTTTAATATGGAAGAAAATGTCCAAAGTTAGTTTCTTGGCTAGTGGCCTGCTCAGTTAACAAATTGCTCACCTGTATATCTTAAGAGCCAACTTTCATGAAATACTTCAATCTCTGAGGACAATGAAGGCCCTCGGCTTACGACTATGCATGAAAATAAAGTTCTTTACAGCCAGGATGCAGGTTTTAAAGAATGGAGAGTTAGCAAATAGCAAGCCTAGGAAGAAGCTAGCAGAAAGCTGTGCACATTCTGTATGCAGTAAGGTAGAATGATAAGGCTCAAGAAATGAAAACCTTAGATTAGAATACTGCATAATAACAACTTCCTTCCCTAGGGTTTTTCTATTGCAAACATTCATACAATTAGGGTAGGAGGTGACACTACAGACAGCTATTGTGTTTTGATGTTATGACATTTAATGTGTATGAAATCTGATAATTTCACAAGTATGCAAAATACTAACTTCTACCTGCTTATTTTATTTAAGATAGGTAAAACATATACTAATTTCTCAGTCTTCTAAATGTACGTATTATTTACTGAGAAGCTTCTTATTCATAACAGTCTGGTACTGAATGTAGAGGAGGAATATCATTCATACAAAAGTACTATATATTTCTCTTTATCCTTATCGCAGAGAAACTCTTGAAGAATTTCCAAAAGAGGATGAGCGAAGTTAAGAGGATTCTTTTTCTATAGCTCCAGTAGTTATCAGCTCCATTCTTTAATTGAAACTGAAGTGAGCAGCTGTTAGCTTACCTCCTATTAAGCAGTAACATGGTAGATTTGAAACAATAAACAGTTAATGCTATTTGATCTCTTAAAATCAGCAGCCCCAAAAAACACCTGTCTGCGATACCCAGAGACACAAATGGTGAGCCGTTTATGCAGTCAAGTTGGCTGTTTAGAAGTACCAGCCTTTATGAAAGTTGTAGGAGTATTTATTCCTGCTTTCAGAAGATAGAATAATTCGCATCAAACAGAGCATGAGTGTTTGTGCCTGTCTGGAAGAGGAGGGAGGGAGAAGAGAGGGTATAGAGTTTGATACCTGTTGGCAACACCAGCAGGTTTGTGTGTAACACCGTTATGTGCCAGGTTGGATTGATTCCACTCTATTTAGTCTGGTACTAAATGCAAACTGTTTGAAATGAGACAGATTCAAGACATGACTGAGCAGCAACGAACCACGAAGGAATTCCTGCCTATGTTAAGTGGTGTCACCTTCATGGCGGTAGGCAGTGTCTAAATAAGGATTTGAATTAATCTCTTCTATAATATCCACACAGAAACTGCCACAGGCTTTCTCTGCTGAAGCTTTGCAGTGCCTCCCAGGCTCCCCAGCCAAGCTCCGTACACAGGTCTGATACTGTCTAGCAGGGATGCTGTCTGACAGCTCGGGGCTCCCGATTGGGATGCTGCTACCCAGGAGATATTGTAGCCAAGCAGAATATAAGGATATGTTACTCCTCTGCCTTCCTCAAAGAGAAGATGAAGTGTTTAGCAGAACAGCTGGCTTCAGGGGTCACAGACTCCTGCATTTCTTCTCTGGGAGCCTTGGCAGCGATGCAACTAATGAGCGACCGGAGCTAAGGGGCTTTATTCCTCTCCAAAGTTTCAGCTGGGTGCATTATCTGTTTAGTCAACCAGAGAAAGGGAAGGAAAACAACTTGTGGGACAGGGATGACTCCCGGCTAGTTATGGCTAAAGATTCATGCCTGTCTAAGCTATTAAGAGGAAGAGCAATATTTCTGGGATGCTCTCCTCTCTGAAAGTAGAGAAGGAAGCTATCGTACCACTCCTATTTATCTAGGGGGTGCAAAGCTTTGGGGGGAAGGAAGGTGGTGATAAATCAGGGGGATTTCCCCCCCTCATGGTTCTTTGAGCCTCCTCCTCCCTCATTTACATATCTGGCTGGTGGGTGATTTTTATTCTCAGCACGAAAATGGCAATCTATTTCAATGGATGAATGCAGCCCTGCATCTACTCAACACAGTGAAATAGCCTAGAGATTTATTGTATTAAATAAGAAAACAAGGAGAAGAAACCAGTTCTCCAGCCTTGGTAGCAATCTTCTGTGATCCAAAGTCCTCCTGATCACTCAAAGGGGTGGGGGGAAAGAAAGAAGGGGGGGCGGGGAGGAAAACAAAACAACACCCAAAACCCAACCCAAACATAAAATCACCACCCCAAACAAATACCAATTGCCCCCCCCCCAAAAAAAAAAAAAAAAAAAAAAAAAAAAAAAAAAAAGGAGGAGAAATAGCCACACCAACACCACCACTCCTCCCCACAAGGGAATTAAAAAAATCCTAACTAGCATCCCATGACATTTCCATCATCAGGAATTCAAAACCATCTGACTTAATGAGCCACTACAGTGCAGCCTAATACTGTACCTATTAACAAGGAAGGCACTCGCACAGCGCACCTTGCAAGAACACAAACACTAAGTCAAAAAGAAATCTGCAGAGAGACAGCCCTCTGCCACCGAGACATACATAATATCAATAAAATGAATACTCACTCTTTCAAGGACCAAGGAAACCGCTTGCTGACAGCCACTTCATGCACGGATTGAAAGGGTGAGGTAAAAAACATTAGCCAGTCCCTGGGAACAGGCAGGATTCTCCAGATTTTCTTTTCATGCTTTTTGAAGCTGCTGATGCTGGAGGAGATGCTGGCTACTTAGCTTCTCGGGTTTCTGTGCCTGCATGCTAAAGTGCAGTTATTAATTTCTCCCTTTGCACAAGCCAGTGGCAGCAGCAAGGCTCCAGGAAAGCAGGGATATTCCAAATAAATCCACTAATTCCGGGTCTGAGCGCTCCAACGTGCCTGCCTGCCAAATGTAACTGTGAAGTGATGTGGAAAAGTGAGCTAGGAGCCTCCCCTGACAGCTCTTATTGGGCTGATCTCGGAGGCAGGTCTAGCGCTTGGAAATTCATGTAAGCAGTTTTGGGTGGTGGTTTTTCCCCCCTCCCTCTCCTTCGCACTCCCCCACCCCGCCTTTAACCCGGTAAGCACACAACTTTTCAACAAACCGAGGAGCCACTCGTTCCCAGGAGCCGCGGCAGATGCCCGCACCGCCAACTCCGACCCGGGGCATTTCCCTCAGGCCGGGCGGGGAGGGCACGGGGGCGGGCGCCGAGGCGGCACCCGCCGAGGGAGGGGGAGGCCGGGCCACCGGGGAGGCGCCCGCCGGGGCCGGGGCGGCGGAGCCGGGACGTGATCGGAGCGCCGGGAGGGAGGACGAGCGGCGGTGAAGCGCTGCAGGGCAGAGGGCGCAGGAGGCGGCGGGGGGACAAGGAGCTCCCTGTCCTCCGAGGCGATGCCCGCCACGAAGGGGAGACCGGGGCCGCCGGGAGACGGGCAGCGGCCGCGCTGCGGACACCGCGGGTCGCGACGGCGGGATGCGGCGCGGAGAGGGCGGCGGGAGGAGGCAGGAGCCCGGAGGGGTAAGGAGCCGGCAGGAGAGGCGAGAGGCAGCTGTTCCTCTCCCCTCTCCGTGACAGACGCTCCGGGGACGGGGTGGGCATCCTTACAAACCCTTTCCCAAACAAACCCCAAAGAAGTGCAGGTATTTCAATTTTCTCCTGTACTGTTGTAAAGCCAAGGGTGGCAATCAAATTATAGGGCAGGAGCCTGAACCAGCCTAAACGCAGAACAGAGCCAAGACCTCCACACAGCAAGAGATCGCTGAAGGGCACAACCGCGGTACAGTAAGTTATTGACCGTCACCCAGTTCCCAAATCCTCTCCGTGACTGACAGTGCTGGTGTCCTGCAGAGCCTCAGCTGGCAAAGTGCTGGAAAGAGGTGAAGGGACTCTAAGCATTGAGTATCCTGAGCTGCCTTCGACTTTAAAGAGCTGAAGGTTGCTTATCCCTCCCAAGGGCTCAGCACAGGCCCAGCAGCAAAGTGTCCCTGGGGAGAGCAGGGGAACATCGGGGCCAATGCTGTGCAAGAGCTGAAAGCCACCCTTTTGCCCACCTTATCAATTGAGTTTATGACTTTTCCTTTTTATGCTGCATGTATTACCTATTAGCAGATTAAATATTCCATTTAATAACTACATACATCATAGCTCTAAATGTTACCACCGCCTGTATTGTTTTTCCCCAAGTTAAATGTTCACCAATAGAGATGGGGTCAGTATCATGCCAGGAGCACAAGGTATAGCCGTGGTCAGGTACAGACTGGAACTCTTAAAATGGAGGACTGATTCAACACTTAAGTAGTATTATTGTGGAAGCTTAAGTGCACTCAGTTCCATCTTCTTTCTCCAACTTCCCTTGGCCAGTATTATGCAGTGTTGTGTGATTCTGTATTATTAAAGCTGGTTCATTGCTCGATTTCATTTTTAAAGAACTGGTCGTCTTCAACTCAATCTGAAAACCTTTTAAATTTAAGCAAAAAATAAGATGATAGTATTGTTGAAGATCTAAGATTACAGAAACTGGACCCTAGTATTCCACTATATAGTAAGAAAATAATATAATTTAGTTTCAAGATTGTTAATCTGAATTTTCATGCTGATATTAAGTGTGCATGCAAGACAGTGAACAAGAGACCAACCTGCATTTAGAGATCTTATGTGCTTCACTTCATTTTAATTAAATGCAAGTTATTGCAGATAAGATGCATTTCTTGCACAAATATTCATTCTGAAAAGTCTTAAATTCATTAGAACGTAGCAAAGTGTACCCAGAATTTAACATTTTTCAAGGGCAATGAAGAAACATCTAACTATTTCTTTATATCCCTCAGCCCAAATGTTTACTTTCCAAGCTGTAAGCCTGGAATGATTCCTTGGAAAAGAATGGATATAAAATACACAACACTCACTTGAAGCAGGCAGAGAGCCTTGAGAGAAACACAGAACACTCCACAGTGCAACAGATCACACCAGAAATGTGTCTTCCCTTTACCTGGGCTTCCACTGAGGCAAAAGGCATTTTTCTCCCTCATCCTTTCACCAACTGAACACCACAGTGAGAATATAGATGCTGTCACAAGGAAGCATTAGGATGTTTAGCCTGTCTGTATTCCTGGTAATTAATGACAGTCTCCAAACTTTTTTTCTTTTAAGGTTTTAGTTAGAGTAGTTGCAAACCTTGTTTTCATTTCTAATAAAAATACCTGATGGAAGCAAACAAGAGTAAAAAATTTTCACTAGTAGGAATGGGTTAGATCCATTGTGTCTGTGCTTTAAACTGGTAGCACAATTGCGTGTGGGAAGAAAGCTAATGGTTGAGGTTGTACCTTTTGAGTACAGCTTAGAGGTTTAGTTTGTTTTGATTTCAACCTTTGACTTTTGACATTTGTTCTATGTGACCCTTCCTGTAGTTGTAAATTACTGGGGCAAATGCTATGCTCTTTCATCTGCAACTAGTTGGAGGTGAGGGTGGTGTCTTGTTAAAATGGATTATGTCATCTATGGATTCCCCTGCTGGAGCACATTTCAGGTGATGGACTAAGTCTTGACAGGAAATGTATGGATTCATATTTAACTTAAAAATAATCTTGGAATAGCAAAGGAATACTTACAGCTTTCTGCATCCTATCCAAATTAAATGATACACACACACACAATATTACATAGCACTGATAAGTATGCTGGCTTAAAATTGTTTCCTCTTAAATATCTTAAATATATATTACAAAAAAAATAGTTCCTCTGTCTCCTAAATGGTCATTTCACTTTAAGCAAAAAGCAGCTCTGACTCCAATTGAAATGAGATCAAGATTCTTAGTTCAATAAATGTAGTGAAGAAAAAAAAAATCTGCAAAATGTATGTGACTGAATACATCCTGGATCAAAGTGGAATTCAATTTTTAATGCATCTTTCTATCAGGAAAAAAATATAAAGAAGTTTCACAAAATGCATTGGTTTGTGGTATAAGGGGTTGGTTTTGATTTTTTTGTGTGTCCTTTTTTCCTGATTGATTCTGACCAATAAAGAGGAGGGAAATGACCCTCTACTTTGAAGAGAACCTGGAGATTTTCTTCCATATTACTTCACTTTTGTGAATAAGAAGGATTAAAACCCTTATGTGACTTCTCATTCATATACAGACAGGAAATATCTGTCTATCATCTAAAAATGTGTGGTATAATGGAATACAAGAATCTTTTCAACCTTTTATGTTCTTGTGAAAATAGTTGTTGATCATCACATAATTCTTTGTTCCTCAGCGTTGCAAAGCAGTGCAATAAACTATTTTCTGAAGACAGAATTTAGACCTTAGTGCTTAAAAACATACAATAGAAGTGACTTGAAATGAGCTCTTAAGGGGCAACTCAATCACAACAGAGCCTTACACGGGCTGCTGCTGATGTAAATGTTCAGCGTCATCTCATTTAAATAACAATGCAAAAGTCAGGAACTTGAAAGGGGCGGGGAGCAGAGAGAAAGGAAGCATGCCTGGAAAAGAAACCACTGTGTTCATTCCTCATATTCAGATTTCATTCCATCAGATCACCTGGTAATGAGATATTTCTCTCAAAATATCAGCGGCTGATTTCAGTTTTTAATACAAAATATAGGGCCTGATCCAAAATCACCTGAGGTTAATGAGTCCAGTATGAATTACTTGATTAAGATAAATGACTTGATTGCAAGCAACTTTTGCTTACAGGGATCACCGCTAGCATGTCGCTTCAAAGTAATACTAATATAATATAAAAATATTAACTGATCTGAAAGTTACTAAAGCAAGTTTACAGAATACTGGTTACCATTATTCTATCAAACCTTTAAATAAATTCATTGCTGTCTTCTCAGACAATATCCAAATGCTCTACCTAGTTTGTATCTTTTACTCAAGTTATGTGAGGGATTATTCCTAAATTTAACTTGCTTTGAAAGGCTAGAATTCATATTCCATAAACTAAGGAGAAATAAGTCCAGAATGTTTCTGAATAAAATATGTGCTTTTATCAGTTCACTATGCCAGTAAAGAGACATAATTACTTTTAGAACTTAGCTCAGCTAAGAATTTAGCTTCTTGACACCATCTTGCAACCTTTAAAACCTGCTTTTATACAGTTATCACAAGTTGGTTATCATGAAAAGTAATGATCCCCTGTGCTGGGAAAGTCACCGAAGAGATCTGTAATTTGAAAAAGTTCCATCGTATGGTGCTTACAACTGATACTATAGATTAAAGTAGGTGAAATGATACAAATGGCCCATGAGATAAAGGTATATGGTTTGGGGTAGGTGTGTTGTTTTTTTTTTTCCTGACAAAATTTCATAGTCCCATTTTAACAGAAAAAGCTAGAAAATCTGAGAACTTATGATAGGAATTTGCAAAGGAATGCCAGGTCTTTATAGAGATCTAAAATGGTTAAAATTCAATATCTAACACTGGAACAGAAAGCTTCAAAAACCCCACTGAAGAACAAACAGACTATAAAGCAGAGGCATCCATAAGTGACAAAAATTATTCTCAATCATCTTAAAATACTTGTTTTCCAGTCTGGTCTCCTATCAGACATGCAATCAAAAGTCCACTCCCTTGTTCCTTAATACACAAGAAGAAATAAATGCATTGATTTTGACTAAGTTACTTTAACCTCGATTGGACAAACTCTTATAACCAAGCAAATGCCACTTCCAGCCCATGGACTGTCAAACAGAAACAAAGGTTTAACCCAACAGCAGCACTGGGGCTTTTGGGCCCCGAGGAAATGCTTTTCACATCCCAAAATTACTCCATTTAGTAAAATAAAACATAACTAGTTCTGAGGCCAATTCAAATATAAAAACCCAACTACTAATTTGTGTACCATATGCACCAGTGATATCATGGAATGCATAAAAATAACACATTATCAAGTTTCATTATTCCTTGGGTACTGTTTGCAATTTTGATTAGTTGCTGTCAGGTTGACTATCAGAAAAACAAATGTTTGCTTTGTACATCAAACACTAAAATAAAGACAAAAGAAAATTATATCAAGCAAGGCAATCAACCGTTTTTTGTACATTAATGCTCTGGATACAATTTGGAAAGTTAATCTTTTGCTTTTAGTTTTCAATATGCCTTGTGAATAGAGATGACTGGATCAGTTTCAGTAGCTGTGCAAATATTTTTTGCTCTACCTCAAGTGCCCTCTAGTGTGCAGTAACTAAGCAGGTTAATTTTTTTTTTTTCTCCTTTTTCTTAACAGCCACTCTTCTAAATCCCAAAGTAACACCTAACACTGCTTTTCTTCTCTGAGGAAAGAGAAATTCAGTGTTCACTGCATTGTGTGGATATAAATGAATTATCTCTTCTATGTAGAATCAAATCACTCCCTTTGCTGCCAAGTTTTTATTCTCAGAAGTATTAGTTAAAATAAAGCCCAATAATTCTTCCGGACATTGTGCAAATGCTGTTGGGATACAAACAGTTTTCAGTGTTAGCAAAATCAAAACAACAGCTCTATCTGAAAAAGGAAATCAACATACTCATCAGCAAAACACGACCTCAGAACAAGATTTAACAACAAAAACCTTAACTATGCATCTAGAGTTTCATTGTTTATTTTTTTAAAATATATTCCTCTTAAAGTGCTGGACACCACTGATAATCCTAGTTTTGAAAGGTATTTTTAGCTGTTCTAGGCAAACACAAATACCCTGTAAAAATACACACTAATTTGTGAAAAATTGAAGTACTCTTATATAGATGCATATATCCCATTCTTTGCCAGCAAAGGATTGAATAAGGCCATAACAGAAGTACTTTTGGTCACTAGTTTAAAAAAATAAGTAATCTGACATGGATATAAATTAAAAAATTACTGGGGCACACATGTAACAAGTTCTGTGTGTTCTCATACATCCTTAGCAGCAGGATTAATCTGTCCTTCCGTTACACTGATGGGCTTGATCAAAACCCTGACATGGCTTGGCTGGCACGTTGTCTGGTCTGTCAGCGCTGGAAGTTGTGTGCAAGGCTGCTGGCTGCAGGAGGCAGCACACACAGCCAGGCAGCTTCAGCTGGTGAACCGTCACACCAGCAGGACAGATGACGGCTGCCCGACAACAAATACAGAAGAAAAGGAGGACGGGAAGAGAGAAGACATTGGGAGCTAACAGCCTGAAGAGGTAAAATTACCAGGTGCAGCTCCGAGAACAAAGAATGAAAAATATCAGTAAATGTACATGCAAGAGATAGTTGTTTAACTTCTTTAATCGTATTTCTAAGGGGATCTGCTATATTTAAAAAGCAGATTTAACACTTGAGTTACCCACCTGATTTTCTCCACTGCACAAATGAGTTAATTTTGGGGGAACCATTGAAGACTCTCTCCCATTCCTCATTTCATTGTGGTCTAACTTCAGAGCCAAGTATTCACTTTCAAGCAGGATTTACCACAAAATTCCATTAGAATAGCAGGCTCAAGTCTACTCTAAATAAAACAGATTTTTAATGGACTTCTAAGTGACAGCTGATGTAAGAGGGATGGGTGGATCCCAGAAGAGATGAAATGCCTGCATATACTAGGGATATGCTACAAAGTGAGAGAACTGCATCTTTTAGAGGTTTTAAAATCAGTAGCACTGCCTATGGATGGCAAGAGTCATCATCCCTGCCTCTGAGCTAGGGC
The DNA here is from genome assembly GCF_036013445.1 of Caloenas nicobarica. Lineage (NCBI taxonomy): Eukaryota > Metazoa > Chordata > Aves > Columbiformes > Columbidae > Caloenas > Caloenas nicobarica. The sequence continues at coordinate 10,631,823 of NC_088253.1, forward strand.
TGTAGTTGTAGGGTTGTGGTTTCCAAGTGAGGTGCTGAGAGAAGCCAACTGGATTATTTCCTGTTTGCTCGCTTAGACTCTTCCCTGCTTAGCATGTTGGCTCTTTTGAATGTTTTTTTTTGTAACTTAACTATTCCTCATGCTTTCCATCAAGAATACAGTTTTCTAACGCAGTTTTAGCATACATGAGGCTAACAGAACAGAAAACTAATCATCACAGTATACCAATCCACAATTTTTTAACGCTTACTTTAATCTGTCTCAATACCTTATTTTAATCTGTCTTAATAGCCACACTGTACCCAGGCAACATGACTACAGTAATGCAACAACTAGATTTATTCCAGAACAATACCAGAAAAGACACCTTCATACTTCAGAGCAAGTACAGAACTAATGTACATGTTAGTAGGGCCTAGACAGGTCTTGGTGGTGATTGAGGAAAATAAACTGCATTCATTACCAACAGATTTGAGTAAGCTTATCAAGACTGTGTTCAACTCTCATCATTACAATGCAGTGATATGGGTGAACTGCTATTGCAGCTGTAGCAAAATATATAATACCTGCTAGTATACCATAATGAAAGGAATAAAGCCATTCAGTGGCAAGGATATGTCCTTGCCATAAAATGGATAACTTAAAAATTGACAGTATTCTGTTACCTCTGTTCTGAGCAAGAAACCTCTTAAGTTTAGATCAGCTCTTTATGAAGGTGCCTTCCTTAACTGAAGCAGAAATAGCATGCCTTGGGTCCATGTGAAGGTGACAATGATAGCAAGTAAACAAACTAAAGGTAGCTGTTCACTAACAGAAGCGAAAGGAAAAGTAGCACAAGCCTCAGGTTTCGGTATATAACACCTGAAAAAACTCCTAGAAGGCAGTTTTGCATACCCATAACCCAAATCTAATAGCAACAGAGGCTGAAATTTAACTGCTAGTCCAAATCATATCTGTTTTGCCATTCTGAACGCAGTGACAGATTTAGGAGTACGTGCTTATTTCAAAGTACTTTTCTCTAGAGATTCCTGTTTTGTTTCTTTATTTAAGAAGGTAACTCAACATATTGCCCATAAAGTAGCTTTCTTCAGCAACTGCTGACATCATAGTTTGGCAGAAGAATCTTAAAAAAAAAAAAGAAAAAAGAAAAAAAAGAGGTAAAGCTGTGGTAAAATAAAACATCCATTTCCCCTAAAAAAAATATTTTCTAGTTCATATGTAACAAATATCGCTAGTGAAGGAGCATATAAATCATTCAAATCCCCAGGACTTCAATGCTGAAGTACTTTTTTCAGTAGCTAAAAAAAAGCAGATTTAAGAGCTTTGGTAGGTGGTGGTTATTGATAAATCATAGCAAAATCTAGCATATACGTATCTGAGACTGACGTGCTGGAAATAATGCCACCCCCACAGTAAACAACATGAAAATTATGTGGCTAATAGTTCTGTTATTTGTTGATCCTCAACTTCTTTGCGAGCCCTTTGAAGTAAAGAGACAGTAGTAAAAGGCAGTGTTCTTCGTGAGTTGAGTCATATAAGCCAATTGTGGCATAACTGAAGGAACAGTAGGGCCTGATTCACTATTGTGCTAGTTTCCCTAATTCCAGCTTAACACTGGAGTAACACTGTGGTAAGACGACCCATATTTTTACTTAAATTAAAAGTCTCTAATATTCAAATATTTATAAGAATATATAACAAATAATTGTGGCAAACATTGCATAATAAAGATGTAAGGGAAATTAACCTTGTAAATTTTTAAGCTGAAGAATAAGGACCATTACATTAATAAGACTTAATTATATCATTAAATATTTAAAATTATGTTCTCTAATAAAAAAGAAATATGTTAAATAAAAACATTTATCTATTACTTTAGTAAAATGCCTTTAAGATATGAACAAAAACCCAGCAGAGCTCTTCTTTTTTTGATAGCCCTGCAATTACAGAGAGAGTGAGAAGGGAGCCACATGTTACCTCATCAACTCAAGGTCAGCTTTCAGGACAGAATAATCTGTATTTCCACAAGCCTCAACTTCCTGCCTGGATGGGCTGGTGAGGGGCTGTGTCTTTACTACACATTTTTCTTCAATTATTCTTTTATTTTTCTGGGACTAGCTTGGGTCTGTCCATGCTAATGAACTAAGTTAAGCTAGCACAAATTAAGCTTATTGCCATAAATGTTTCTAGCATTCCATTTAACATATAACCCTATTAAAAAGGGTATAGAGGGCAGTGTGTTGAAAGATCAGCTTCTACCCTGCACTGATGAGTCCTCCTCTTGCTATCGCTGCCAGAACACGAGTGTAAAAGCAACAGTTAGAAATTATCAGGAGATCTTGAGGGAAGTCAGCACCTTGCAAACACGAGAAAGGGTCAGTTTGCTTGCAAAGGACTGGAGGGTACAAGCTTTGCAAGGAATGACCCACCCCATCATCCCTGTGTCAGTGTCACAAATCCTTTTCCTTAATTTGTGTCAGCTTATTCTTTTTTAGACTTCTACTATTATTCTACAAAGAGAAATTCAACGAAGAGTTACAGCAAAAACCTTTGAATCAAACTAAATGCCAGGCAACAGTGCAACCCACAACAAGGTTACAGTCCTACCAAGAAGAAAACTTCTCCAGCACCTCTCCAAAACTTTTAATGTCTCCCTGTAATTATGGTACTTCAAAGTAACATTTGTGTCTCTTCAGAATACTCCAGGTGTTCTTGCCTGGGCCGTACACATAAGCCACAGACCCAGTTAGCCTGCATGGCTCAGCTTTCCACTGGAAAACTATGCATCACATGTACTTGCAGAAACACTGATTAAAATCAAATGGCAAACACTAACAAATCAAATCTAACTCATCAGCATTTCAGATTTATCAGCAGCTACAATTTAATGATGCTTTAGTGGAAATTCTCTTCATTTACAAGCACACAATACAAAGCTTTACCAGTTTAGCTACTGTGCTTTTTCCAGTTAAGTCATTTCTTCAGTTTACCACAGTAATATTTTTTCTGATTTAATTCCTGCAAATTCTCATTTATTTTTTGTAATATACTTTTTACTTGTCGCCTGTAGATTGTGTGTTCTGTTGCTATGATTGTCTTACAACTATCCCTCACCATTTCCCACTCATCTATCCGTCATCACCCATACTGTAATTACAGAAATGTTATTTGCCTTCAGACAGCTGCACAGGGTTGCTGGCAGCAGTACTACCATTACGCAGTGCAAATACTGTGCGGAATATTACAGAATAGTATGAATCAAGTCTTCGTGAAAGAGTATTCTTGAAAGTTATCAAAAAGATTGAACGAAGTCTGGTTTGATTGTTTACACATTGGACAACTCATCTAAAACTAGGTAATGTTTATCGATATTTGGCAGCTAAGAACACATTGGAGATAGTCTTCTAATTAATATGCATGATGCTGAAAACAAACAGGGATAATCACATATTCCATTAAGTATAGTTGCCAGTCACATTGTTACAGTGTTCTTTTCAGTACACAAGACAGACAATGCTACAAAGCAAACAAGCTTTCAGTTCAGTACCTGCTGAATAAACAATCTCCTAGAAATAAGGTATGACATTATTTGGAATAGTTACTGAAAAAAAGCAAATTTGCCAGCAGTGTCTGTCCTACCACTTCATTTAACTAAGGCTCAAGAGGCAGCAGAAATAACGATAGTTGAAGCTCACTTGTTATGTTTTACTTTACCTTGAAGTTTCCACAAATAAGGGATCTGTTTCTAACTGACAAGGTTCAGAAGAGCAAAGAGTGATACCGTGCTTACAAATAAAAAGCTTAATCTGTAGAACATATAAGGAATAAAATATATCACATGGGTCAAATATATCACCATTGAAACACGAGGTAAAGCAGTAGGTATGTGTATCAAGCAGCACAGTTAAGTGAATGTCAAAAATTCCCTGACAACGGCTTATCAGCTGTGTCACCACTAAAATTTCACTGGAGTGCACATCTCAGTGATATCCAGTAGCACATGTAGTCTAAAAGGGTCCACTGCCGCATCTTCCTTCTATGTTGGTTAGATTGACAGAGAAAATTTGAAGATGCTGCCAGCAGAGACAGGAATGCTGGAACCACCAAACCAAAGATGCTTTCCAATGGTAATTTTGCTTTTACTTTTCACTTCAGCATAAGCTGATGATTCTCAGCAACATGGCCCAACTGCTCTTCCCTCCCAAGCGCTGCCCCCCTCACCAGTACACGTGTGCACATACTGGGGTAAACGTGCACATGAGCTTATGCCATAGAGATTCATGAATGCTCAGTACGTTGCAAGATCTCCTCTGAAAAGCCAGTGACTGCTGTCATTGAGACTAAGACAGGATTTATTATTTGTTTTATAGTTCAAGCCCAGACATGTTTGGAAGCCTGTACGGTTTTCAAAGCTCTCTGTTAAAGTGTCTTCAGACAGACTTTTAGTCTCCACACCACAGTTCACTGAACACCCTTACCCTGAGTTGCCTCATATATAATTTAAATATTTAATGCAAAGTAAACCTAATGTTAACAACACATATTTTTGAAGACTGACAGTATAATGCTTTATTTCCTAAAGGAATAACTGGAGTGATCCATAGGCAAATATCAACTCAAGTAACACTATCTGACCAGGTATAAACTGTGCTCGTCCCTGAGAAATCTTAAGAGTGCATGCTTCCTTTCCTCCTTTTCAACTAGGCAAAGTGTGATTTACTGTGTGGTTTTCTTTTGGATGGGGTATTAAAAGCTGCAATGCACTCTACTCTGTATTGGTATTAATGATACCTTTGAAACTGTGATGTCTTTGATGTGTATTGTGTGCTGCTGACTGATGGCTCTTTCCAGCCCAGAAAGGTGCTTTGTCTTAGCAGGTTTGCATGGACTGACAGCAGAGGCCACAGGAATATTTTGAAGTTGAGGATTTTAAACTAATATGAAGTATTATATCATTAAAATTGAGATAGTAATACCCTCTAAAGTCACCATAACCTTTTTTGTACATGCAGGAAATTATTAGATATTATCCTATCTTGCTTCTGGATATTCTTTATTGCTATTCATTCTCAGAGTCAGTGGATGAGAACTCACACGAGCAAGGGCGGGGACAGCAGAACCATCCTCTTTGTGCACATTCTCTTGTGTACTGGCTTGCGAGGGCCCCCAAATTCTTTTATAAATGCTCAGAAGCAGCAATTCCAGTAATTGTATGACTAATATCTTCATTATCAGAAAGCAGTATCTTTCACATACAGCAAATGGAGATGATAGTAACATCAACACTGAAAAAAGGATTTAGGAAAGGGGAATTATTTATCAAATGGAAAAAGAATAACCTAAAAGATGAACTTGTTGCAAATCTTTTTAACCTGTGTAATAATAACCTGCTGTCTATAGTAAACATATACTAAATAAAAAACAACTAGCAAACTGATTTCACATTTTCCTGTCTATTTCTTTTACCATACTAATAATACTTTAAATAATTTTGCAGAAGACTCACATTCTACTACAAGATTTTAATTACGACGTTTGAAGTGTGAGCAGTGGTTAAGAGCACAAAAGGTTGGAGACAGAAAAAAAAAAATTGACCAGGGTAGGAAATCAGGTGGTTGTTAGGAACTGAAAGTGGTGAACAACTCAGTTGGTTAGTGATCAGTGCAATTTCTAGTAGAGAGCTGTTCACTCTGCAGAACCATTTCTGCACTAGCATTGCACATCAGGCATCTCGGCAGCCTGGGAGAGGAGGATTCTGGACCTGCTGGCTGAGCTCCCTGCTCTCAGGAGCAGCCTCTTGAGGTCAAACTTGAGAAACACCAGCAGCGAAACGTGGGAAACAATCAGTGCTGCTGCCCACACAGAACCTGTTCTATGAACAGACAACTTTGTTCTCGAGGCTTGTCAATCTGTCACCAAGGAAAAAAGAATAGAAAGGAAAATTAAAAGGTTATGATGTTATTTTCTCCAAAAATAGGATTTCAGTCTTCCTGGAAGAGTGCTGTGCTTAGATGTTTTCACTAAGGCTCTGCAGTCTGCTGGCATCTCCCTGCTGTCACCAGGACTGAGCCTCGTTTTGGTACTTCTAGAGGTCACAGAGCACTGGGGGGGTCGGAAGGATCCCTCTACTTAAATGACCACAACAAAATGTCTCCCAGACTTATGTGAAGTAGAAAGAATTGAAAATATTTTTACATTTCTCTTCGCTATTGTTGACAATAATAATACAGTAGCGCCTTATGTTATTCAGCATTGGCTTAAGTCTCTCCAAGACCCAAGGTTAGTTCCTAAAAAAGGAATGACTGAGCCAGTCATTCAGGTTACATGGTTTCTTATCTTTCTGAGCAAAGGATCACAGATTGCAAGAGCAGAAAAACACTGTGGAAAACAATCTAAGGAAAAGAAAAACAACCAGTAAGTCTCAAATATCACCTGAAAGAACGAAGAGAAATTAGTGAATGCCACTATCCACTCTACTTGGAAAGACAGAATTCAATGGCATCAATATCAATTGGAAGAAAATCCTCTCGTATGAAAGCGAAGTAGGAGACTAATTCAGTTCTCAGGGCAAAGCAGAGGATAGTAGTGTCAAGTGTGACCCTGAAAGGTGCGGAATGCCACATGGTAGCCTACGAGCATGGAGTGCTCAGCACTTCTGAGGGTCAAGCCTTTGGCACTCTGACATTTGAGATTCAGTTTCTCTATAGATTAGGATTGATCTCCCCTGCCTCTGGATAAGAAAAATAAACAAACTGTAACCTTGAAACTGTCATCCAAACCTGGAGTCCAGCCAAAACAGCAGACAGAGAATCCCCTTGAGAAGCAGAACAGCAGCCCCAGAGGTCAGTATTGATGCATCAGATAAAAACAGTGGATTTTGATATAGCAAGGACTTACATAATTTTATTCAAAAATTAAAAGTGTAATCATATTTCCCCCCCCATGCAGAATTGCATCTGTCTCCATTTAACAGATACTCAGAGAATATCTTAACATCCTTTTGGAATTGAAAATACACAAATACATGTTTGATAGCAGCGCGGTTATAGAAGACAATATTGTCACTCTAAGGCAACAGGACAGTGGTTTGCTACCTCCTTTGTTGTTTTTGTGAACGGGAGTTGCCAGCAGCTTCAAAGCTGTACAGAGGATGCAAGCCACATGCAAGCTAGGAATGTCACTGGTTAGCTCTCCAGAAGGGCTAATAAATGGTCAAGCTTTTATGATCCATTTCAAAACAAACGAGTTTGGATTTTTTTTTTCATTTTGGTGAGGCAATATTCTGAGTTCAAATGAATAAAGAACCCAGGCATGCTGTAGGTTCTGCCTCCTCAAAAGCCTAAAACTCTATTTCAGATTCACTGAAACTGCAGAAAGCGAAGACCACAGAATATTTCAAATGTTTATGCTTAAACACAGCTCATGGCAATGTGTTCAGTGTATTTTATTTCCTTACTTTTAATGGGGCAACACCCAGACAACAGACACCAAGCAAATGTGCAGCTGTACAGGAAAGATGCACCTTCAGCTCCCAGTAGTTAACCCAATCTGCAATTCCAGACATTTTATCTTCAGGAATTTGACTGCTCCATCAGTGACTATGTTCGTTTATACAGTACACCTACCAGGAATGCATTTTATTATCTAATATTAATCACTTTTGATGGTCACAGGTGTTCCTACTTCAAAAATATTTTAGCAAATGCCCCTAGCTGTGTGACATCTGGATACTGTCATCACACTAACAAGAGGTAACTTTTGCCACTAGGCTCCACTCTGGCAGGTGTGTTTTTACTGCCACTGTTCATTTCCTTCCCTGTTAAAATGCAACACATTAGCTTTCACTTAGAAATAGACGTAACCTGTTATTTTCTACACCATGAAGTTAGTCAGATCCTCATCTGTTATTAGTCCAACCATAACAAAGTACTAAATAGAAAAAAGTTTTACTTGCTAGAATACAGGCAGATTCTCAAGTAATATAAATTGAAGGACATGGAACTATTATGATTGACACTTTGTTATGTATCCTTAGCATATTTTTCATATTGTTGAAAGCATGTTTAATAAGGAAAACTCAGGAAGGAAACAAAGTTTTCTGTAAACCTGTAGAGAGAACAAGCTGCTTTGAGGTAAGGTAGAGTTGAGCTTAAAGTATTTTGCAGTAAACATTTGAAAAAAAAAAACCAAACAACAAAAAACCACACACACAAAAAAAACCTTTGACAACTCTTTGTTTCTGGAACCCTATGTGTAGCTGAGTAAAATAAACAAATTGTTAAGTCCCAGAGAATATTGGTTTCCTTCAGCTGCCCAGGCACTGCAAAGGGCCTGTGGGGATGTGCCCTGGGGACCTCATGTCTTCCCTTGGACAGGAAGGTCCCTTCACCAGTTGGCTTTTTATGACAGGACTAATTGGTCCTGTGCCAGAGTCCTCATCATTTCATTAGGGATTTCATCTCCACAATAATCTAACACCGGTCCCTGACCTCAGCCCCCAGCACCTCGTGGTCAGCCGTCTGCCGAACACCGGGGATCCAGGGGAGGGCACTCAGCCCACAGCCAGGAAACACGATGCTTGCTAGGGTTCAGGGAGTTCCCTAAAGAAACTGTATGGTTTTGCAGGATTGCCTGGTTGCTGGAAAGCTTTTTCCTGATGAAATCAGATTTTTGGGGGATGAGAATATGATGGAAGATACAAAAAAAGATTTTTTTCAGGAGGGTTTTTACCAACTTGTATGTTGTAATTATCCCTTGCAAAGGAAAACAGTACAAACAGAACTCAAAAAACTACGCCAAAAATACGCTTAGCTATACAATATGTATCCACATTAAATGACTGTCCCATTGATAACATGTCTTATGTTTCACTGCTAACCAGCAGAAAAAGACAACAGAATCAACAAGTCTATGATTCATGCACAACCCACCAGAGAGATCTCAACAATCCAGGGTAAAGAGCAGGAGTGTTATGAAGTCAGAAGAAAATTATAGGACAATGTTTAACTAAACAAAATACTACAGTTTGTATATTATTAAAGATGGACATAAAATTGCATCGACATTTTTGAAAGCATGAACATCAAGGATTCAACAAAATACCACATGCCTAGGAAAATCCCAGTGTTATATAATGTATTAATATCAATCTATATCAGACCAGACAACTTATACTGACAGGGATGTAAGTTTATTCTCTGATTTGAGGGGTTTTCTGCATATTAAATTATATAAAGCATTTCACACTTATGCCAAATTCTGTAGGAAATTAAAACCTATTATTATCAGTTGCCTAACAGCATCAATGTTATAAATTAAAGACTTTGAATATTGGCCAGCATGTGCCTCAGCCATATTTAAACTTTTAGAAAATAATCAATTTTTGGCAGAACATCTGACAAGTTCACAACTTTTGATCAAGGCTTACATTATGTGTCATCAGTATTCTTTTGTTCATCTTATACCTATCAGTTTTGTTCATCAAAACCTAGGGCTGTTTAAAATGTGGAAGAAGTCTGGCATGTTATGGGGGTCATTTATGGAAATCAAGAACATGATTTAACATTAATATACATAAAAAAGTGACTAGAAATTATGCACCACAAATCCAGATCAGTTTAAGGCTTTTTAAACTCCCTCGTATAATACAAAGCATTTTCTCAGTGAGGGACAGAAAAATTCACGTGGAAAAAATATAATTACAAAGTGGAAATCCAGCTTAGTTGAAGCTATGTAGTATATTAATGTTATTCTCATCACAGCAGGATATTGGTAAATAAGAGTTACATCTATGAATATTAATTTTTAAAAGCAAAACCTAGCACCTCTACTCCAAATGCAAACTAACTCCTGTGTCTGAGTTACAGTAAAATTTACTGCAGAACTATAGCACCACCATGCAAGGGATTAGTCTTGCTTTTAGAGAAAGTGAAGCAAAAAGCATTCGTTGTGTTAACGGAAAATAAATGCCAACACTATAGAAAGTTGTTTTCATTATTTGGAAACAGCTGGAAAAGATATTTGGAACACAAGTGTCTCACTGTAGTGAGGGCTATCACTGTCTCTCTATCAGAAGGTGGAGCTCGGCAGAGAAAGTGGCTGTTTTGAGACACTGAACAGCACTGTAACATGGGAGAGCCAAAAACTGTTCTTTTTTCTTGTCACTTTGAGTTTTGGAGGAAGAACCCATTGAGCATTCAGTACATTAAGGTCAACAGTTGATCTCTTTTAGAACAAATCCATACTTTGGAGCAAGGGGCGGGGTGTTTCTGCTTTTTATAGCACATATATATCTTTTACATTCAAATTCAGATGTACCCATGCTACCTGTAGTTGCATAGCTCAAATGTAAGCCTGTCCTATCCTTTAGCGCAGCATTTGCTACTGTCCTAGCCAGAGTTTCCCCATTTTATGATCCAGTTGGCTCTAGACTGGAGCCAGAACAGAAACCAAGATATAAAAAGAATGCATCAGAGCACAGGCTTGGCTGTGTGGCATGATAGGGTAGACTAGCCAAGAGATTCCTAATTATTAGGGTTTAGTGCTGTGCTGTCTTCTGCCACCACTGATTTATCATAGCTATTTCTGCAGAACCATTTGCAGAGATTTTATTCCATGACTAAAATGCAACAACGCCAACAATGAACCATCTATTTATTCCTTGTGTGTAACCTGCACTAGCTTTACTGTGCTTCTCTTTTGCATCATCGTCACAAAGGCAACCTCCATAATGACAAAATGAATGCCTTGTAAAGGCACCATTAAATAGGTCAAAACACTTCATTGTGTGAAACACACCTGGGAAGTTGCAAACCACATGCTGGTGCAAGGCAGCTGCAGCAGGGCCTGCGGCAACACCAAACAAGTCACCTGTCCCAATGCTCAGGCACCAGTTACCCAATTGCTCACTAAATTGCAGAGCATGACTGAACATAAATTCCCAAGCTTCTGCATAGTGTTTTGCAGATTTCAGATATGGGTCTTCTCTGCAGAGACCTATTGCTCAAATACTGCGCGAGCAATATGTAACTGGGTTTTACAGACCCTCGTGCCATCTGCACTGCTTGGCCCTGATCGCCTCGCTCCTCAGCATGAGTAACATGCAATGCCATATTCCTGGACATATCAACATCTGACTATACCTCACTCACTCCAATTGGGGACTGACAGCCAGCACCATGGCAAAAAAACCCCAAACACAACAACAAAACCAACAACAAAAACCAGCACTTGGATCTTGGCTGAACAGTGCCACAGCCCAGCCTACTGGCACTTATGCCTTGGCTGCTTAAATAAAAAAATGCCTCTCACTTCCCAGGTTTGCATTAGAAGTTTAGCTCAAACATTATCGTTATCCAAAAAGGATCTCTGCTGTAGCTAAGCAGGGAATTAGCCAAAAAAGTCCTTGCAACACCACTGTTACCCAAGTGCTGCCAAAGAGAGTCCAGGCCTTGCCACAGACTCACAAACACACTTGCAACTAAAAGGTGACACACAGCATTTTAACCACAGTTGCAGGCAGTACCAGCCTTGCAATTGCTAGGGTGTCGCTTTAATTAATTTAACTTACATTTGTGCTGAAACAAGACAAATGTACACTTCGGAATGAAACTGCGCTTCCACAGTATCAGCTGTTCTGACCCTGAGGGGCATGGAGATCGTCCTGTCCCCTCGAGGGTGGGAGCCTGCAAAACCCTCACCGCCTGCAAGCCAAGGACATGCCCGCTGAGCCCTGTTTGCCATCAAGGAGTCCCTGATTTCTTGCTGAGTGGGTTGTGCAAAGTTAGAACAGCTCAATCAGTAGTGCTTCTGCTGTTTGGTTCTACTCCCTCAAGTGCTTTTTTGCTCTGTTGGACAGATATATCTCCCATTTTCCTTGGCATCGGAGCTTGTCTACAAACACAAGGCTAAATTCAGATAAAACTGTAAAGACTTCTGTAATCCTGCTAATGTTAACATCAAAAGCTTTGTCATTAACATCACTGTTAATGAAATCAGTACACCTAAATAACTTCTACTGAAAATACATTTCCTCAGTCGCACCTGATGCAGTGATTCAGATCTGATAATCCACGCATATAGAGTATGCCCTACATCCTCTTTACACAACGCCTCAGTTTCACAGGCCAGTTCTGATTACAGGAACTTATTGCCCCATATAATAGAAGAAAAAACAGGATAAAACTCTTTCAAGAGAGTGTAACAAGATTCTAGCAACATATTTTCTGCTCCTTCCCTTGACTTAGCTTTTATTTTCCTCTTTCTTGATATAGAACAACTCCAACACTGATTCTCTAAGGCTCAGAAGACTAAATTCAGAACTGATGTGTAGAAGATAAGTAACCTATCTTTAAATAGCTATTGAAGTTAGTTTTATCTTCATAACCAAGTATGCGTTAATTACAATCTAAGTAAATATGCTTTGGAGTGTGTTCTTCCAAGTTAGGTATTGGAGTTCTTTTTTTAAAAGATAAAGAATGTTTTACATTGCTGGAAAGAGTGTTGCACTTTCAGTCTTCCTAAAGAATGCAAAGAACATGCAAATCCCATTATAAATACTGAAGAAAATCAACAACAAAAAAACCCCTGAAATATTTAAATAAAAGTTATTAAAAAAAAAGGAAAATATCTGTAGATGATTTTCTTGGATATTATTTTGCTGTATTTGAAAAAAATACTATAATTTTAATAAGATACTAAATCACACATTTAAAAAAAGCAATTTTCCTCAAAGAACAGATATTGTTGGAATTTTCCTTAAATGGTGGTTGTGTGGGGATAGAGAAAAAGAACAAAACCACCATGAATGCTCACCATCTCCTCCAAATTTGATATACTAGAGTTTATGGAGTCACAAACATGAGAAATTGCTATTTCTTTACAAAAGCTATGGAGTTTTATTCTGAATTCACTACTGTTCATAAATGTTCTCTGATCTGGGCTACATAATACGTAAAATTCACCTCCTTCAACATGAACGACTCAGAAAGTGGAAGAAATGAATAATAAAACTATAACTATGTTTTTTATCTTGTTTTGTAACAGCAACATGCATTAGCAAGAAATAATCCTGCAGTCTGCTATACTGGATCTCTTATCTGTTTTTGTTTAGGTTTTGTTGAAATCAACACCTTCTTTCAGGGTAGGAATTTCTGTTTCATTTGTTTGCTCATTAATAACAAGAAAGTGCATAATCCAAAAAGGCTTGATGTACAGATGAAGCTGCCAAGAGTAATATGAATTCTAACAGAGTAGTTTCTGAAATGTGATAATTACTATTTATTTTATAGGCTTACACATGACATCCCATTATTAAAGTAACTCCCACTCCAGCCTTTACTATTAACCACACATTTCAATCTCTTATCGACCCCAAGCAAAACTGTATTTTTCTGCACAGCAACAACAAAAAGCTAACACTCAGTGCTTACTTCGCCAGGAGTTATTCTCAAAGCTATTTCCACATTTTAAAAGGTGCCTCATTTGAAAATACCGATGGCGTCTATTAGAGGTCGAAATTGTCCTTTAGAATAGACTGGATAAATCGAAGTGTAGGGAAAACCAGCAGGACTTTCAGAAGCATTTGGAGCTAGTCCAGCTGAGCTCCCATACAGATCAATTGGGGTTTTAACGCCAATTTAAAGGACAGTGGCAATCCGACAAGAGCAGCCACGTAGCTGCTTCATGCAGAATTCTGTGCCATTACACTGGATAATTATGTGGACTCCACAGACCTCCTAAAAATCTGTACCTATGGTTTCATTCAGAAACACAGTAAATAATCTCTTTGTCAGTGCTTCATACAAGCAGATTGCAGTCTGTCATAGGTCCCTACTCAGTATGTTTTGGCTGCAGATCCTCTTTCCAGTCATTGATTGTTACTACCTCCTTTATTATTTCTTCTTCCATGAATATGAAGTGATGACCTGTCACAATTTTAGTTTAAGCCATTGTTCTTCTGAATAGAGTTGACTGCTGCATGTGGAGGCAATACAAATGTACCACCATGTACAAGCTGGAAGCACACAGACACCAAACTACTTCAAGCCACCAGGAGTAAATGTCACTCTTTCCCATGCCCATGTGAAGTGATCTGTCACATAGAGCTTTGGCAGGGGAGCAGTGGGCAGAAGGGAGGGAATGAAATCAAGAGACAAAATTGGCAAATTCAGAATACATTAAAAAGCCAATAACCACAAGACTAAGAAGAATCTCTTGTAGGAAAGAAGGAAGGAGAAGAAATTAAAATCTCATGAACTGACAGAGTAAGAATAATCATTAAAAGGACCAGTAATAGTTAATAGCAGGAGCAGAACATAAGAGGACATACTGGATTGTGTCCAGTGGAAAGTGCAAGGAAAGAGTTCAAAAAGAACACAAATTCAAATAAACTAGTCCAGACACCACACTTGAGATTTGTAAAAAGGAAGGGAGATGAGAACAGAGAGTCTTACAGACTTTGAGGTTGTAGCTGGCCTGTGAAATAAGTGTTCTTTCTCAATGGTTTTATATGTATTTTTGTTGCATGGATGGTAGATTTTTTTGATCATATATGCTTTCAGAGATGCAGTGCTGTGGCAAAGCACACTGGCAAATAACACAATAAGTTCGGCAGAAAGCACAGGATTTTAGGGATTTTCACTGAACATCTTCAAAAAAGCACAGCTGATGGAAAACACCACTGAGATCCATTAGAGATCTTATTAATAAGACAGCACATATATACCGCACCACTAAACCTAAGATTTAGACAGGTTGCATTCTCCTGACAAACACTTGGCTTCTTCATTAAAAGGACAGCATCAGTTGTGAGGATCCCACTGTTTTCCCCGCACATGTCAAACAGCACACACAAATGCACAGTCGCACACTGTTGCCATGGTCCTTCAAACCTACAGTTTTGATAAATGTCCCAGTATTTGCGTATGTTCAGATTTTCCCATAATGGTGAAGTTCCTGAACAAAAGAGCAGTAATGAATATTGAAAAACCTGCATACTAGGTTAAAAACAGCAGAATATCCTGCAATATTTTGCTACAAAAATATGGGCGCTAACATGTTCAGTTACTGCCAGTAACAGGGGAGATGGCCAACACTCGGCCACTGATGTTTATATGACTTTAGTTCATTTCCATGTTTTTATGGATTTCTCTACTGCACTTTTTTTGATTTGCTTTTAGTCTAGTCAATTCTGCTGCTTTTTTCAGTAATTGAAAGTCATACTAGAATTTTTAACAATGTTAATTTTTGTGAAATAACACTTCCTTGTCTGAATTACTATAATTACATTCAATGCACCCCTTATTGCAGTCTATTGTCCAGACGGCTCTGCTGAAGAAACAGAAAAGCTAATATAATATAAAAAGATGAAAATTACCGGTAGATCTGATAGTATTTAAGAGACTGAAGACTCCCCCCTCCTCTCCCCCTGATAAAATGCAGATTCCTCAAAACTAGCACCCATATTCTCTGATATGGAAGAAAGCAGAGATTTGTAAACCCTTAAGAAGCACCTTTGATGTTTAGGTTTTTATATTCCTTTGATCAGAGATTAGTTACTAAAAATGCAGAAGAGGATCACTTGCTGATACACAAGGAACTTTAAGAACTAATGTAGAAAAAAGCCCCCAAAATATCAGATTTATTGGCCACCACAGCTAAAATAGAACTCAATTTTAAGCATGAAGAAGTAGAACACTAATCTACAATTTCACCTAAAACACTTCCTAAATTATTTTTTTATTTAACTAAAGGGAATATGATAAACAGGTCTCAAATGAGCATTGACATGTTCTACTATGAATTTCATTATACCATTGAATTCTAATGTTTTCTCACATAGAACTTAATTAACATCCACCAAAAGCTGCAACTGTAAAAAAAAAAAATCAAAATGGGATGTAACACCCATCTTCTACTGCATTTGTCAGATTGCATTGTCAGACATGCTAGAGAATGAAAAGTAACACAGAAAAAGCAAGAAGATATCACTTTCAGTCTTAATTCTCCATTTCTTAGTTGATTTTAAAAGTATTTAGGTTTTTTTAAGCAAGACATCCTAAGATGAAATCACCACAGCAACAAAAATGGTAGCCACTGCAGGACACAGAAATGGGATGTAACTTCCTAAGATTCAGTTTAAAGGGAATATTGGATTGACACTTGGTAATTTTTTTCCTGTGCAAGAATAAAATTATCTCCATGTATAGAAGTCATTATACCACACTTATACTGTATAGCGCATATTTAAACATATCAAGGAATTGTGAAGTCCACTGATTGAAGGCTGGGTTATATTGATTTTTCAGAATTTTTTCTACCCTATTTTGTATGATTATCCTATGCATTCAGTAAGGATACATATGCATCTCTCATAAAGGTATTCTATATATTCATTTAGAGCTACATCATGAGATACATGAACACAGATAAAGAACTGAAAACATACATAGTGGAAAAAATTTGTCTCTCTTCAGAGGGTTTGACTTTGCCATTTTGGCTACATCATTTTTTCTCACAGCAAGAAGGGAATTAGTTATATCCCTTCCTTACTTCACAACTATGTTATGTGGCTTACTTTATTATGGCTGGTAAAGCACTTTAATTTCTCAGATGAAAGCTGCTAAATAGTGTAAATAATTTATATTTTTAAAATAATTTCAACCTGAGAGTTATATTTCAAAAATCTCAAACCTCTTATCGCCATCATGTGAAATATGAAGGATTAAGAACTGGGATTTACATATGCTATGTAAAGGACAATTTGAGGTTCTGACTCAATTAGTGCCGAGAGTGTCAAAACCAAGCACAGATTTTACTCAGTTCGGTAATTGTTTAAGTACAGAATCCTTAACCACACTGATGACAACATCAAGGACAGGGCCTAAAGACTCTTAACCCAGTGATCTTTCTCCTGTGACACACCATACCGCTTTCAATTTTTTCCTCATTCTTTTACTGGCATGAAAATAAGTCAGACTAGTTTGAGCAAGACAGAGAAGGAAACAATCTGACAGTTCTGAAAATCCAGTTCTCCCCCAGCCTGTATCCTCTGTTCAGGTATGAAGAGATTGAAGCTGAACTGTAAGCCTTTAGCTCCCCAGATCAGCTCTGGCATGGGGAATGACATAGACAGTAGGAGAGGCTGTCACTAGTTTTTGTTTTTCCTCCTGTCTTTCCAGATTCACTGTGAACTACTTCAATACACCAGCAGCTGCAGCCATGTTTCCAGTACACACAGACAACAGTTATTGATGATTATTCAATTTGACAAGTCTACCAGCAAAACAGCTGAGAAGAAAGTGGACTTCAAAACCAAAAATCACTTTTCAACTGATACATTTCCTTCCCCAAGTTAATAGAACATGAAGCAGGCAGTGATGGGTAGCCATGGAGTAGTGCAGGACCAGTACGCAAGAGTCCAACCTGATACTAAGGGAAACATTAAGGAAAAAAAGTAAATCATTTGATCTTCGACATGGGTCTGTAAAGTGGGTTAGCTACAGTGTTTACATTTCACTAATTATGTTATTTTGTCAAGTGGATCTCACCCAGTCTGAACTGAGGGATGTTGCCCCCCACACATCATCCTGCTAGCTTGATATCCAACTTCATACAGCATGACAAGGGAACAGTTTTATGAACAAGTCTAGTGTCTGTGATCTGCCTTCATATGAAATTAGTTTCTTCCCAAACGCCTGTTATTCCAGTTGTTAAATTACTTTAAGTCATGCTCCAAGGCATGTATAGTATACTACAATCAAATGGGAACAACACTTTGCATATCATTAAATGCCAAATTCTTTCTGCCACTCTGGAAGCAGAACTGCAGCCAGAAATGTGTGCTTTCTATGCTTCTTTGCAATTCCAATTGCCAAGTGAACACAGGCTGGGGAAGCAGTTCTGCCAAGCGTCAGTGCTGCGTTAATATTGTTATTATTCTCTGGGAGCAAAGTATATAATGCTATTTTCTCCAAAGGCATTATTGATACCAAGGATTAGCATTACAATTTGTGTAATTATTGCAGTGCCCACAGGACTTCATGTCATCAAATATTTATACAACTCAGAATAGTTGAGTGCAAATGATTTTAGATGTCTTGCTGGACCTTTGGAAGAAACAAGTGATCAGATCAGGTAGCTAATTCAAAGGAAAAGCAGAACACAGTATTGCCACAGGATGCTTGAGAGAGATTTGGGCTCAGGACAACCTTGAAGTCTCTTCACACTACTTTTCTTAATCAAGGGTCTCACTTCACCTTTTTTTTGGGGGGGGGGCGGGGGGGGGAGGAGATGGGTGGGTGGGAGGGTGGCCTGTGTATTTTTCCCCCCAAATGTATTTAATTTTAAGCATCCGGTGTCCCCTTAGCACTTCACATGACCTGTCCCTCCAGTATCCAGGACAGAGCCAACCACATAGAACATAATACAAGGGCCTTACAAATGCAAATCAACACTTGCTTTTGCTGAAAGGTTGGACCAGATGATCCTTGAGATCCCTTTCAGCCTGGTATGCTATGATTTCTATTGTACCAGTATGGAAATGGGTCCATTAAAAGAAGGGATGATTTTCTGTTTGGGTGTCTAGAAGGTCTCCCAAAATAACGACCATGAGGAGGCACCTAAAGCTGACCCAAACAGGAGTGAATGACATGTCCTCTGGTGGAAGAACAGTCCAAGAACTCTGGGTCGTCTTTGTACCACCTCACACAGAGTTGAGATACAGACACCTCAAGGCCATCCTTGCCCAGTCGACTTCTCTCTTGAAATTCCCCTCTCAACTGCCCCTCTTGCCCTTCTTGATCATAAACTCCTCTGACCCCCTCACTCTGCTTTCTGTCCTACAACTGTTCACCTTCAAGCCTCTGCCAACCCCGAGCTCCCTCTGCAAAAGAAACAACTTCTCTTTCCTTTCTCCTCCACATTGCGTAGATTTCCCAGCCACTGGAAAAAAAAAAAAAAAAAGCTAAAAAGTTTAAAGTCTTCTCTTACTTCAGGAAATAAAAGACTTCAGAAGAAAGATGTACAACCAGAGCAGCAGTCCCAAAAGATTGTATTTTCCCAATTTGTAACTGTGGTCAAGGCAACAGCTGAAGCTTGAAAGGAGTCACAAGAGCAGGGAAAGAAGCTGAGCTGGAAGCAGTCTACTCCAGCCTCCTCAGACATCAAATTGATTTGTCTTTCCACCCTAGACTACAACTTTGCTTATGCCTTGAGTGTGTTCTGCATAACGCCTGCTTCACTTGTTCTGTACCAAGCAATGTCATTTCTGAGACTCTACTAGTTCCTAATGATGTGGAATATAATGTGTTACTGCTGAATGCAGTTAAGAAATATGCAAAAGAGAAAATGCTTAACTTTGAAAGAAAATCCTGTTTTAGCATACTATTAGACTAATCGTGAAAATGTTTATTTGCTATAAAGTCGCAGTTATTAAACAAATTGGTCCATTCTGCAGTGCCACAGTATTCACATGGTGTTGTAAGATTTCTTTAAAATTATGTTCAAAAAGATACATTCAGCTAATGAAATTAATGAGCTTTAATACTCCCTTGAAGTACAGGTTTTCAGCTCAAATTTGCTTCATTATCACAGCTCTATAAGCCTTGTAATCCATAATGGTCACTGATCCTACTTGAAACACAGTGAAACATGGCAAAAGTTTAATTGTACATGCACCTACATTTTAAAGCAAATAAGGCAGTCTCCAAGGCTATTAAAATAACAGACGCCTTTTATAATTAAAGGGATAATGTCCAAAGATTAGCTGGAAAGTATTTTAATTAAAGTTAGTAAATTACTGTTGAAGTCATCATTACATGCAAGCTCAATGAAAATTAGATGTTTAATTTTGCATCAGTACAGCAACAAGGTTTCCAACATTTGTATCACATGCAGAAACCCACCTCACATCCTGAAACACTGGATTTGGTACAAGTTTCCCTAATTTGCTAAACACACATTTTATTCTAAGGAAAACAACCATGTCTAGCACACTGTAACAAGCACTTTTTCTCCCTGCTGTTCTTAAGTTGAAGACGTCTTAAAATGTCATCCAAGAAGAGGAACACCCATATAAAAAGTAATTTTAACGAGTCTATAAAAATATATTAATATAAAAATACAGTATTAGCACTAGAAAACACTTTCTATGGACACCATCTTAATGAATGAATAAAGAGGCACAGGACTCAACTTTTCTTGAATGCATTGTCAGTACAAATACAAATCCACTACAGGGAGTTTATCTGAAAGTGTATTTCAATAGCTCAATTTAGTAAAGGTTTACAAGGTCTTTGGATTGTACAAAGTGACTCTGGCAAGTAGTTAACATAACTAATTATAAGAACACATTTTTCGTCTAGACAGAGAAAGGATTAAGCTCATCTATTCTCTTCTATATTGAACTGAGAAAGAACACTTTTTGCCTACCTTGTCAAGTTTTAAATTATTCAGTGCAGTAATATGTGACAGACTGCATTTCTACAATTTACTGTCTGTGTCACTAATGTATCTATTCCGTACTCTCCAGGCCATTTAGACTCGAAAAGGTCAGTGAAAAAAACCAAAGTTTAAGAAAACAAGTTACACAGCTATAGCCTTTAGAGCACTACAGTGAAATCCCTGAATGAACAGTAACAGTTCTTATGCCCATTGTTCACCAGAAACCTGAAATTAGATTTGTAGGTGGTACCCCTCGGGAAGCAGTAAATGCCCATGTTTTTGTGCTATTAGTCAGGATAAGTGACAAGAAAGGGTTTAGTGCAGTAATGACATGCATGCACAGCTGTAGTAGAGGAGCTGGGAAACCTAGACATGAAGATATTTTTCTTTGCTGGCTAGACATCTCCAAGGTAAGAAGGTAAATTTAAAAGGAGGCCAAGACACCAAAGTTGCATAGAAGACATTTGGTGCCAAGGCTGATTTGGGGTGAAGAGAGGGGGAAAAGCCAAAGAGTTGAGTACCTCCTGTCAAGAAAATGCTGCTGCTAAGAGCAAAAGTTCAAAAACTTATTTTCCTCCAGTCATGAATTTTACATGCTCTACCCAAGTTCCACCATGTCCTCCTCATATGTCAGTTGTTCCCTTTCTCTCCAGAGAGGGCTAGCCTGGTATTACAAGTATAAAGTGTCAAATGATACAAAAGAAATTTTCTTGTATGAATGTGGAATTACAGTGGTTATTTGCAACCAGCTGTATATGTAACTTTCAAAACCAGAACGAACTATTTGTGAGAACTATTTTTTCTATTACTGCAGTAACAGCACACAGCACCACATACTTCAAATGTATCCTATTTGGTCTGGTACTAGTGAATCTGTTATCAGCACATGGATTCTGTCCAGACTGGAAAAAACCCACTATGTTTGTGAATACTTCCCTTTTACTAACACGGTCACCTTTACACTTGCACTAGATATACTGCACTGAATTGCACCAAAGAGCCCAAACCAGAGTGACCCTCAATCTGTTGGAAAGGTCATCCATGATGGCTCTCATGACATGGGGGTGCTGCACAGTTCCCAGGTGTCCTCCCTTCACAGTTTCATTAAGAAGGTATCCCTTATCAGGCTCAATTCATTTGAACAATTATGTGGATTGTATGTGGGAGATATCTTCTGAACTCCAGTAACAGCAAGGAGTATTTTGATTACTTGCTCTGTTAACTCACAATGAGTCAGCAGACAAAGTTTAATTCCGTTAACTCAGCAGGAAAAGCATTCTGGTGTGTATGCTACTGGTCAGACAAATGGCATTTTCCATATGAGCCCATAATTGCTACAATGTGGATAGCAATTTGAAATGTGTGTTTTAAGAATAAATTGATGCGCTACTTAGCACTTTACCTTTCTAAATTAAAATTACTGTTCCTGCAATGATGGCCAGAGCAAAGGTTAGACTGTCAAAGCTGGCTGACAAATGCAATTCATTTCCAGACACCAGAGTTTACTGCATGACTTGCACCTCCACAGCACAAATACCTCCTATTGAGTCAAAAGCTGAGCTATACCACAGAGTTGAGTATATATCTAAATACAGTGTCTGAAGTGTTATTGATTTTTATAGCCAGTCAGAATACATTCAACAAAATTGCTGTTTTTACTGGTTTTGACCAGCTCTGTTGACTCCATTTACAAGAGTGTCTTTGCATTTCAAAAGTGTGTTTAGTGGGGAGACAAGCAGGAATCCATCAGAAAACAGCATACATTAAAACTGCTGCAATCAAGAAAACAGCATTGATAGCACTGACAATGCTGAAATTGCCTTTCTAGTTTGTTTGCTCCAGTCTTAAAACTGGCCCTCTCCACCAACTCAGTACTGTGTATATTTTATTTTTGTAACTGGACTTGCATGGAAAATTCTTACAAGCATTTTTAATTTTTGCTACTGAGACTTCTGCCCATACTTTTAGTCATACCATTCTCAGTTACTCAATAACTTCAGAATTTCTATGAGTTTCAACACATCTCATAATATATTTCCTGTGTTTTCAATAACAGGATACTAATTAGTACTTAATATTTACTTAATATACTCAATTACAGCAAAGTTATTTAGGATCTTTATTATCCTGAACAGAAAAATTGTATTATCTATTCAATCACTGAGTATATTCACTGCATTTGTATTGTGTTGGCTTTCTTAGGATTCTACTATATTTTCCTCACACTGGGATAATGAATCTCCTAAATTGCTATCTGCAATAAATTTCTTGTGAAATGCTTCAGTTTCCTTTTTCCACTCCTCCATTTTCTGCTCTGAATAGAGAACCCTATAGTGAGAGAGAGATTGCAAAGAAAAACAATTCAGAGAACACAAATCACTAGAGAGTTTGGAAAAGGATAAAACCAACAGGCTCAGGGATTACAAATACACCAACTGATTATTTTAGTTATATTCACACCAAGTCTTATTCCAAAATACATTTGATAAGTTGGTCAATAATGTCACTGTCTTTCATATGTTTTATTCTTTTGTTTCTCTCCAGGTCCGAATCTGACAGCTACATCCTATTGATGCCTTTTGTCAGCAGCACGTTACCCATTCTATGACAATGACCCAACTCTCCTCTATCAAGACTCTTGTTTACTCTCCACCTCACACTTTTTTTTTTCCCCCCCCTTTTGGAGAAAAGCACTACACCTCCTGGGTCCTTCAAAGCAGGGCCATTTTCTTGCATCTTTGGCAGTTAGCTCCTCCTCAAAGTCATAAAGCAAATGAACATAGGTTTTACTTCAGCAAATTGGCTTTTTTTTGCCCTGTAAGAGATTTCTCAAGGAATACAAGGTATGGTGCAGAACTCCTTTGGAGGAAGAAATTAGAAGACTTCTAAAGCCTTCCCTTCCACAGCTAGGTGATGACAAGATCAACAAGATAGTGGGGAGAGAGATTAACTGGAATTCCTGTACATATCTATTTAAAAGCCTGATATTAAATGAAACATTGCTCTGACAAAGACTGAGCAGAAAAGGAAGCTTCCTCTATTTTGCTTTAAATATGTAGAAGGTCCATGCTCTAAATCTAGTCTACTCATGAAAGTGATGATCTGCATTAGCTGACTGCAAGTAATTTTCACTTGCCACTCTTACCTCAGGTGGTTCAGTCACACCCCTTTTCCATTTTTAATGCAGTATTTTCCTTTTTATCCCCAATCTCAACTGTTGTAGTTTTGAAGCAGATGTGTGACATACTAAATATCTGCACCAGCTGCATAGTACCACAGCACCTCAAGACTCCAATGCAGACACATTTTCTTAGTATGAGTCACATCATGTGAGAAGGTTAAGATACTACTCACATGGTATTTGTGCAGTGTTTTCTTTCAATTTGTTTCTCCCATACTTTTCTAATAACAAGAAGAAAAAGGTTTAAAAAATTAGCAAATATATACCACATATTTATAAAACTAGTCATAAACCTTGGAGCCACTAGAGTCTCAACTCAAACAAAGAAGAGTTGTCTGAAGGCTTCTGATCCTTTGTGTTTGCTTAAGAGAGCCGTATGTCACCATCAATATTGTTATCCTCTGAAGTATACTGTCCCATTATTTTCATCATGAAGGAAGAAGGTGCAACCTCTCTCCCCTTCAGCAACAGGCGAGTTTCTAAATAAATTATTTCAGAATGCTGTTTCTGTACTTGTACATCTAATTAACTATTCCCCTCTAGTTAATGACAGCACTTCAGATAACAGTAAACATATGCCACAGAATTGCTGGTATAGAGAACGAGTTATCCAACACTATGAATCCAATTGTCTTCCGCCCATCCCCTCCTGGAAGTTCAGCTAATAAGTAGTGTTTAGCTTTGTTCACATGATCAAATAGACTTAAATACAAAATCGTTTGTGATAAAAGGCAAAAACGATTGATCCTTAATCATCTTTCTCACACTATTGTCTTTTTTTGAAGATAGTTACCAGTAAAAACCCGTTTGGTGATGTTTATTTTAGTAATATAACTTACTGTCTCAACCAATACAAATACTGTTTAAGAAAAGCTTTTTTTTTCCTCTTGTGTAAGCTTTTATAAATGACATTTTCCCACAGTTTTACTATTAAAATACAATGCAAAAAATACAGTGGAATATCCCAATATATTATTTTCTGTATAAAAATGCTACCGCCAGATTCAAGTAATGAAAGTCCATCTTTTCTTCAGAAAGATGTTAACTTGGACACAAGAAAATCTTTGAAGATATGGAGATTCCAAAATATCGTTTGCAAATATGCAAATCAATTTAATGAAGCTTCTATGAATTTTACCAATACTAATAATCAGGTTTACCATCGTTAACTATTGCTTTTGGAGGATAAAAATCCAATAGTAAAAAACCAAACCAACCAAACAACAACCCAACAAACAAACACACCCCCCCAAAAAATTAGACAATCCATTTAAGAGCAATTTTGAGAACTCCAGTATCTCAACCACAGAGAGGCTGATCACAGAAGCACTGCAGTGTGATTTTGGAGCAGGATACCTAAGCTTCACCTACATCTTTTAAGCTTCTAGCCCTTTCCCTGCCGCTATATAATTTATAATACTGAAGTAATTTTAAGCTTTATAACCCAAACTGTGACTGTTCTCCCCTCTTGAGCCACAGTATGTAGAGACAATCTCTCAAGGATTTAATTCCCTCCATCATACAAACCCTCTATAAACTTACGTAGTTCTTTTATGCTAATGGAGTTCAACAATATCAGAGTAAGGAGGGAGAAGAATGAGGAACTCATTGACTTAGGACAATATCAAAATATATTTGATGTAGATATATTCAAGTAACTCCTCCTTCCTTACCTTTTGCATTTGGGTCAAGAGACAAAAAGACATTGTTAAAGGACAACAGTTCTGAGAATACACCAAGAAACACCCTTACATACAACTACTAATTCACTGATGGTTTTGTGCTTTTTTTATGCCTATCAAGAAGTAATTTGTAGAGTTTCTCTGGTTTAAAATATTGTATTGATAAGTAAGGTTATAAATAAACAGCACGTTTCAATAAAGTTTAGTTCTAAAGTAAAATGACTAAAATTTATCTCATCTTACTTTCTTAAAGGACTAGTAGAATTGGATTAGATACTTGATTACATTTTCTAGTAGTAGAATGATTTCCTCCCCTCATCTCCCCCCAAAAAAACCCGATAAAATTAAGAAGTCTGTACAATCTGAGTAAGCACACTAGATCATTAAAAGAATTCAACATATCAGGCCATGTTTCTTATTCCATGTTAATTTTTACTTGCTTCAAGTACAGTATTCTGCTAATTTTTTTTTCCTTCAGATTCATCATCATTTGGCTCTCTGCCTTCTTTTTGTTTGTGCTTTTGCTGAGCTACAGAATCAATATCTGTGTAAGTCAATTTTTAATTAAACAAGCTGATCCTATACAGACATTTTCTGGTTTTAATATTTATATATATTTACAAAAAAATAAATATGTAATTATCCGCTATAAGCCATATTCAAAGCTTTCTGAAATAAATGGAAAGACTTTTGCTTTCCTTAAACTTCTGAATTAAGTCCTAGAAGCAAACATCACCAGAGATATTATTCAGCTAAGCAGAAGAAAGAGATCAATGTTCATCTTTTCTCCTTTGGCTGATCTTGCCCTGACTGCAACAGAAAGAAAATCAAATTCTAAAGTACCGGATGCTCTGATTTATCCAATGAGTGCTGTAGAAAATTACCTGACCAAAGTTTTAAATTCAGAGTGAGTTAAGACTAAAGATTAAGAAAGAAAGAATATACTTTTACGAGATTTTGTTTTTAAGAGTCTCAAAGATACAAAATATTAGAATTTAAGATGTGGTATCTGACAGAAAGCAGAAGACAGAGTACAGAGGAAGTGAAACAAGACTGCCAAATCCAGTTAAAAACAAACATACCTTTCCCCCTCAAGTTTAATTTACTCTCCTCTTTTAATACCACACTGAATGAACTGGTTCAAAATTTGGGGTCCAATAAGATGGAATTTTGTACTAGTATGCAAGACCATTACTGAATTGATGTACTTTAAGAGATGTCTCTACAAGAGCACTGCTTGAAGAACAATTACATTCCTGAATGACCACCAGGTTCTTCTACTCAGGCATTGAGTTACAAATATTCATGTAGAATATTAACAACAAACTAGGCAATCACACTGAGGAAGACCCAGCAGAAGAACAAGAAGTACAAGTGTTACAGTTACCTTCAAGATTAATATGTGCTGTAAGCACTGCAGTCATACCACTTTCCAAAATAAGTACAGAAGAACAATGACAGTTCAAATGAACTGTAGTATCACTGAACAATATTGGCATGATAATCTTATCACTAGCTGATACTGTAGAAAGCCCAGACTGTCCCACAGGCTCAAAGGCAGAAAAATATTTCCAAACTGTTTGTCAAGAAAATAAGCAGTGCCACAGAAAAAAAACCAAAACCCTACCATTATCTCCTTTTCTTCTTGCAGTGTCTTCTGTCACACTGATCTCAGTAGTTAGATCCTTACCTCAGGTCTGTTTTCTGCCACAGAAGGTTTAAACCCATCTGCTTTGGTCTTACTCTCAAAGCTACCAGCTGATCTCTCAGGCTGCGGAGAGTAAAACACTGAGAACAAACATCTAAAATTCCACCTCTGCACAAAGGATTTAAGGTAGGTTTTGAGTT
The DNA here is from genome assembly GCF_036013445.1 of Caloenas nicobarica. Taxonomy (NCBI): domain Eukaryota; kingdom Metazoa; phylum Chordata; class Aves; order Columbiformes; family Columbidae; genus Caloenas; species Caloenas nicobarica. The sequence goes on from NC_088253.1 coordinate 10,658,976, forward strand.
GTGTATGCAGCTTCGGTGCCTCCAAGGGTTAAGCACGAAGTGATTCTCCAAGCACTGAAAGTTTTGTCTTGGGCAAAACCACAGTTTCTGGTTTATGTTTCATGTTTCTATAGAAAATTCTATAGAAAAATTCTATAGAAAAATCTTCTGCATCATGTTTCTATAGAAAAATCCAATGGCAGGGAACAGCTCCGCATGGCATTCTGCAAAGGTGCTCAAATCAGAGTCTACTATGCAGAATTTAAAACTCTCTTTTTATCAAATTTTCTCCTTAATACATACTGTGTAATGGAAGGGAAATAGTTTTGCATCAATATACATAAGATTCAATAAAAGCAAATTAAAAAGTTGTTTCCTATTAAAATCTACACAATTTTTCTATTATCATGAGTATTATTAGCTAGATATATATGCCAGATCTCCTTTTAATTATAGGCATATAGCTTACACAAAAAGAAGTCATGTCTTCCAAGTAATTACAAGCAGCTCTAAAGTATATTATTGTATTATTAAATGAAAACATTCACTAGTGGAAAGATCAGAAATTAAATATAGAATCATTCACCATTCAAAGAGATAGTAGGCATAGACAGAAGTGAAATAAGCTAAATTATTCAGATTTAAAATACGATTTTAACCCTGAAAAGAATTATATGCAGCAGTGTCTTGCTGCCATTTTTTTTAAAATCAGATGTAGCTACCTGCAAACTATGCATCTCTCAGTAAAATGAGCAAAAAAGTAAACCCAATTTATCCTGAAGACCAGTCAACGAACATTATTTTCCCCAGTGAAATAATTTCCAGAAAGATCCCCTATGTCTAGTAAGATGAGGAAAATGAACAATAGGATCATACAATCAGAACATGATGCATTAAGCAATATTGTCTAGCCTCAGTTCTTCAGAGCTTATACATATCTATTTGATTTACACTCTTCTTTTCAAGCTAACAACTCAGAATCCCTTCTACTGTCCAAAGGTAGCAAGACAAATCTTGAAGAAAAAGGCACAGGCCCCACTCCAGATGGATTAAACAGGTCTGTGAAGTCCTCATTATTAAGACAGCGACAATCCAAGTCTGAATATTTTATCCACATCTTTGGTCAGCTGTCAGGAGACAAATCTGGCTGTGTAATGACCACAGAAGAATAACTGCTCCCTGAAGTCATGCTTCTTCATTTACTTTAGTCTAAACTACCCTATAAATTGTACTATCCAGTAATAAACCAGTTCAGCAAGGCTCACCTTGAATTAATGATGAACCTTAATAAGATGGAAAATAGTACAGATTTAAAAGGATCATAATACATAAAACTGCATTCTGAGCTCGAGCTGGATATAGACTTTAAGCTAGCTGTTACATATTTTACAGTAGATTTAGAGCAGGATGTGCAGGAAGCATTTTTAAAGCTAGGTCTAAGAGCCTTCACAATGTGACCATGGAGAGGCAAACAAGTTAGGTAAAATAAGTGCCTCTACTAGACACATATCTAAAGCATACATCTATTCTGCCTAAAACAAATATTTAAGGTTCAAAATATTGAAATGTTGTGTCTTTTTTCCACTAATGGTTTCCAGTAGCAAACAGAACCACAACTGCCAAAACATTGCAAAATGGATTATATTTTAATCAGATTTCCCTTCTGGTTTTGTAAGCTCAAGAGGTCTAGAAATTTGTGATAAGTTCTGAGCTTCTGGATTCTTATCTAAGCTGAAATCAAAGCAAACCCTTTTGAAATCTGCCCTACTATACTTGTGTTCCAGTAAGATCACAAATTGCTTCAGAGGCAAAGCCAAAGTCCAGCTACAAACGTGAAGTGCTGAAGGTCTGCCTTAAGGTTCTGCAGCTTGCATGGATGCCTCTTAACTTTGGATCTTTAGAAACCATTGCCACTGGTGAGTTTTGTCAGGATGCTGTAATTATTGCCTTTTTCTTATATTTGTTTCCTTGTTAACGTAGACAGCACTCCTATAAAATTAAGTACAACATTTTCTTTCCCTACATGTCAACAGCACATATGAATGCTTCTTTTGTTGTCTTTTTCCCAATCATCTCTACACAGCAGAGTAAAAACTCCATACTAAAACACCCAAGAGGTTATTCAGTCTTAAACCACATGAAAACCTTTACAATTTAAAACAGCTATCAACTACATTCATAGCAAGATTAAAAAGAAGTTTTATTAGTAACCTTAGCAAGTACCTGCAAATATAAAGGCTGTTAAATTTTATAAGGCAGTTAACACTCTAGAAAGTGCTTGAAATGTCTGTTCACCCTCACAATGACTAGCTGCCTTTGGCTGCACCTCAGCGGGGAAGTACACAACACATATTAGTTGGACTACCTAAAACAAAGAGCGTGCTGGTTTCAAACTCTTACTGCACAAGCATTTTTATTCTGGCTAATTCAAAGTGTCATCAGACCGGATCAAAAAGAGAAGGAAAGAGAAAGAGCGAGGGAGAGAAGGTAAATTAATTCCTCCACACCAGAAAGCCGACTTTCAGTCAGCTTTTCCCTGGATGTTTGTATCTGCAAGCCTACTGAGGATTCCAGCAGAAGAAAGTCTATTAATTTTCCATGCACTTGTTGACGAAAAAGCTATCAGGATTATGGGTTGAATATTTCTAGAGTAGGGAAAGTAAGGGATGCAATTAATCTCTGTGAACTAAAATATACCTCTTTTCATTAATCTTTTATTGTAAATGAGCAAAGTAATTGAACCAGTACCACACTGTCAGAATAAATGCAATGCCAGTGGGATATGCATGAGAGAGCACATACTGATTGAGTATTAAATATCTAACGGCAATAATTTATGGTTCATTACCTCTTTTTGGAGTTCCTTAGTTGCAGAGTGCTTGAATTTTAAGTAGACAGACTTTCAGCAGAAACTGCTTTCAAATGCTGAACATCGCAAATGTGCAAAACCCTCAGCAATCTACTTAAAGAGTTTTGTACTTAGGTGAGGCGACCTCTGTACCGCCAGAAACATGCATGTTATTTGCAACTTGGATTAATGCAATTAAAAATGTCGTGATTAACACTTCAAGGGTCATATGCAAAATGAAAATTAGAGATTATGAACAGAATATTGTATATAAGCAGACATGTAAAAATGGTCCAATACCTTTTTGTATGTTTTTATATAAGGAGACTTCAAAAAGTCTAAATTCTAGAAATAGGAGCAAAGCACAGCCACTTAAATAACCATGTTACACAGTATAGTTTAGTTATCAAATAGAGTAATTACTCCAACTGTTCAAGGGAAAGTCAGACATCCACCTGTATAATTTTATGTATAAATAAAGTTCTCTCTCTATTATGACTTCAGTATTCCTGATAGCATCAGTTTTACGGAGAATTGTGGCAATGCTAAGAACTAGTAAGAATTTGGCCCCTTGCCTCCCTACCCTATCTCAGGCTCCTGGCAGATTCACTTGCAGGGGTAAGATCTCACTCCTGCTAAATTGAAACACCATGACCTTTTTCACCAACAGGCCTCCTGACAGATTCAAGCTGTCCTGCTTTGACAAAACCTTTCAGGGATCAAAGAAAAGATCAAACTGAAAGCAGAAATAAACGCTCCCATGTTTTTCTACCCTCTTCATATTGACTTCGCATGAGTATAACTGACTAAATCAGAGGCAAAACAGACAGGAATCAGTCTGAACACACAGATTTTAATCCTCTCTGAATTTTACTCTTTCTGTTGCCTACTGGAATTGGTCCTAGAATGCATTAAGAGATTTGTGGACTCCTGAGCTGATCTGTTGATGGTGAACTCTGCTCATCTGTTGAAAATTAAACTGTCCTATTCAGGTATTGCTCACTTGGCAACAGACTGCTCCGTGTTTACTGTTTATTGATTTTTGTTAACTGGGACTATAGAGAAGAAGCATTTCAGTTTCAAAGTCGTCCCAGAGGACACTGGCAGGTTACAATCACTTATACTGTAAAAAAGCTTCATGTTAATTGACTCTATATTTACATATTATGAATGCATATTTTAATCTGTTTTACATGAATAAGTCCTCCACAATGAAGATTTCATTTCCTTTTTTAAAACAACATAGCTACTTTCCTTATTTGAAGAGAGAAAGATCTTCTAAATTGTTTTGACCTTTCCTAGTGTCCTTTCTTAAAGTGGAAGTTGTATCTGCCTTCTCAGTTCAGGAATTTCTTATCTTAAAAGCAAAGGAATGAACTCAACTTCAAACTGAAACCATTCCATTGTGCTCTTTCTAGTTTGGCAAGTCACCCTCTATCTGTCTATATTTGAAACAGCCAAATTCTTGACTAGCTCAACTAAATTATTTTTAGGCACAATAGGCAAAAGGCTGAGAATAGACCAACTTCAACAATACACTGGAAAAAGTCTTTGGTCAAACCAGAAAGACATGGAGATATCCTAGGCTAACAAAATAGGAAGGTCAGGACATTAATCTTGTCTAGAGCAGAACTGACTGAATGTGGCACTCCTGCATCTCAGCAGAGGCACCCTTGGCTTCCGAGTATCCTGCTATTGCTGTGCAATATTTTGTCCTCAACCTTGGCAAAGTTTTGTTCTGCTCCTGTGCAAATCTTTTGTCTGAAACTTCCAAAGACAATCTGCATTACAATGAAACTCCTTTTTATCCAGCTCTAATTTCATCATCATCAGATCAGGTCTCAGTCAAGACAAAACTGAGACTTCCGTAAAATACTGCCCACTTATTCAGAACAGTCTCTGGCCTCAATTTTTAGACACAGGAAGTTTTTAGTAGTAGTCATCACCATCCTCATCCCCCTAATATTTATGTATGCTCTGCTGTTTTCCAAGACCACAGTAAATATTAAAATCCAGCTGTGCTAGGTTCTGAAAACAGAGCAAGACAAAGCTTTCCTCAAAGTATCTGACTTCCTTGGCATAGTATCCATGCATTTTCATAAATGAGTATCTCATACAGAACTCATACAGTAACTTCTCCATTGCTACTAGCAAAGATAAATGCCTCCATCTTAAGGATTTAGGTGAAACCCTAAGAAGCATCTTATAAATTTCTATTTGTCACGTACTACATTTAAGGCATTGCAAAAAACCCCAATTCAGCATATTCACAGATACGAGCACTGCAGCCCTGAGTGTTATTATTCCATTTCTTCATTCTCAAATCACCCTAATATACCTCTAGTAAATATGTATACTTTAGGGGCTTATCTGTAACTATTCTACGACTTTGCAGCCCCTTTGTAGCAATGTTCTTTTGTGTTCTGAATTATACCCTGCAGAAATTGCTTCCTGCCACTGAGACAGACCAATTCATTTCATGACTACAAATCTGTATTAATGTCTTTTCTATAATATTTAATGATGCAAGTCCTTCCACTTGTTACTCTTAAGCATATCCAGGCCTGTATTTCTAGAGACAGTAGTACATGCAAAGTCCATGCAGTTTTTACTGCAATTAGAAACTACTTGATGTTCCCATGATCGATACAGCGAAAATTTATGTGCATTAAGTAGTTAAATAAAGGCAATAGAACAAAAAAACCCAAACAAACAAAAAAACCAAAACACACCACAGTGATAAGCAAATGTAATGGAACAGTTAAAGAAACAGTTTATATTTTTCTTGTAAAAAGGCATTCTAACATCACAGCAGCATCGGAATGGAATGTAGTAGCAGAGTGCATATGGAATTTAATTTTGAATGATACTGAAAGGTCAGTACAGAATTGCTCAGCTCATATTTTTGTGAAGATAACACATGTGAACTAGTTATTTCCTCCTTTTAACATATAATGACCTTGTCTATTGATTTAATGAGAAAATTATACATGCTGCACTCAGATTTAACAAACTCTTCAGAATTAAAGATATACCAAAGGAAGAAGGAAAAAAAAAAAAAGGGAACGAGATTGAGACCTCACACTTGCTACTCAGCCATCTGGCAGAAGAAAGCCCAGAGAGACCAACACATTGACCTGCAGAGCCTTCGTTATGACACATGCTAGAAAGGAGAGTGGGGAAAAAGCTGTGCAAAAGCTCATTCTACCTCAGGTGCACTGACCTTATTAACGTGATATAATATGAACAATGCATCCAGTTAAACTGGCAAGTCACATATGTGCTGCTGATAGCAAGGAATGGAAAAAAGACAACCCTGTTTAGAACCCTGAACTGTAATTACAACTTGAGAAGACTTCTATAACCTTAATTGCACTAACACAGGTTAAGCTTAACCTATGTTAGGGCCATATGTCTCAATTCTAAAGGTTCCAGTAGTATCTCACATCACAAAGGAACATTCTTTTTTATTACAATTCTTATTTAAATTTCTAATGAATTTTAGCATTTAAACTGATCTCCTCAATGCCTATACCAAATGTTGAGACCTGACACCATTAAAGAATATCTTCTAATACTTACAAGCAGAGTAAGAACTCCTAATTCTCTTTCTAGCTCTGTTATAGCCACTGTATAACTCTATGTTTCTTTTATACTTTATGCCTCTAGACATCTGCAAATTGCCAGCATTCAAAAGTTTTGAAATTTGTGTGATTAGCATCTCTAGGCCCTGTAAGATGGAAATAAATAACGTTACAATGTAATGATCTGCACTTCCAAGTTGCTGCTAAAGAAATCAGGTTTGAGATACGGTAGTTTAAGTAGACTGACAATTGCTTGAGCATTACTTTTCTTGCTGATAAGATAAATCAGCAGTTTAGACATGCAATAGGGCTGCTCCCAGATTCAAAAAGGCAGTAAACTAATTACAGTGCCCTCATTAAAGGGTACATTTCAAAAGTTTGGTCTTTTTGATTTATTTTGGATCAGATGTGATCAGGCTTCCTCACCTACTAGCCACGTACCAAAAAACGTCCTCATGTGGCAAAAACGCTCTGTGTATTATAGGCCTGAATCAAACGACATCTGCAGTCAAGCAACACAGGCTATGGTACCCGTGGCTGATCCCACCGTGCCAAGGCAGAACAGGGCCAAGCAGGGCACGCAGCTGTGTCAGGGACACACCGAAGTACCGCCTTGGGACAGCACTGGCCTGGTTCCCAGCCCAAATGCTGTGTAATGGGCACAGGCTGACCGCTCTCCGACTTGAGCCACAGACACTGAAACCACTGTTTTAAAGCTTCATCTTTATCTTTCCACCCCAGCTTAGTTCTTTGGTTATGTGCAGGTGGAGAGACAGATGAAATCAGAAAGGGACTTCTAAAGAGGAAGAGCTCTACAGGGATCTCCTAAGGAAATCCATTAGAAGCCCTAATGGCAGATGCATTTCTGAACAATGAACTTTAATATGATCTAATATTAAAGAATTCTTAAATACACAGGTTACATCTGGAGCATGACAAAAACAACTGGATATTGAAATCTATTTTGCTTTGGGAAAAACTGAAAGCAAGAACAAACTGAAGACTACTATATTTATGTTGGTTCTTGTTCTGAAATAAGCAGAGGGGAATATCACAAGTTACTCACAAGAACATGAAAATGTCCCAAAGATAAGTCCTGGACTCAATGAAACATGAAAGAAAAACAGAGGAGACAGTCATGCTGATAGTCTTCATAGGTTGGTATCAGCTTTATGCAAACCTGTCTCATATGAATAAGATATTACAAAGACCAAAGCTCTGTACTGTTGTTTTAGGGGTCCACAGATGAGCTTCTTGCTCATGATCTATCTTCCAAATAACCACAATGTGGCAGTGTGGCATTCCAACTGCAAATGCGTATTTATTTCCCTGGAGCCAGATGACAGCTAATGAAAAAAAAAAGAAAGGAAAAAAGCACATATGGTTGGATGACAGGTCCTCTAAAACAACTATTTTGTTCTGTAGCTCTGCTTCCATCAGTCTACATCACTTGCAATCATAGACATGGTCAGACATCCATTCTAGAGTCTCCTGGGGTCCCATTTTGCATGAATGCTTGTGAAAGCAAAGGTGCAATACTGACTGCTGGGTTACTGACAGGAGCCACTGAGCTCTGTGTGTTGGGATTGGGGAAAGGGTGGAAAGGGAATAGAGATGGCTTTTTTAGCTCTGAAGAAATCCATCCTAGTGCTAACATTTTATATTTAGTAAGAGACTTCTGACAAACCAATTTTTTCTATCAGGAAAAAAAAACCTAAACCGAAGTAAAATATAAAAAAAGTTCCAACTCTAAACATCCACATGACAGGAAAAAATCCTGCCCTGATCCTATGAATATTTCTGTACCAAATGCAAAACATTTCACAAGGGGGCCTTTAATGCTGGAGCAAATTTATACTTGAAGGTCATGGGATGAAACAAAACAACCACCATAACATTCATGAAGTAGTTTAAAAAAATATTTTGGCCAGTAAGAGTGCAAGAAATTGTTTAGTTATATAAAGCATTACACAAGTTTTATTGACTTGTGTGTTAGCAAACCTTCCAAAGTTGTGGGTTTTTTTCTTGTCCTTCCTCCTCCCCCTCCCCATCTTAAAAGAATAAAAGATCATAAAAAGCTGCAGCAGCTCAGTCCCTCTCTCTAAAGGTGCCATGAATTGTCATTATGCTGTCGTGGGCCCTGCCACCAGCCCCACTTCATGCATCTCATGGCTTTCAATTGAAATACTGATCAAGTCCAGCCCTGTTGAATTTTTACGATTAAAGTTTCAAGGTGATACGATATGGCATAACATTAAGCAGAAATTTCATTTGTCCTTCATGAATAATCAACCTTACAGTCAAATATCCATTAACATGAACTGCATAATAAAATCAACAACAATTTCAAATTAATTCCCATATGAACAAAACATTTCAAATGCTTAATATTTCACACTCTTCTTTCACCGGATACAGTTCAGTAGCACTCTAGGTCTTTGAAATCATCTTAATGCTTTTTATCTTTTGAAATGAAACATCTTCCTTAGACTTTCATATCATCCTTATTACTTTACATCAGTGCCAAGTCAATTCCCTTTCCGGATTACATCTATCCTCTCCTATCTCCTCTACCATTTAGCAAACAAAATCCTTCCTCTGGATCTTCTCTGGGTAGTTACTCACAAAAAAAGGCACTGTTCTCAACAAAATTAGCAGAACTAGATACTAAGGCAGCCTTCCTCTGCTTCATAGTCTGACAGATACAATAAGTAGAAATTCGGAGATAAACATGCATAAAACAATCAAAATTAACATTTGGCTTGCTAAACACAAATTGACTTGGCAATGTCATCCTTTTAGTGTACCCATTGGTGTATTGAATTAGTACAAAAATAATAGTTCAAAAATGTAAATTTATGTATTTTTCACTGTCCTTTATATGTGGCTTTTTTTTAAGCAAGAAGAATTTGATCTGGTATGCACATATTACTTGGTGCTATTCCGTTGAGAAACATTGATGTTAAGCTCTAAAGAAAAAAAATTCTCAGCCATTATCATTATTAATAAAGGAAATTTTGCCAATTGTGACTGGAACCTCTCAAGATCTCAGATTTAACTACTTTCATGGATGTGAACAGCCTGATTGCCTATATTCTGCAGAGTAGAGGTGACTTTGTCATGCACAAAATCTGTGCTTTTTGATGTTAACTAACTTCCTATAAAATCCTGTGAATGAAAGATAAGGAGGCTTTTACCTGCGAGCAGCTAAGTCTGATAAGTGAGGTGTTTGATTAAGCTCAGCTAAGATTAGGAGAAAGTTATTGATGCCTTATCTCAAAAGGACTATACAGCTAGACAGCTATCTCAGTAAGAAGCCGTCCTTTTTCTCAGCTTCAGACAAAGCCAGAATCTAACCATTTTTAATCCAATCCACTTACAGAATTCAGACAATACTATTCGTTTACTATAGTACAGGTTGCAACATTTCTATGGCAGATTAGAGACAATATTTATGACAAGATCCAGAAAAGTATGTATGGAATTCCCAAATGTTAAATATTTTAGAAAATAAGCATATACTAACATTTCTCCATCTTGAGATGAAAGCATGTGATTTCTAAAGTCCTGCTTCTAGTCCTCCTCTGAATATAATGCAGAGCAATTGCCCAGTGCTTTATGAAATCCAGTTCTTTAGGCTACCATTTACATCCTAGGAATCACAGTGCCATATCGAGCATTTGCATTGAGATCATTAATATTTGAAGTGGAACACAGAACTTAAGCAATTGAAAGATCTGCAATCATAATTCACATACACCCCCATTTTGCAGTGGAAGTAGTTATGCACCTCCTTCTCCTTGATGTTGGTTTTGGCACTGGTGGTTGTTTTTTATTTCAATTTTGAAAGTGTCTTGTTGCCTAGACAGCACAAGCAATACCTGGAGATAAAAGTCCTGGATGCTAGGACTGTTCCATGAAAATATGGACAGTGTTTGGAACAAAGAATGAAACAAAACTCCTTAACCCCTATGTTCTATGACCAAAATGCCTCCTCTCCTCCCTGCAGCCCATGGTGCCCTGAAAATGCACCTGAGAAGTGCTCTGCACACCTCCGTTCTCAGCATTCCTTCCTCACCACATCCCTGCCCCTCCAGCTCCCAGTTCAGAGTTTCTCCTCGTTGCATATCTCACACCAGTGTGTTCTTGATTGCAGGATTTAGAATGTGTTTCAGTGCCCCCAAACTTCCAGAGAACTTGATTTATACTTGTTGGACTGATGTGAGATCACTCTTGGACTTGTACTGAACTTGACCTTCTCTCTCTCCTTCTGTAAATTGCCTGACACATTGCTGTAAGTATGCAGTCTTAGTCAAGAAATTGTGATTATCAAAATGCATTAAACTGGAGATACGATTTGCAGTTGTTCATCACACTATTTAATTTCCATACCATTGTATTTTTTTTCTTATTTTAATTGAGTTACTATGCTGCAAATTAGAGCTACATAGCATTCCTGCTTTGCTGTTCTTGCTTAAAGGATCATCTGTGAGGTATCCCACTGAAACAGCTGAATTCTTGCTTTAAGGGATATTTAACTTTCTTGCTAATCCCAACCGCATTAGCTAATTTAACAAAGGTTTAGTATTAGTTCTGAATTATTTTCCAGACCATGCCTACTTCCAAACATGCAAAACTGAATGTTAAAAAACCCAACCAAACAAACAACAAAAAACCCCACCCAAACACTAATATTGTAGCTCTGTGTTCTGAATAGACTTCTGAGATCACAATGGCCCATATAAAAATAAAGATGAGATCTCTGAAAGTTGTGCAGGTAAGTAAACTAAATAAAGCTAGGTAGTGCTGTATTTATCTAACACAAATACATATGTTCCTCAAATATAAAAAGGAAGTATTGATTTACTACTGTTATAAGATCCGTTTCCTCCAAGCACAACTGGCTTAAAGCCCTTTCTGGAGTATACTACTGTTGATCAAATACTGCACAATCCTACATCAGCAGTGTAGGAGGCAAGATTATTCCTCTGAGAATTACTGTATTCAAGAGGCAAGTGATAAAATCATCACAAAATAGACAAGTTACATCCAAAATGAAATAAAATAATGTGCCAGAGGCTTCTGCACCTACTAATGCTTTTTTTATTTCCCAAACTTCTACCAGATCAGGCAGAGCAGTGTTTTAGTTCCATGAATTTTTAATTTGACTTTATCAAAACTGTGGTGAATTCTTCCTGTCTCTTTCCTGTGCAGACTTAAAAACAGCATGCTGAATTGGTACAGTTGTACTGACAAAAGGAGACTTAAAACTCCAGATGAAAGCATCTACTTTACCTGTCAGTAAATAAGCATGCTTTGCTTAGAGCTCATGTATTGGCAAGTGAGAAAATTCACTTGTTCGTAAATTTTGTTCACTTGTTTCATTCATTTCATAAGAGCCTGTAGGACTCACATTCCAGTAACTTTATGCCTTGAAGAAAGAAACGAAAAAAAAGTAACTCACAAACCACTTTACTAAAAATCTGTACTACATCCAGGTCATTAACTTCACATGTAGTATTAGAGTTGGACATCTAGGTATTCTCCAAGAAACAGACATTGTGAACAGCATATTACCCAGTCTTCTGCACTGAGCTGACTTTGTTTTGCGATGCAAAACTTATCTAAAGCAACCATTCTTTTGCCAGAATCGTTCTGGTGACAGTTTCCACTGTGAGAACTACCAGAACTTTAAGTTTCTACACAGTGCAGGCTGGTACTAAATACTGTAAAGAATGCAAGAAATTTCCGTACTGCTTATCTGATGAATGCAGTCTAGGCTTAATTTCTCCATCCATTCTTTTCTCATAGTGAAGAGAGAAGTTAATTTGTTCTGCGTGCAAACAGTAACCATTTTGGTTAGCATGAAGAAACTATTTTGGAGTGTCAACACGCATCTAGGGGAGCCTCGAGATAGAATGGAAGACAAATGGACCAAACATTGATTTATAACAACAGTCAGCCAAAGAAGACAGAAACGTGAAAACAGTGCAAGCTGAGTGTAAAACAAAAACCTGAACTGTCAGGGAACTGAAAGAACAACCAGGTGCTTTCTGCAGTGACATAAATTGAAGCAGAAGTCACCAGACAGAGATATAAGCAATGCTACTACAACGACACGTAAATAATCTGACTTACTCTAAAAGAGTTGTTCTGTGGAGCTGAAACCAACTGCTGGTTGCATAAATCACATCCACTCTCAGACACTAACAGGGCCGAACAGACTTTCTTCAAAGAATGGAAACTATGTAGCTAAGTTGGAGTGCTCTCTCCTGCTGGAAATGCAACATGGAACAAAGGAACTGTCATACTTAAGGTCTACGGCACTGCCCAGGGAGTAGATAGCAGCTGTCACTGGCACTAATCTTTCAAGTTATCCCAAAGTATCATATGAGCATTACTGTTAGCACTTGCTTTTTGCGCTAAGAGATGGAGAAATTGGTTATATACCAATTAGAGATCATTCAAACAAACGAGCAGGCTAAAAACTACAGAAACAATAAGTCTTTAGTGTACATAGCACGGCATTACGTGACACAATTTATTTTGAATTCCACAGACTACCTGTTGACTTACAGGAACAATAAAATTGTAGTAATCATTAACTGATAATCAGCTAAAAGAATCGTAGCCTTCTGTGCTTCAAAGCATATGCATAGAATACATCAATTCTATATCATATTGCCATTTAATCTTTTTAATTGAAGTCTATATACAAGTACCTTATAAAGTTTATTCTGAAATAATGGTATCACTACTAAATACTCAAGACCAAAGCCTTCAAGTATGCAAACACTGATTTTAAAAAGCATAACTCCAAACGCCAAGATCGACACAAAACACTTCCAGGAGTCATCATACACTAATTCAGTCTATTTAACCTCACCAACAGTATTTTAAAAAGTTATTATCTTTAAGAAATTTATCTTTGATATTGTGCAAGTTTTAACATCTCAAGTGCACCTAAAAATATCATCTCAAAGGTCTTTATAGAGGATAGCATGTGTTAATTAACTGAATTAGTACCTGTGCGTTTCTGTAACAAAAAAAAAAGGCAAAAAAGAAAAACCTCACCCATTTTTCTCAAAAATGAAAGGCATTGGACTCTGCAAGGCGACATCTCTCAAAGCAAATACCAATTCAGACCACAAGAGAAAGGAGTAACATAAAACTTGGATATATCTGTTTCTTTTCCACTTGTTTACTTTGTTCATGCTCTAATGCAATAAATAAATGATACTTTCTTCATATGCCTTTTTCATATAAAAATACAAGTAAGTACAAAGTAGTATTAATATTAGAAAAAGAAAACATACTGCAATCTAAGTGTATTTCAACACTATAAAACACTTTTCACTTTCAAAAAATATACAGCCCACAGAAACATGAAGTGAGATGGGGGAAAAAGGTAACCATATTGAGGTGTGAGATAAAGGTCAGGAAACCACATAAGCGTTCTTGTGTCAAGATTGAGTCACAGGGTAGATTACACTGAGTCCTATACAATATCTACACAAGGTTGTTTAGAGATTCAAAACCTGTACAAACTAGTCTGCTGGAAGAGGGTGGAAATAAAAACTGTGAACTCAATCACTCCTAAGTAGATAATAACAAAAATCCCAACATAAAGCTTGAAAGCATTCACAAGTAGAAAAGAAAAAAGCACATGCTCATTTTGTCCATTTTCTATAAGCAGCCACTTAATATGCAGGAAACTTAGTGGAATATTTTCCACTGAATGGAAACTTTCCAGAACAATCATATAGAAACCAAAGGTGCTGTCTACCTCACCACCCCAAACTAAAAATAACTCCACCCACTTCTAACAGCTTTGCACTGTTTGTTGTATACCTTGTTGTCTTCTTGACTGCTTCAATTTTCCCATAGGGTTTGTTTTGGCAGGTAGATCCATTTATAACTTTGACAATAGTTTGTACTGTATTGTTCTCTTCCCCTTCTCAAATAGGTTGAAAGATTTGCCTTTAAAAAAAAGGCTTTAAGACATAAAATGGTGATCTTACTCTAACACTGAAAAAGGATGAAAGGCTAGTATGACAGGCCTTAACCTGAAATTTAGCACAGAAGAAAACAAAACCCCACACCACCACAAACACCACCACCCCCCCTCCCAAAAAACCCACCACAACAAACCAACCCACCCCTCACAAACACACACAAAACAACAAAAACCTCACACAAACAACCAAATATAAAGGTCAGGAGAAATTCAGGCATTTTGTCACTTTTTCTTCATCACCATTTTGCCTTTCATGTTCTATCTGAATCTGCTGGGAAATGGGAACACAAGGTTAAACCAGCTAGACTTAATGTACATTTCAAGACAAGACCAGGTAAAAAATGGTGTTGATTGATAAATCATATTTTCATTGTCCACATATGCATACAATCTGAATCATGAATATTTTTTGACAGATTGGCTGGGAAAACTTGCAACATTATTACATTTTTTCTAAGAATAGCTGAGCATCTGATGTTTCGAGAAACAACAGAACATACAAAGGCTAGAAAGATATTTCAATATTTTTATAAACTTTTTTAAAGGAGCAAGGATAACTTGAAACAATGCAAATAATAGATTTTCAGCTTCTGTTACTTTTAGAAGCACAAGACTTCGTTTTGTAGTATAAATGTGAGACAAGGGTAACTCCCTTGAGATATTTGTGACTTTGTCACTGTAGAAGAAAATGTCAGGATTTCAGATTCATGGCACTGTAAAAAACACACATAGTATAAAGGTGTATTTTGGAAAGTGGTTCAATACATAAGAGACAGTGGTCGAGGAGCAGGAATTTCTTAAGAAAGTGTATGAGAGTTTCATGCATGAATCCAAATACACAACTACATAAAATGGAAGAGTCAGCGATGCTTTCTACTTGATTCTGTTTCTTTTCCTGACCACTACAGCACACAAGCTATTACTCAGAAGTTTACCTCAAGAAATACAGAGTCCCATCAACACCTGTCCTTCATTTTTTTTTTTTTTGTTTCACCAATGAAATTACTTAAAAATGCAAAGATTGGTGGATCAAGCAATTGAAGAAGTGCCAGATCATACTGCACTGAAAAGCGCTTCGTGAACATGGATGACCTGCTTCACATCACCTCAGCTACAACAGCTGTCTATGTAAATGCCCTTAGTCTATATCAAGTAGGCAGTAAACCAGTTCAGCTTAGTTTGAAGTGAATGACAATCTACATTCAAGGTTTTCTTGCATTTGATACTGGCAGGCAAGTATCAAGCATGGCAGTGACAATTGTCTTTGGTCAACATGGTAGCTCTGTGCACTAGCTGTAACTCTTATTTCAAAGAAAGATATCAGAATCTAGAAGCCAAAGGTCTTTTCAAAAAAAGTAAGAGAAAACAGACTTTCCTTAATACTTTTCTTCAAATCTTGAGCAGCTTTCAAGGATACATGTAACTCTGCTAATGCAAAACTAAAAACCATCTTCCAACTTACTGAGAAAACACTTTCACTTGTACAGTTTTGTTTTTCTTTGCCTTGATATCAAAATGATTTTAATATAACTGAAAAAATATGTGAAGATGTTTTAGGCTTTTACATCAAGACCCAACCCATACTTCAGAACAACCTTCAGAAAACTCCTGGCTCTGTTTCATATTCTCTATAACACATGGCAAGAACTTGTTGTATTTCAGGCTTATTAAACATATACTTATTTTAGATGAAGAATAATATGATCAATTAGTTCAGTAAATAATCCTTTTGTCTTGAAAATATAATAAATGGATTATATGAAAAGAGGCAGGGGTTTTCTGTTCGTTTGCTTTTAATAACTTGTTCAGAATTATGATTAAATGATTATAGAAGTAGTTATTGAGCCCCGATTTTTGTTCTCCAGATGACAAGATCTGCCACTTAACTGAGAGGCGGAATATTGTTGGTGAACTTACAGAAAGTGTGAACTTTGTGCAAGGATAAACAACATGCATAACAATGAACAGATCTGTATGTGGAAAGAAGTGGATTTAAACAGTCTCCCACATTTCATTCAAGAAAAGAATGACTTCACAAAATCCCTTGCTGTTAATGGTTATAGAACTCACTGTAGAATGACTTATTCTAACTATGATTTTAATTACTTAGTCTTAACTGATCATCCAAATTAAAAGGCTGATGTTAATTTCACTCTTCTTTTTACCAGAAAATTATCATTGTTTATTCATCAGTTATTAATATATCAGTTCTATCAAAACACAATATTCACAAAAATAGGGTAAAGGGAAACACAGAGGATTCATTTTATAGAGTAGCTACAACATTCCTCTGCTTTTCTAAATACTAGTCTCTTTTAGTAGTTTCTGCACATTGATCACAACAAAATTCCTTGTGCCCCTATATGGGCCAATTAGTTCTTGCATTCTAATTAAAAATATCTCAAGTTTATACTTTTACCTGGCTTTACTGTTGTCAGCACTAATTTGTAGTCCTGTTGTACACAGCTAACTTTTCTCCATTCCTTTGACTTTTATCCAGGTTGTTCATGCAAGATTACAAAACAAGATTACAGACTTCATCTACAACACTGTATCTTAATCCATGGCCATCCTTCCAAAAAGGAGTTCAACTAGTCAGAACAGGTATTTCACAGTTTTCCCAAAGATACTGTAATTTCTTTTATTTCTTTCCTTTTCTCTTCAAACATGATACTGCTCAAACATGATAATTATATTTCACCAAGTAACATTAAGTACTACATCTTCTATTGTCACTTCAACAATTTTCTCACTTGGCATTAAAAAAAATATTTTAATGATCTAGCTTTTGGTACATAGCCACAATTTATACCAAGTAGATTCAGGTCATTTAAATTACATCACTTCACTCTGAAAAGTTATTTGGAAGTCCTACACAATCTTTTATTAAATTTCTAGTACTGAAATAATTAAAGTTGGGTCTGAAATGCTTTCACTAGTGTTGCTTTCTCATATTTATTCTTAGATTTACTATTCCTTTTTTTCTTCAGTACTTATAAACTTTAAAAAGTAACTTTTTTTCCTAATATCTAAATCACGCCCAGGAACAGATTCAAAACCACCTAAGTGAATCTTAACTACAAAATTTTAACACAGATCTCAAATTGTCTAGATTTCACTGCTGCTCCTCTTTGTTTAAAAGCAGGAAATCAGAAATGCAGTATATGTTCACATGCAACGGGGTTTTTCTTTTTAACCACTTCATTATATTAAATGAAAGAAAGCACCTGGATGAGTGTTAACAATGGAAGAATAATCTTGATCTCGGTTACTCAAAGCCTAAAAATAAACATTTTGCCTGAAGTCAATTATGTAAGATTACAAATAGATACACATTCAGAACCTTCTAACTGCAGCTAATCAAGGAAATTGGAAAGGTATGATGTTTCTCAACTAGTGAATTCAAAGCCCATAAAATAAAGATTGAAGCATAAAATCTCATAATGCAGCAGTTTTCATGATGTTCTGAGTTCTTACAGGCAAACAGTTCCGGACAGCAAGAGCAAGTCAGGCTGTGGGGCTTTACACACTGGAACCTTTTTATCAATAGGCTTTTGTTGCTTCATATATATATTTTTTGGTGATCTCAGGCAACAATGTTTTCTCCCAGAACGTGTTTGTTTTGGTTTGGTTTTTTTTCCCTGATATATGATGCTATCAGTCTTTCTTTGCCTTAGGGCATTGCCCCCTGTTGGTCTTTAAACAGAAAAACAGCCTGTCTCAGAACCCAGCATCCTACTTTGAATTGGGTCATCATTAGCAGAATCACCCTGGGAAAGCTGAATTAAATCAAGATAAAAAAAGAAAACCACTATTTCCCTTCACATGCATATCACTGATTTGTGAACCCATAAAGCTGTTGAAAATCCAGGCAGATAAAATCACATCTGAAGATTTTTGCCTAGATCACCTGTCTAAAAGAACCATGAATCTATTCCACAGACAAATGTCTGTATAAATAATTATAAGGATGCTAGGAGAGTCAAAAATATTTAATCCGTCACCCATCCAAAAAGTTAAAAATAAATTAACATATACAACAGTAGATGTCGTCATAACTTCTCTGTTATTCTTCAAACAGACAAATCTCCTTACCCTTGCTTATTCTGCAATTAAAGAAGTTGTGTGTTGTGAGTTCATTTTGTTTTATTTTGTTTGGTTTTTTCTTTTTTTTTTTTCTCATATTGGATCCAGGCTATTGGTCAAACAGCTTACATTTGGAAACCTAAACTTTGGTATTTAGGCTTAATTCTATTTAACAATGTAAAAAAAAAAATTAAGTACCCTGTGATTATCACAAATGCTCATCCTGCGTTATACCATGGAAAGGGCATCCTATACATCTGCATCATTAACCCCTTCAGCAACGCAGTCCCAGCCAACACACTCATACTCCCCGTTGCCCTTTTCTGCCATGAGCTTAGAATTGCTTCATAATCACACATTTTCAGAAACAGTGGTTCGGTGTACCCCAGCTGATTGCATATGGGGTCTATAGGTTAGAAAACAGACATTTGGATATCTTCAGTGTAAGGAATTAAAATTTAGCAGCAACAACATTGTTTAAGCAGCAAGCAGCCTAACTAGTACACATCGCAATTACATAGAGCACAGCATTACATTACACTGTGATTTAAGAAAGAAAATGGTGATGCTCAGTTCTTTCAGATGTTTTTCGGGCATTTACTTTTTAGGAGAAAAATACTCACTACAAGTCAAGTTTAGGCTTCAGCAGTGACAGAGTTGAGATTTTCTCCAGTTTTTAGCTAGCTCTGGGTTTTCTAATAAAGTTCAGCTTATGGATTGCTCTCCAGAAGCAACCAGATTCCCCTTCCCACGGTGAAGGAAGCAAGGCTCCTAACTCTACCCTGTGACTGCCACTTCACATAGCAACCATCAGAAAACTATTGGAATGCCCCTTTCCCCTAAGCTGAGCTCAGACATTTACGTGGGATTGGTGTCCTAATGGCCAACAGTTTTCTGAACTACAGCCTCCACAGTTAAGCACCAAACCCAGTTTATAGTTGTGTGAAGGTTTTACTTCTTTTGACATGCACAGAAGAGATACAGCATACTTTCCCCTTGGCATGCATTCACCTTTTTTTTTTACCGCTTCAAATAAAAACTATGAAAACTTAGAACAGTTGTTCACTGCAAAGCCTTACCAATTTCAGAAATCTAAATGCAATACTTGAAACAGCAGAATATTTTTTTTTTTTTATTTTAGCTAGAGGAAGAAAATAGGCTCTTAAGTCTTTTCTGTATCAGCACACAGTTAATTCTAACAAAGAATAAAATTTATCTCAGGCATAAAACCTTTTAACAAAAATAATAACACAACAATAAAACCTCAACAGGCTCAACTCTAGTTTCAGATAGAGGAATATAAACAAATAAAGTAACTTCACTAAAGACAATTGGATAAAAATAAAAACAGAAGCACATTCAAAATCTTCCCAATCAGTCTCTGTTATTAAGATTAGCATTCTGGTGTAACAGATCCATCACCTCTTCTTTATGTGACTTTCTAAAGAAATATTTATCTTATTCTTACTGACATTCTTATTTAATACTGAAAAGAAATATTAAATTAAGATCAAGATGTTATTGGAAGGTAACAAGCATTTGGTTTTGGATTATTAAAGCACAGCTATCAAGCCACCTTCTCCACATAGCCTTCCTGAAGAGCCCAAAGGTGCATTCTGATGAACCAGGACTCAAGAAAGTTTACGATAACCAAAACATATTTTAGTCATAAGCGTAGAGAAAGAAAAGCTACTTTGGGGAACTCTCCACTCATTGCTTACTTTTTCTAAGTAAAAAAACAGTTCCAAGTCAATAGTTATGAGCAACAGATTTTAAATTCAATAATCTAATTCTAATGAAGATTAATTTGCTTGTCACTTTTATGAGCTTTTTGGACACAAGTCTTGCTTCCAGTGGAAGCCAATTGCCAAGACAGTCACAAATTAGACAACTGAGAAGTAAGCAGCAAGTTTGTTAATTACTGGGATTAATTTAATGAACTTACTCTCATTAAGCTTTATGAGCCATGCTGTCTATAGGAGTATGTGAAAGTCCACAACAGTAACACACTGATGTCATGAGGCAATAAAGGACAAAATGAGAAATTTTGTAACCAGGAGTGGGATGGAGGGGAGGAGGAAAATAACAAGGCAAATGTTTTGCAGAAAACAGCATTATTAAAGAAAACTAAAAACACCTAATTGAAAGAATCAAAGATAATATCAGTCCCAACAAGCTATCAACAAAGTACATTCTCTTCAGAAGGCAGACAAGCTTCAGCCACAGAGACCCATGGCAGTTCCCACCATGCCTTGGATAAGAAATCAGGTAACAGGGTCTTCCCATACCTTAATGTACTGACCACAGAAACCCAGCTACCAGCCTTTCTTTGGGTATCAAAGCGAAATCACCATTTGTATAGAAATATTAATAGAAGAATACCATTTAATAAAACTCAACTATACAATGTGGCTTTTAAGCACTTCTTCATTTTAAAATAAGTGAATTTATAAAGTCATGAAGCACCACTTATAAAACAAACCGTACTTCCCCTAATTAATTAAATTTATACCAGGAAAGACCAGCATAAAGACAGATGGAAGTCACTACAATTACACAGGGCTGAAAGACAATTTGTTTCTCTCTTTACCCCACAAGTTACAACCACCAAAACCTCTAAGCTCCAGAAGACTGGATTTGATGTACCAGAAGAACTTTTGCTTCCCAAAAATACTTTGAGAAAGCTAATGTTTTCAGGAAAAATAACACTACCCTAGCCTCAAGCACATAATTGTTTTGAAAGCCAACAAGGATTATTTTGAACATACCTGTGCTCTGAAGGCAGCAGCAAGGCCATCCGATGTGCTCCCATGCCCGGCCTGGAGCCAAAGCCCACCCACCAGCTACTGTTTTCACCACCACCGCAGCAAAACCTCTGCAAACCCGTCCTAGCGCGGCTTTAGAGATGGGAGTGCATTAATCTACTCCAGCTGCGAGTCTGCCTTCAGCTGAAACACATAACCAATTAATACATAGACGCATGGGATTTGCAAGGCTTTGGTAGTGGGGAGCTGTGGGGTGGGCTCTGTGATGTCAGCTCTGTGAGGTCAGGGCTGCCCTGAGCTGGACGCAGCTGGTTCTGACTGGTTCCAGCTGGTTCCAGGATAGACCCATCACAGCTGAGCCAACTAGCAAAGGCAGTGGTGCCTCTGGAAAAAGGTGTTTTAGAAATGGTGAAACAGTACCCAGGCAGTGAGCAGAGAGTCTCGTGAGCACTGAGGTGAGGGAAGATGTGCTTCTAACACTGAATCAAAGATTTCTTTGTAATGAGGATTATCATAGAATCATTTTTGTGGGAGAAGACCTTTAAGATCATTGAGTCCAACCATGAACCTGACACTGCCAAGTCTACCACTAAGCCACAAAATCATTTCACTTGGAGGAGACCCTCAGGATCATCGAGTCCAACCATAACCTAACATGCCTCTAGCACTAAACCACGTCCCTAAGAACCTCATCTAAATGCCTTTTAAACACCTCCAGGGATGGTGACTCCACCACTTCCCTGGGCAGCCTGTTCCAATGCCTGACAACCCTTTCTGTGAAGGTTTTTTTCCTAATAACCAACCTAAACCTCTCGTTGGGCAACTTGGGGCCATTTCCTCTTGTCCCATCACTTGCTACTTGGGAGAAGAGACCAACACCCTCCATGCTACAACTTCCTTTCAGGTAGTTGTAGACAGCGATAAGGTCTCCCCTCTTCCTCCAGGCTAAACACCCCCAGGTCCCTCAGCTGCTCCTCATCAGACTTGTGCTCCAAACCCCTCACCAGCTTCATTGCTGTTCTCTGAATTCTCTTGAGCACCTCAACGTCTTTCTTGTAGCAAGAGGTCCAAAACTGAATATGGCATTCGAGATACAGCCTCACCAGTGCACGCCGCAGTGCTTCCCTGCAGTCCGTGGAAAGACTTGCTGGAGCAGATATCCACACTGCAGCCCATGGAGGACCCTGTGCCAGAACAAGTGGGTGTTTCCTGGAGGACCTGACGTCCCTGGAATGCCCATGCTGGAGCAGGGTTAGTTTGGAAGGACTGCAGTGCATAGAAGGATGCATGCTGGAGCATGGAAAAAGTGTGAGGAGGATGGAGTGGCCAAGAGTAGCTGTTCTGGAGTGAAGACATCCCCTATTACTCATCTCCCTGTGGCACTTGGTGGGGACTTGAGAAGCTGGGAGTGAAGGACTGAAATGGAGCCTGGGAAAAGTAGGAGGGGGAAGTGGTTTTGGTTTTGCCTCTTTTTCTCACCATCCCAATCTGGTTTAATTAGTAATAAACACGATGAATTATCCCTTAGTCTGTTTTGCCTGTGAAGGTAGCTGTAAGTGATCTCCCTGTCTTTAGCTTGACCTGCAGGCTTTTTTTGTCTTACGTTTTCCTTCTGTCTTGTTGAGGCGAGGGAGTTAAGAGCAGCTGGGTGGGCACCTGCTGCCTGCCAAGGCCAACCCACCACAATGTATAGTGACTTATGTACTAAGACAAAAGTGTGATATTCTTCCCTGCGTTGTATGCGATATGCCAACTGTATTGTGGCTTATGTATGTCGCTAATGGGCACACTCACCATAGCTTTAATAAAACAGGCAACTGTTCTAATACTGTGACTAATTAGCATTTGCAGTAGCAATTACTATGTGGAAATTATGCAAAATACCTATGTATTCCATGTCCTTGAAAAGCTGTCTCTTATTATTTACAAAGCTTTCAGAATCCTTTTCTTCTTCTAGGGAAAGTATTTAGACGGAATTGAAACTGTACCTTTTCTAACCCCTCCCTCTAAATAATTAAGGTTTGATATTAATATTTGGATACTTAAGGTTTGCTGTTCTCTTAACTAAGACATAGATATTCTATCTTGTATTGCTTTTTGAGAGCTTATGGTATGAGCATATTGATACTGAATAGGTTGAACACAGTAGGAAGAAGTAAGAAGTGTTTTTAGCATGAGTACAAGAAAATGAGTGGGTGGTGGAGAATAAATCTTTAAAATGTCTACCCATGGGGAAGAAATAGAAATACAGCAGCATTTTTCTGTTTGTCTAACATATGGTATAGATATCTGTCTGATGCTATTGGAGAAATTGCACTAATTCCCCATAGAAGAGTGCTATCTGTAGGTTTGATTAGTACACAAATATTCAGATATTAAATACTGACAAGAAAAAAATGGACATGACAAGTTCTACTTTTGATGTTATTTAAATACATAACTTCATGAAGTTAAATAATTTCAAATAAAAAGTGTTTTCCAATTTTACAGATAACTAGTAATTAGCTACTCAAATACATTTGGAGAGCATGGTATCTTCTCCCTTCTCCATAAATTATTCTATAGCTGTGTTGGATTCCAGTAGGGCTTTTAAAGTATCTTTTTTTAAAAAAAATGCAAATCTAATTTGCTTGCTGTTTTGAACTTCTGCTGGAGATGTGGGTGGAATTGAGGTGGACATATCCCAAAGAGCATTTTTTTTTTAAATATTAAAGTAACTATGTAAAAAAATAACCCTGAACATAAAAGTCTATCCCAGACTGTTTACCTGGTAAGTTTCGATTTTGCTGTGACTCAAAGAAAACACTTTTTAGACGATTATACAAGTTGAAATAGTACATTCATTTTAAAGGTCTAATGTCATAATTACTATGACAATCACATTTTTCTCTGATAAAAATACAAAAATAGCTGGGTACAGCACTTGAGGATAACACTAACAGCATATATTTCAAACAAGTAAGAAACATTAATGGAGTCTCTTTCAAACTAAAATTCCTCATGCTGTGTATTTTACCACAGCCAGCGTAGCTTAAAAAAGTGTGGACAGGCTCGAAGACATTTTGTTTGCTTCTCCCAGCACTGTCGCTGAGAATTGGAAGGAGATGAAATTTGTGCTGCTATTTGTTACACATCAGAACAAAATGTCTGGGTCTCTGATATCAGAGTAAAAGGTGGATTCTGGTTTTTCTTCTTTGATGTTACAGTGTGTTATACTATCAATTAATGAGGAAAAGCGTGCAAGTAAAAATAAAATGCAGGTTGGGACACTTATATTTCTGAAGTGAAATTCTGTAGCTCCTCAAATCTGATGTGGTTTCTGCCTGTGGGCCAGTGAAGCCATGAACCCTGTGATTTTCACTCCACATTTATTTCCTAATATGTTCGCATGCATGAGTAAATGCGTATAGACATATGTAAAATGAAGAAATACTATGGACTGGTTTCTCCCCTCTGTGCTCCTGAGAAGGATATTGGGTATTTATATCTCCACAACCAATATGAACAAGATGAAGAGGGATATGGGATGAAAACCCTGACAGTCATAGTTCAAAGCAATCCTTGGCACACCGGAAAGATGAACATGACCACATCTTCTCTAGTGATGCTGGGATGTTGAGAGACCAAAACAAGAGGAGGTCTGTGAATTTTGTATTAGTAACATGCTGCTAGAAATGAATAATGGCAGAAAAATGCCTTCTCTCATTTGAGATAAAACAGAAAATGACATTTTTTACCCAATCTGTAGTGAAAGAAGGAAGCTGGAAAACAAAAAGCTATCAGTCGATGTCTGTATGCTTTTCCTTATCTAGATACTTTTTAAAAAAATATTTTAAAATCGTGACATACACCATAGCTTTTGTACCAGTCATAGGTACACTCTGAGTCCATATATCCTGCTGCAATGTTATTCTTGATTTGTATGAAAATCCCCTGCCTCTAATAAAAAATAATTATCTCACATTATTTAATGAATCATGCCAATCCTGCTATTAGTCTCAGCAAAAGGTTAGCATGGTGATTTATTTCTCTTTTACTGCTACTCTGAAACTCAGGTGTATTGGAAGTATTTGACAGAAATGCTTCTTTCTGGAAATAATTAATGTGTGTGTACTTATATATATGTACATTTTTAAATTGTCAGAATTATAACAAAGGGCAATTTCTAAAGGTTTGATGGGTTTCTTCATGGCTGCATGCTGCACTTCCCATCTTACTAGCAGATGTCACACTACCTTGTAGGAATTTCTACATCACGATTAATGCAATGATTTTTTGTGTGAGGAAAATTTGCTGTTATTTGTTGTTGCTCCAAAATAGTTACAAAATAAAATGAAATGGTGGGAGATATTGCTTGTTTGTTTGCATATGTTAAGTATCACACATCTTTACAAAAAGTAGTTTAAATCCAAAATAAAAGTGTCTCATCAAACAGAAGTTACTTTGAGGACTGCTAATATAATTACAATTTAAAAAGTTCTAGTAAGAAAAAACACAATCTTATTTTGTTAGGGGAAAACCACCATTGATCTAACATTTTGCAGTAGTTTACATGGGCATAAGTATAAAAAAAATTAAGACTGTAGTAGAACTAATGGGAAAACAGGTAATAGGTACAGAAAAGAAGTAGCACAATGTATATATTTTAGAAGTACCAAAAAAACATTTGAAGTGTTCCTGCTCAAATGTTAAACAGAAAAGATTATTACTCTAAGATCAACCACAGGTGGTGGTTGTTGTTTGGTTTGTGGGTTTTTTGCCGTTGCTTGTTTGTTTTAATTATTGCTCTGCCTCTCTAAGGAAGTTTTTTGACAAATTGTTTAACGGTGGAAAAAAATAGTTATTGAGTGCTGTAGTGCTCTTTCACAAGATGGGACAGAACTGTCACAAATGAAATTTATGTTGTCTGTCAGTACAGTATGGGAATAAAAACTTCCAATAAGACAAAAAAGGAAAAGTAAACTGCATCAGAGAGTGGACTAGCCAAGTAAAGATAAAACAAGTTAATCTGGGAACAACGAATGACAAATCAACAGTAATCTTCCATTGTATTCTTTATGTTTGGATTTACTAAGACAATGACACTGAATACTTCTGGAAGTGATCATCTTTAAATAGGTACTAGAACCATAATTCTACCTTTCGTTATGTGTGTGTAAGTATTGATGGCTCAAAATTATAAAAAGTATTTAGGAATAAAGAAGGTTGGTGCTGCTACATTTTGTCTTCCAGAAGAATGTTTCATTTTTTACTTTGGTCTATTTTTTAATCTATTTATTACTCTTAGCTCCCTTACCACAATAACATAAACAGTACTTCCCACAGAAGTGTAATGATGTTTATTTGTGTAAAAAGTTCATAATAAAACTAATTAAAGATTAACAACCAGAAAAATCGATACTCACATGAGATCTATTTTGCTTTTCTGAAAGTGTTTTGTTACTTATATTGTAGTGCAACAAACATAACTCATGTAATGGCTTTTCAACTATAAAGCATGTAGGATCCTTGGTTTCGAATCACACCTTTCAAACCTTGCCCTGTCTTAGAAGGATATAATAGTTCAAAACTAAAAGTTATATTCTTTATGAGCTAAACTGGCAATTATGGCAGAGAATAAAAAAAAGCCCATTACATTCACGAGAAGTCTTTTTGTCTTTTTACATTTCCAGGGAGCTTTTGCAGGCTTACAAATTTAGGTTACTTTTTGCACTGTCACCTGAACTTTTTTAGGCTTCTCTCAACTCAAACATCAAATCTTTCAACATTAATTCATTAATAACCAGCATGCCTCTGACAACCTCTTCTCCAGTATTGTTGGTGTTACTGTCCTGCCCTTTGTATTGACCATCCTGCCTTGGATTTGTTTCCTCAGCATATTTATTTGCCTAACTATGCATTTCTTCTTCCAAATTATTTATAACATAAATCAGCCAATACATCTGAAAGCAGGTTAGGAACCTGATCTTTTGTGCACCTGCATTTATATGTCTAATTCCCAAAGTCTTGTCATTCATATTTGCCCTCTGTCACTGAGATCTAATCAAGTTCTGCATCTATTTGAGCTGCTCATAATTTGTAAGTTACTGATCTTGCTGATTAGTCTTTTGTATTTTTAGATTGATTTAGGTAGATTAGTATTTAGAATATTTTCACCATATATATAAAATGATCTCTTAAATGCCCCAGTAAATTGCAGCTAGGTATTTCTCACTCAACATTTTTCAAAAGAAGAATTTATAAAATGTGTTGCAGTGATTTCTCTGTGATAAATGTATCCAGATGATCCATAATCAAATAATAACTCTCCATAGGCTTTCTTACCATAATATCTGGTAAACCTTTCTATTTCGTATTGTGTTCAAACTTAAATCTTTCTTTTCTGGTCCTTTTATACATAAAAAAGGAACGCTCGCCTTATTTTTCCTCACAGTTTCTGAAGTGAAATTTTATAGCTCCTCTTACTTGTATCTGGACCTAGGAACAAATTTTGCATCATTAATTTCTATGGCAATGCAAACTTCTACCAATTCTTGAAAGGGTGAAGTGATTGGGATAGGAGAACTAGATTAAAAAGAGAAGGTAATTCTGACAATTAATTTTTCTTATAATAGGATATGCATTTTCTTTAGTTAATGAAAACCTGCACCTTGTTCTGAGACACTACCATTAGAAATGACATCTAATTCCTGTTCACGCTAAGCAAGTAACATGACATTTTGTTATGGTTGTTCCCTGTCACATGAAGCCTTGTTATTGTCAGCATTCCCCAGTCTTCTGGGGGATTGCCTAGGAATGCAAAGCATCTTTCAAATGACTGCATTTTTAGCTCTTTGCTGCCTGTTCATCATTCTCATCCAAAATGCCTGACCTCATACAGGATGATCTCCTGACACCTACTGAACTATAAGATTAGAGTAGCATTCCAAGGGCGATTTTGCTCAGGGCACTACCAACTTTGTGCCACCAACTGTAAATAACAATCTTGCACTTAGGATGAACAATTTGTGACAGGTAACACAGCAGTCATATTAATCTGCCAACCCAGTATTCAAAGCAATCTTGACTCAGTGGCCCATCAAAAAATGGATTGTAAAGTTGATAATCTTTTATAACAACGACTGTGACCAGAATGGGTCTGTTTTTATTGCCGCTATATGTGCTCTGCACATAATGTAAATGTGAAAAATGTAAAGATAAAATTCCACAAAAAATAAAGTATTGCAACAGGAATCTAACTATGCATTTGGTCTCTTATTAGTTATATAGGTTCGCTTGCCTTGAACATGGAGCTAGACCAGATAACCCACGGAGGTTCCTTCAGAATTAAATAATTCTACTGGAAAGTCATAGCCTTCATTCTGAAGATGGTGGGAAAAACTGTCACTAAAACAATAAAAGAAAGCTTACAAGACAACCAGAACGCTGCTGACTCCATTATTGCCTTCTTCCTTATTACGAAAATATGCTAATACTAGTAATATTAACTCACTTCAAGTGAAGAGAGAAAAAAGAACATAGAATTACCTAAACAATTTGTATTTTCTCACAGTTCCTTACATTTTAAAATAACACATGCTTCCCTTCTGGACCTTTCAAACCATTTTTTAGCACAGCTCAAATATTCCAGACCAACAAATATAAATTTCACCCTGGAAACCAGAACTTAGGCTCTTCTTTCTTGTCTACCCAGTCTGTTTAAAATTAAATAAACAAACAGAGACAAACAAAAACCCAAACAAAAAAACTGGTGGAGTTTAATACAGGCAAAAATAAACATTGTTAATATTAATGACATTTTTATTGCATATATTTAATAACCTTCTAGTTACTTAATTGATGGATTCTATCCTGCAAACTGTGAGGGCACAGAGCATCATCTGAAATGGGAGGGAATACAAGTGTACACACGTCACAAGTTGCCCAATATTTGTGAAGCTAAAATCACATTATAACTGTCCAGAAAAAAATTCACCTAATTCAGAGAGTGCCATCATAATGTCAGTAACACTTGATAATTATACAAAGGTCACTCAACAGCAAGTTTAAAATCAAACTTACAATATCCTTTCCTGAAGAATGTGCCATCTGGAGAAAAAAGAAAAGATGGAAACTAGAACTGAAAGAATCAACACACTAAACCACTGAGAGACCTGTTACAACAACAGGAAATTTCTGGTTTCACTCAGCATAAGCCACACACGTACTCCATCAGTTCTACTTTCTCTCCAATCTTTCTACCTTTTTTTTTTTTAATTTTTCTTCCCAATCAAACATGACAATCACTTAAAAAAAAAAAATCTGATTATTATATCTACTACTGCCTGTTTACATTTTCTAATCAATACTACTTCTTTCATCATGCTAAACTTTAATTCGCCCATGACTGCTGCTGTTGTGTCACTAGCACAACCGAAGTCATCCATTCAGTTTGGACATCAGGATAAATCAGAAAATTATTTACTATCTGCTATCTAGTCTGTGTAATTCCCTGAATGAATACCTGTCCTCCATTGTTAACATGATTAATTTTTTTTTCAAAATACTCTCATATTTCCAAAATCATTGATTGCACAGCACCTCAAAGATTCTCACTGAAAGTCTGTACGACCATTTTAGGAAAACCTTTCTGACTCTCTCTAGCTGACCATTTTTTGCAGTTGAATAGTATCATTGCAAAAGTCATTCCAGTTTGCTAGAGAATGAACATCAGAGAGAGCTTAATCCTTTAGCAGACAGATACCTCACTCTTCTCAATGATTCCTATGTCCTTTTGTCCTTCATAAAATATCTGAGAATGTATATATAACCGTGATTTTTCTCATGCCCAGTTCTTTCCAGTACATTTATTTTTCACTGAGCTAGCACCAATGTCCATTTTTATTGCAATTTCAGCCACTATTACCTGTCTGTTTTCAAGTACCAAATATTCAAATCCACACATATTGAGTTTCAACAAAACTGCCCTATGCAATCCTTGTCCTCTTGGACTCCTTTACATACAACTATGTGCTTTCTCCTTTCCCCGGATAGTATGACAATGCTTAATTCATGTCCATAAGTTTGACTCCAAAACAATAAACTTGAGTTAAATTACTTTCTTTAATATTGAATTTCTTAAGCCAAATTCTCCTGAGAAACAGCTCTTTCTGCTTTTGGAGTCTATTTCTGTTCCACCCTAGAAAAAGGATAAGCCTATTCTTAAACCAGTGCTCAGATAAGTTCTGACATATTTTATCCATCACTGATCAAGCACTTCATCTAATTAGCTCTCTAATGAACTACTCAATTGCAGAGCTACAGGTATGCTAAACTCCTCAATAGGAAACCTTTCAAAAATATACCACACAAGTAAAAAGAATCCTTTTTTCTTTTTTTTTTTTTTTAATTTTCTTTTCCTTTTCCTTACCCCTCTTCTACTGTCTATAGGGATGGGGGCAAACCAATGTGTATCACTTCAGGTTTAGTTGACCCTCTCTCTTCTTACAAAAACCCCTGTATGTGTAGTAACATTTCTCAAGTGTCTAGCTGTATTTCTGAACAGCCTCTATCTACGAAAAAGGGGCAGACAGAGAATAGAAGTTATAAATTGGATTGAAGTAGGTAAGAGAAACAGCAGGGTTCTTCACTTGCTGTTGAACTGGGGAAATGAAATGTTACGTGTGATCATTCAAAGTTGGCATTTTATGTGCTTCGTGTATAGCTCTGTGAAGGACTTGATTCCTCAGCTTCTTCAGTAACCACTTCTTTTTGTTGTGACTTTATATCAAACCTTCAGACCAGTGACAATAAAGACTAGAGATAAGATCTCTGAACTCCACACTTCCATGGAAGCCCATTAAACTGTAGCACACTGGTAGACTTTACCGTTTCATGCAAATCAAGTGTTACAAAACACATCTGGCTTGCACAACCACCAGCTCACCCAGCGAGTTGTGGCGGGCTGTGAGCTGACCTGCAAGGAGCCAGCCAAGCTGTCCTCGGTGGATCTGACCTGCTGTGGCTGCCAGCTGCAGTATCCATCGGGCTGTGCAGACTTCTCTGCCTGTGCTGCTTGACACTCAAAGGCAACAGGTCTTCTGCAGAACAGCTACAGTCAAACAACTTTTCTAATAAGAAAAAATGTGAGCATGACCAGTTGCTATAAAGTTGAAAAGTACTCAGAATTTGTGAGGAGCAGGCTATTATTTAAAATTCTAAACATGAATTTCAGAATCTGGCTTCTGACTCCTTTTTACAGACCTGATTTTTTAGATTACCAGTAGAAAAAAATGACCAAAACATTCAGAATGTAGGAATATTATTTACGTGACTAATACCATGGAATAGTGCAAAAAGCCAGTCAAAGGCAGCTATAAAGCACACGACGTGCTTAACAAGAAGCCACAGGCAAGCTTTGAGCGCAAATCTCCTAATCCTATTGATCCTGCTTCTGAAAAAAAAGTGAAGCTCTTCTGTGGCTCGGAAGGGTGACAATATACAGTAAGCGCACAGGGCAGGCGATGCATGCTGCAGGAAACCTGATCACGTAACCTTCTTCATTACCTGAAAAATCACTTCTGTCAATACTCAAGCCACATCCTCACTGACTGCTGCTGTTTAAGATGCTGTCAATCTCCTCACATGATTTTGTGAACCAAATAAATTCCAAGTCATTTAAAGGTGTTATTATCTCTGCTGAAAACAGTACCACATTCAGGAGTTGCGGAAATAGGAAAATAAAACGTATTTCAATCCTTTTGTTCTGGCAGTTTCTCAGTCTCCTAACATAAAAACAAAAGGTTTCAACCTAGAATTGGAGACTAAGTATTTAAACATATTCTCATAGACATAAATCTGCTCATATCACTCAATCATAAGAAAAGGTTATTTATTTTTTTCTTTATAGATGCAATTATCTTTGAAAGCAGGCATTTCATTCATCCAGATTATCTGACATGCTAGAACAACCTGTTTGGTTAATTTTTCTGTAGACTCTACCACTTGGGTTTATACACATTTCCCAGAAGAATTTAAATTCTCCTCCCTCAAGCGATTATTATTATTCATGTCAGAGATTACTATTGCTTTACATGGTTTGATATATCACTCAAACCACAAAGTCAGAAAAAAGATTATTGTTGATTCTGATTTGATTAAAAATGTGTTCAAAAACTTCTCCCTTTGCGAAAAGAGTTTTATCAAAAGCTTTTTTCCACCTATACAATGCTGGTTTCATTTTTCAGAACTTGAGCAATACAGAATGCTTATCAAAATGGACGCTGAAATTACTGTGTTGATGGCAGTTTCAAGTTTGGAAGCTGTCAGCAATAATCTAGATTCCTAAGTGGCTGTTTCAGAAAAGATTTTTAGTTTACAGCAGAAATCTAGGGAAGAGATTGTAAATACATTCTGGCTCTTGAATATGAGGCAACAATTATCTTGTGTTGTCATAACAGCAAGGAAGCAATGAAATGTGATTTTGATAATCATAAAATATCCTTAGCTCCTTAACTCTCGGAGAGCATAATTTGCCCTTATGTTTCATATTCTTTCTGTCAAAATCAAGATGGGTGTAAAAAATAGAAGGAAAAAAAAATCTCTTCCCTTTCATGTCTCTCTATGACAAAGAGCACACACATTAAATAAAGTAAAAAAAATATGCAGAAATTATGAGATACTTTTTTCTGCCAGGTACACTGTGAGTAACTATTTGAACATAGAGCAAAGCAATTGAGCAATTAACTATTCCCACTTACTGTCCTGGAAAGAACAGAGAATCATAAAAAATAAGGAGATAAAATGGAGATGTTTCTTGACTCAATACACAATCAACGAGTGGCAACCAACAATATAAAATATGCATAAGCAACATGACTAAAATTGTTGCTTGTCATGTTGCTGCATGCTCTTTTTTACCTTGCATTAATTTTAACTATAATTTAAATAAATATAAAATGCAGTAAAAGTATCTGCCTGATACAATGGAAAGATACAAGTTCAGTTGCAGGAATGGCAAAGAAACTTCAGTCTGCAAAAGAAACATCTTGTATGTATGGTTTTTGCACACTGAGAGGAATGGATGGAGCCAGGATCAACTCTCTTGGGTGAAAGATGCTGTCATCAGAGATTGGTGGAAAACCAGGCTACAGAAACACCACTATGTTTCCAGAAGATAGAGCATTATCAAAGAAAACACCAAGTGGCAATCTTCTACGACACCTCACTATTCTCTGGAACAGGTATTCATCATCCTTCACTGGAAGATCTGATTTGCAGTAGTCAGATCTACAGACACAAAATTCCATTAGTAATTTCGATCTATTCTAAAAAGGCACCAGCAGCTTGCGTCAGTAAATCTCGCATAGTCCCAGCGTTCACCTACTTTGCTGGTAATAAAGATGCGTTAATACTTGAAAGATAGAAATCCAAAATGCAAAGGCAAAGGATCACGAATGTTCAACAGCACTAGAAAGCAGAAAGTCTTGGAGGTACCATTCCCATCCTTTTCATTTTGCACGTGAATAAAATATGTTGCCATTTTTTTCTACATTTCCTTATTTCTATACTTCTCATATAATCATACTGATGGTTAGTCAGCATGTAAAATTGGGTTACAATGCCCTTGAGCAACTGAGAACCTTCATTCACCACCACCACACTGCCTCCTCCAGAGTGGAACATAACAACTGTTTGCATGACAGAAAACATCATGTAAAATAAATGCTAGAGAAATTCTAGATAAGTAGACAACTTCTAGAGCTGGTGGATAATTAGTAAGAAATAATCATATAGGCAAATTTAACCTATTTTCAAGAATAATATTTTACACTGGTTTGCAACAATTGTGGTTTTTTTTTTTTTTTTTGCAAAGCTGCAAATTACACCAGAAGATACACTGCAGATAGAAGTTAACTCTTACAAAACATTAAAGTTTGACATTTAACTGGCATTCTAATAAAGTTTGAGATCAAGGATGCTTCTAGAGATTTATTCAAAAAGGTCATAAAAACCAGTCATAAATTTGCTTTGAAATTTAAATAAAAACTCACAGCTTTATTTTTGCACTGTTCAGTCACTGTTAGTCCTGATGATCACTTGACATGAAATTTGGCTACAACATTAAGGCTAACAGTTTGCCTTTTAGAAGAAGAATTCAATGAAAATTCCAGTTCCTACAAGTGGTTATTGTCCTATATAGCACCTCCATTGCCCTCTAATGCCAGGGTAAGACACTCTCTTCAGAGTTAAAAATGACACCTATTGAACTACCATTACTATTTGCTATGGTCTATTTAATGACTATTCCCTGCACAGATTTCTCTTCTGCTTGGCAATGATGCATCAAGTGTCTTAGAAATGCTCTGTGCCCTTCTATACCTCACAGAAATTCAGCGCGTAGTAGAGCTCTACATGGAGAAGCAGGCTGGAGCTGAGATGGGCCAGGAGAAGTCGACTGGGTCAGTAAGACCAAAGGAATCATCTCCATCATCTCATTTTGGTCCTGCATTCTTTTGTGGCATGCTTCTTCCTTTCCTTTCCTTTCCTTTTCCTTTTCCTTTTCCTTTTCCTATGTTATTTTTTTATTCTGATAACAGACTGTCTCAGGGGAGTTAGATGTTTCTGTAACCATTTCAGAGCACTTGGTAAAGCTGCTCATTGGAGCTGAGGCTGGTTTCTAAGCATACAGTATTCCAGTATCAGCATGGAAATGTTTTTGAAAACTCTGCAAGTCCTTTATACTAAAATTAAAGCAACCATACTAAGGTAAAGGAAACAAAATCAGAAAACAGCAGTTCACCAGAAAATGCACGGATTTCAGGTTTCTTTTATTTGCCACCCTATTTCATTTTCAAATGATCACTCCCTGAGTTAGTCTTTCTAAACCAAGCTTTAGCTCGAGTGGAATTTCCAGAGGAGTTATAAACCCCTGAAAAATGGGGTTTATAACAGAAATGTTGACAGCTGGCTCTTAACAGTAGCAGAGTTACCTGCTTCTGCTATAATATAGTAGTCTCTAACTACTCTAATTCTCATGAAAAGTTACTGTAATGTGACTCCCTATCTATACTAGGCCACATAATTTTTCTTCTTTATGGCCCTCATTATGGTAAGGAAAATGCATGACTCCCTAGAGAAAGCTGGTAAAAGAAGATCTAAGTACTTAAAAGATATGTTTCTTTTAAATCAGTGCCTGAATATAAGGCTAGAAAATCTAATGTGCTTACCATAATGAGAAACATTATCAACACTCCTCAGAAAATGCAGACTTAAATGTGGTACAAAATTCTAACAAAAGTTAATCTATAGTGCCTTTTATCTTGAAGGATTCCTATGCTAGGTGTTTTAATGAATAATGTGTCTGGGCAACATTCACTCATCCCCAAAAACACAGCTGCCTGTGGGATGGACAGAGCATCCTCTCTTCACCTTCAGTGCTGTAAGTCTCTTCATGCTCACAGAGGAGGGAAACAGAAAATAGATTCTCAGTTGAACACAGAGCTTTACATAGAATATAATCCTAAAATTAACTACCAAGTGGGAGGCACAACAGTTTTGCATCAAATGGTCTCTAGATACTTCCTATAGGTACATCAAATAATTCTTTATAGTGAGCCAACTGCGTATTTATTTTTATTAGAAAACCAAATTCCTAGTGTTTATTTTATTATTCTTGTTATGGAACAGCACTACAGTCACGCAACACCTCTGTTCTAACTGTGCAGTTGCACTTGTAATTTTTTGTGCTACCAGGGAGAAAAAAGAAGAAAGGATGCAAGTATTATTTTGCAAAATTTAAAATTAAAAACAATATTTTACATGAACATTTCCAATACATTTAAGTACTCTTTCTTCACACTTTTATTTTCCAGTACTAAATTAGTGATCTTTTACTCAATGTTTGTGTTCACAAATACTATGTGTTGTATGTGTGCTAGAGGGAGGGAGAATTTATGCACATAAACTGTCATTTCAAGGTCAGATTGTGAAATGCAATTGCTATTAATGACAGTAAACAACACAGGTGGATAAATATGGGTAGCTTTTAGCAGATGAGCAGCTTAGACCATTGCTTAATATTTTTTAGAACACACAAAAGTTTTTGATATGCAGTAGAAAACAGCAGCAAAGACAGAGCAAAGTCAAAGCTATAATCAGAATGTACTGTTATTAAAAAAGAATAAATCAGATGGATATAGGAGATTATGACCATCTGTATATTTTTGCCTCACACGTCACTCCCACCCTTGGTAAAGGCCCCCCAAAATTTCATCCCCAACATATTTGCCTAGGAATACATCCCATTTCAGCCTTGTGGGGTAACTTCTATTCAACAAAACATGCAGCTTCAGAAAAGGTTAATCAATATTAATAGCTAGTCGAAAAAGGAATTACGAGGAGGAGATGGAAGGTGAATTTTTTCTACAGGACATCACCTTGCAAAATCCCCTTTCACATGAGTTGAAACTTCCCTTAATGTGACTTATCTGATAGCATATCTGTAACTTGCTGGCCTGGCCTGGTCCAACACATGTGACAGTAATTGGTAAATACTCAGACATCGGTATCTAACACGGAACATGGTAACTACCTGTACAATTCAAACAGAGTGAGATGTAAGCACGACATTAATTGCATTTGTTCAGAAAACACATTAGTTATCCATTCTGGCCTAGAACCAAATTTTTGCCCATAGTAAAGCAAACACAACTCTTTTATTTTATTTTGTCTTGCTCTTAAAATGGAGCTAAAAGTGACTTAACTCTGTCTTTCCATCCACTTGATGGTGCTGTTTCCAAAATACACACTACAGAGTGAAAGTGAAAATGAATACAGGAAATCCATAACTCATTTTACTCATTTGAAATATGGTGAATAACAAACCAATTTTCTTAGTCTGCTTTAGATACAAAAGCTACAACATTTTATCTTTCCAGTGTTTCCTGTATTTTCAAATAAATGCAGAAATTTTTTCACCTTCTCCCAACGTATGACCAAATCTTTTAATCTTTTCTTAAATCACATAGCCATGTGACACTGTCAGTAAGGTCACTTGCATAATTAGGATGACTCATCTAACAAAGTTTGGCAGATCAGCATTTTGAATGGAAAATTTGAATTTTTGCCAGAAAAGGGACTGCATATTTAGATGCTGATCTTCAACAACCGAAAATCTTGAGAAGTGTCATATGCACCCTCTCCTGATGCAAAGGATCAAACCATGCATATTTGGGTTGCATATACTTTTGGGAAAGTATCACTGGCCAGCTAAAGGTATTAAGGGTATAAGACCACATAATGTCAGCAGGGCACATTAATGGTGCAGTCAAATAGATTACCTAAGTAGGATGCATTATGCAGCAGAATCAGGAGGCTTATATTGGAAACCATGCTGTAATAAAACACATGTAAGGAGCTAGAATTAATACAATGTAATGTACGCATGCACAGTCTAATAAGATCTTGCAGAGATCAAAAAAAAAATGAACTATTTGTTGTGATTCCTAGCAATAGAATTACTACCCACAGATTTTTCTATAGCAAGAGTAAAAAACTCAGGTACTTAAATTACTTAAAACTTGGTATGAAGGTCTGCATAAAATATTGTTGTTTTTAAAGAAAATAATGCAAAAAAATTTTTAGATCTTGGGTACTTTGCATTTATTAATAAATGTTTTATGAAGTTCCACCACAGATGCTATTTAAACATGTGATAAGCCTGAATAATTAGTCTACAGCACATACCACGAATAAAACAGATTACTTGGAAAAAAGCAAAAAAGCCGGGCTTGCCTAAGACACAAAATGAGGATCTGAGATGGGGCACTGAGATGACATTAACCTTGATTAAGGTTACTGCCTAAAACTGATTGTCTACACAGGATCTTTCAGTGCATTACTCTTATTCCTGCTCTTATATTTAATCTTAATCTGAATGAAATGTTAATATACTTCTAAAAAACGCATAAATAATTACATGGAAAAAGAAAGTGTCAGAATCAAATATAAATTCTTTACATGGTAATTTTTTCTTCACATTACTCTCCCCTCTGCAGTGGCTTTATTCCATTAAAGCAGGGCTTGTCCATAACTGTCAGGCTACGTACAACAATTTCAGCAAGAGTTTTTTGGGTCACTCAGCTTTGACCATCTTGGATCTTGTTGTTTTGTGTGAGAGCTGGGTATCTGACAGGCTGACATGATTACTGCTGTGTTTTCTTCTGCCTTTTTAAAGCTTATCTGCAAGATACACTGGCTCTAAGACCCTGCCCTGCTAACATCAGCCTGACAAAACCCATCCTGTTAGTGAGTGATTACCCTCGCTGCCAGGCTGAAATGATCAATGAGTGGATGGACTTGTCAGACAGTTCTTTAGAGATCTCTGTGGCAGGGTCTGCAGCAAGTGTAACAGTGGAAAGAAAAACAGTCTAGGGACTCGCTCCTTCTCTTCTAACCTGCATGTGTGGTCTTCTACTATGCTAGAGCCAATGGCTTTCCAACCTGTCTGGAGAAGTGGCTTTAGATCTTCGTGGTTTAGAATGCAAAGTTTATGCACTAACTTTGTAAATGCACATAAATCCTACACTTAAATGTGTTAAAAATCTGCCTAGCAACCAGACAGTGCAAGTCCATACGTTCATCACTCTGTGCAACTGCATTAGCTCTTTAGTTTTCATCAGGACTACACTTTTGAAGCCCATCTCCCAGGAGTCTACATTTACTAGGGGCCATGGGAGCAGTCATGGAGAGGTCAAACTTCATTCTTTTCCGTTGTAATCTGGGACTGCATTAGATGCAACCACTAATGAATATTTAGTCCACGGGACCAAATGAAAACTAGTCTGAAATAAGCCTGCTTGAAATTCCCATAATGTGGACCAAGCTCTTAGCACCAACTCTTTGGCTTCACAGACATGGTTCTGCTGTGTCACTCGACTTGCTAATGTAGCTATAGATACTGTGTGGCTACTGCTGTGCAGCAAAAAAGGAAAGAAAAACTGAAAGCAGGTGTAAAAGAATTGAAAAAGCAAAAAGGGATATAATAACAGATGTAACATTATGTTACGTCAAAGTAATTTTCAAGCAATGAACACTGAGGGGAAAAAAGCAATAAATATATTACTAAAGATTTTTTTTATGTAACAGCCAAGGATTTTAACACTTTTGTTGACGTTGATGGATAATATCGTAATGAGTAGGATCATCTATGACTTTAAACTATATTAGCTCTTATAAATATGCAAATCATTAAGTGTCTGAGCAACCACACAGTTGCTACACATACACTACAAATAAGTTTCCTGACAGCTAACAAATTGCAAAGTTATATTGCAGACTTAGAAATGGAACTATTTTATTGTTGTTGTATTGTATTTTGTTAGAACCTCAAGACCATAAACAAATGAAGGCCTTGAAATGTAAACAGAGAAGAGACAAGACTACTTAAGAAATACCACGTAATCCCCATTCTACAGGGTACTTGAGGCACAAAGAAATTTATTAACGTGCCTGAGTGTGCATAGCCAGTTCAAAATAGTGAAGAATCATGGAGAGTTCCAGGTCAACTCATTGCAAGTCACAAATCTGAATTCACACTGGGGGTCTGGTACTGATGTGACATAGACATGTTCTAAGTGTAAAAAAAGAATACACATGCCAATCTGTATCTCAGCCAGTGCGTTATCCTTCTCAGAGATAAAGTGCAATTGTGGTTTAACTGTGACCAAATTTTAAGGTTAAAGATGTTGAGAATTATGCCTTTGAATCCTGAATACAAAATAATAATTGGTAACCAGATGGTGAAAATGTGAACTTTTTATAAGGCAACCATGGAAAAATACTAGCTTTGTTTTTCAACAAATATTGCATTATAGTGTTAATATTATCCAGTTTTGTATTTACATTGTAAACCTCACAGACCATTTCAAAGAGTACCAAGTACCAGCACAGCACATCAGTTTTGCACCCGCAGATGGTGAAGCAGGAGCTCCAGTTGGAGATGCCGATGCCAAACAAGTGGTACAGATTCCTCAGCGGGAAGAACTGTATTGAAGCCAAATAAGAACAAAAGGAAAGTGTTGCAGTAAAGAAGCATTACTCTATTTCTATATCCAGAGTTGTCACCTAGATATGCTTAAAGTACTTCACTGTAAATGTTTGCAGAACTATAGTACCACAAAAGCTATACGCTTGCCAGGTGTTGATAAAAAGGAAGACATGTAAGAATAGGACTAAGGACATGTTAATTGTAGTACTAGTGAAGAAATCAGGCAGTGAAAAAATTGGATTTGACTTTGTGATGAATAGTGAAATCTTAAACACTGGCAGAATTGCAAAAATAGTACAGTAAATTTGGCATATTATTAGAAAACATAAGGCTTTATCTGTAAGGATAACTGACGGTATATGTTTTTCTTTTATGAACAAAGTGTAAAAGCTATTAGAAAAATAAAAAAGTATTTTGAAAACAGAAAGGAAAAAAGGATATAACCTTGTGTCTGCAAGTAGTTCTTCTGGAAACATCTTCAAACACTTATAATACATGGATATTAAAATATCCTGTTTTTCTCTTGTGCTATTCTGCTGGAAGAGACTCATACCTTTGCTAATGGCTTTCACAAAAACTTAGGCATCATTTAAATCCTTCTTCAGCCTTGAAAATAGAACATAAGTAGAATAGTCACTTCGCTGGTCCTCCACACAGAAATTAATTTAATCCAATTTATTTTTTTTTCCTTAATCTTAAAGGAAAGGAAGATAATTAGTACTTAACTTGAACAAACTGAACAAATACTGTAATCAACAAATTTGGTCTTGTTTTTCTCTCAGAAGTTCTTGAATAGATCATAGATTTATTCTTTAAAGCATCTTGATGA
The DNA here is from genome assembly GCF_036013445.1 of Caloenas nicobarica. Lineage (NCBI taxonomy): Eukaryota > Metazoa > Chordata > Aves > Columbiformes > Columbidae > Caloenas > Caloenas nicobarica. The sequence goes on from NC_088253.1 coordinate 10,700,111, forward strand.
CATATTTCAACATAAGCATTTGGTTTGTGGCTTGCTAGTCTTGTTTTGGTTTTAGAATTTTGAGATTTATTGCTTAGATGTGATTATCCATTATCTCTGGCCTATAGAAGAGCATAGTGGTTGAGACAGTGAAAATTAAGCTGTATGCAGTAATATGAAGCAACAGATCCCAAACTGGGCAAAAAAAAAAAAAAATAGGACCTCTTGTTTTCTGTTGTTCATTGTTATTTTGGTTTAGAATTTTAATGTTTTTTGTTTGTTTGCTTTTTAATTCCTAGTCTTTCAGCTTATGCTTCTAGAACTGTTCGGTGTTTGTTAGTGTGCCAGAGACACTAGTATCGCTGGCAAGAAACCCTGCAGTATCACAGAATCACAGAATCACAGAATGTTAGGGATTGGAAGGGACCTCAAAAGATCATCTAGTCCAATCCCCCTGCCAGAGCAGGAACACCTAGGTGAGGTTACACAGGAAGGCGTCCAGGCGGGTTTTGAATGTCTCCAGAGAAGGAGAATCCACAACCTCCCTGGGCAGCCTGTTCCAGTGTTCCGTCACCCTCACTGAGAAGAAGTTTCTTCTCAAATTTAAGTGGAACCTCTTGTGTTCCAGCTTGAACCCATTACTCCTTGTCTTACTGTTGGTTGTCACCGAGAAGAGCCTGGCTCCATCCTCGTGACACCCACCCTTTATATATTTATAAACATTGATGAGGTCACCCCTCAGTCTCCTCTTCTCCAAGCTAAAGAGACCCAGCTCCCTCAGCCTTTCCTCATAAGGGAGATGCTCCACTCCCTTAATCATCTTTGTGGCCCTGCGCTGGACTCTCTCCAGCAGTTCCCTGTCCTTCTTGAACTGAGGGGCCCAGAACTGGACACAATATTCCAGATGAGGTCTCACCAGGGCAGAGTAGAGGGGAAGGAGAACCTCTCTCGACCTACTAAGCACCCCCCTTCTAATACACCCCAGGATGCCATTGGCCTTCTTGGCCACAAGGGCACAGTGCTGGCTCATGGTCATCCTGCTGTCCACCAGGACCCCCAGGTCCCTTTCCCCTACACTGCTCTCTAATAGGTCATTCCCCAACCTATACTGGAACCTGGGGTTGTTCCTGCCCAGATGCAAGACTCTACATTTTCCCTTGTTATATTTCATTAAATTTTTCCCCCCCAACTCTCTAGCCTGTCCAGATCTCGCTGAATGGCAGCACAGCCCTCTGGCATGTCAGCCACTCCTCCCAGCTTGGTGTCATCAGCAAACTTGCTGATAGTACACTCAATTCCCTCATCCAAGTCATTGATGAATATATTGAATAGTACTGGTCCCAGAACTGACCCTTGAGGCACTCCACTAGATACAGGCCTCCAACCAGACTCCGCCCCATTGACCACGACTCTCTGGCTTCTTTCCTTCAGCCAGTTTGCGGTCCACCTCACTACCCAATCATCCAGTCCACACTTCCTCAGTTTTGCCGTGAGGATGCTGTGGGAGACAGTGTCAAATGCTTTGCTGATGGTCAGTATGGTCAGTACAAGGATGCTCTGGAACTCTCTGACTACCCGTAGCATCTTTGGGACATCCTAAGAATACTTCAGGTTCAATACCAAGGGTAAAAACTCAGGATCTGGTAGAAGAGTCTGAAGAAGGTTTCAATGAAGCAATCCTCCAGTGTAACACATTTTCTGTCACCATAAGGGAAGACAGATATCATCAGAAAGAGAAGACTTGAGAGGAATTCACTGACCTTTCAAGTAGGTATAGAGTCCTTTCTACATCTGAATTTGAGTGGCATCTTACAGTATGTTATGAAACCTACTTGAGACCTACCAAAAAGTAGTCTTGAAAAGGAAGAAATGTCCTTCATTGCTTCTGGGATAATTCTGGGCCCCTCATCATCACATGATGAGAAGGAACAGAACATCAATTCATCTATTTCTAGATTATCCAAACTTCAGTACTTGAAAGTGAGGGTAATTGTTCTACAGACCCATTTCTCCTCCAGGAGCATTCAGTTTCCTAGGCATCTTAAATGTTATCATTGAGGATGGAGGTTGATCTCATCAAGCTGGGAATGTCAACATGAGAACATCTGTGAGCCTCTGCTCCTTAAACATCACTGAGGACAGTCCAGGCTACTGGCAAAGGAGGAGCTTCCAAAACACACTGGTAGTCAATATAGCCAGTACTCTGACAATATGGGTAGCTCACCCATGGAAAATGGAGATGCCTACAGCATAACAGGATGATGTCTTATAGCATTATAAGGTTCCTTTTGAGGACCACTGGGTAAAACTGTGTCCCGTCAATGGCTCTGGCACAACTGGCACTAGTTATATTCAGAATACAATTAAAATGTCATTACAGATGAATGAATCAGACGATCTATAAACTCACAAACTAGCTACATGACAACAGCTGCAATGCAACAACAGTCAATGCCAGACTGCTTTTGCCACAGATTTATGGGAGTCTGCCAAGCCCTTTGACTGCTGGGTTAGGATGGGAGCCTGGAAACAAGAATCCAATATCTCCTGGTCCCATGAGTGAAGAGTCTGAGATGAAACAACAGGATGGTACAGATCAATGTCTGGGTATTTTATTTTGTGTGGTTTAAAATGACATAGCAGTTCCATAGTTAAACGCACTCAGTCTGTCAAGACTACTCCAAGTTCACTTTTTTCTTCATGACTGTAAAAAGATCTCATTTCCACTATGAAGTCTGGAAAATTATATCAACTACCAGGGTAGAATTATACCTGATAGAAGCTTGGTGATCTTAAAGAATACAAGATATATCCACCTTTCATTGTAAGAAGATTTTAGCTTTCCACTGGGGTTACTAATTTTTGCACTCCTATTGTACTGTATTCTATTTTTTAAAAAATAACACTAATGAAAGACCTTTATTGCAAATACATGCATACATGTTTATTTCTCGACTCATTGTTGCATTTATTTTTAGCTTTCTGATGAATTTAGGTTTTTTATAAAATGTACAGGGAAATAAAGGACAGGAAAATCCACAGTACCTTCTATAGAGGTAAAGTGAAGAGTAAATACATTCATTGCTTTCCTCAAAAGAAATGTATTGTGCAGCTCCTGAGGAATACAATATTGAGATGAAAATGAAGCTGCAATGGAAATGGAATGAAGAATAGGTATTTGCTTCTGCGTGAACACAACAAACCTATCGGCTACAAAGTTGAAAAGCAGCAGCCACATCACACCAATTTCTGATGACTAAATGAACTACAGGTAAAAGAATAGGGGAATAAGACAGAAAGAAAGAAGGGAAATGAAACTGCCAAATGAAAGAGAAGTGTTTCTGCAAAGGTCAGAAAGCGATAAGATTAGTTTGGAGTAAGCCAATACTACAGTGTAATTTGCAATATTTTCAAACACTTCAGAATAAGCATTCCTTGCTATTTTTAATACAAGCTTCGAGCCATTACTATCTAAATAGACAGAGTAGGCATTAGAAGTTCATAGGGCTTGATATTGCCTGTAAAGAAGGAGCCACTATAGAATTTTATTTTGTTACTAACCTTTATTAGCCTTGTAGCCAGTGCTGATTAAAGTGTTGTGGCATATCTGTCAGCATGCATGAATGCATGGGGATTATTAGCAACTGCATTTAAAAGTCTGAGAGCCAAGAGTTAGACTCACAAGCCTGGAATACTAATGCCTATTTTATTCAGTGTAAACAGTCAAAGGATGGATAACAGCTTACTTGTCTCCTTTAATTGTCATGTTTATCTATGCTTTTGCTCTTTTCTCTCAGCATGTAACTAAGACAACAGAAAATAATACAAAATATGAGGTACCTACAATATGGGTCAAATCGATTTCCATGCAGAATATCCAAATTTGGCTGGACAAAAATAACCACTTCCAGCCCCTATAAGCTAGCAACCTCATTGGAATATCTCCACTCAAGCTGCTCACAGGCAGATTTGGATGAAATATTAATGGAAAATATATATTCAGAAAAGGCAGAGACCTTTACTGAAGTATTTTGTCGATTGTGTGACTTATCTTTTGTAGACATAACTTCTAACCCAGTAGAATCAAATTTCTTCACTGAGAATATTCAAAATTCACAATTTGAATGGAGCTGTATGAGTAGTTGCTTGAGTAACACTGCATTCTTTTGCCTTGGGAATTAAACTTAATAAATTACTTAGTAATTTAAGAAATTTAACCCCATACTCAAACAAAACAAATTCAAAACAATTTGTTTGCCATGACTGTGTTTTAGTTACAGCAAAAGCCTGTTTTGGTTAACGTTCAAATTAACTTAATTTTATTTGCATGAATCCAAACAAAATGAGAATAAGAAAGTTTAAAATCTGGTTTGAAGTTAAATTCCACTTGGAAATGGCTAAATGTTTCTGAATAATATCTTCAATATTTATGATGCTCCATTCAATGCTACAGTTCAGAAAATCCTGATACAAGTTAGGCAAAGTTAGACAGAGCTCTACTGATGATTTAGGAAAACTATCTGAGTAGAGTTCAAGTAATAGAATCTCAATGAAAAATCTTGGAAAGATTCCTCTTTCCTCCCTAGGACAGGAAAACTCTTCTGTCTGGCACAGAACTAAAAGCAGATTATCATAAACAACTGCTGAGCATTAATTTTAATGAACAAAGAGGTGGCGTCTGCCCAAGACAAGCCAGTTACTCAAATGTGAATCACAACGGTAACTAGAGATCACAAATGATGCTTTTGCATTTTTTTGCTAGAAAACATTTTGAGGAGTCTGAGCATGATAGTCTGGTAAAAGGATCTCGAAGTTTTAAATAAGTAATCTCTCATGTCCTCTTTTAAAATAACATAGAGAAATAGGTATAATTGTAACACTGTTTGTGGACTGTAAATATGTACTATGTAATCTTAATTAATTAAACCAATTAATCAAGACAATATGCTGATTTAACAACAGTACAGATTAAAATTTTAATACTCATAATAGAAAATAGTCTCTGAAGGTAATTAAAAAAATCAAGTGTTGTCTACCGAAGTGTTAGCGTAAATGTCTCACTATTCTGTTTCTGAAAATGTCATGTAATTTAAACTGTTTGACAATCTTTTTCAGTTTAAAATCTGTATGAAATGAACGTATTTGCCTCTAAGTATTTTTAGTAAGCCTTGGCAAATTAAAATGCTTCTCTTCTTTTTCAATTAATGATTTTAATATGTCTGTTCATAATACTTGCAATTCTAATGCAAAGTTGTATTTCACCATCTTTTTGTAAAGATTTTTTGTTGTTGTTATCTGTATTGTAAGAGCCTCTAAAGACTCTAGCTATACTGTAAACATATGAGGTCTGATCAACGCCTGTTACCATCTCAGTGATCCCTGGGATCCAGCCAATAAACACAGTGGTAAACATGGTGCTAGACCTGAATAGGCTACCCAAACAATACTCATGGTAGTATCTAGATACTGAATCTCACTTCCTAAACCTTAAGCCTCCTAGTATGTCAAAGGAATTAATATAATGAATCACTATTATTTCTCTACTGAAGAAAAAACTAGTTGAATTAAATTTCCCCAGTGTTTTCCAATCCTCTGTAGCATCTGTATTATGCTCTCTAATAAGGATTACTGTGATTTTTCTGCTCTCTCTAAAAAGAGTCATCTGTATTACATTTTTTCATCTGCTCCTTCCCTTTATGTTGCACTATTTAGAGAACCTCCCCTTGTCAGCTCTTCATGAGAGTTACTGTAAAGCACAGATTTACAGTTATTGTGATTCACATTTTCAAGTGTGTGAGGCCCTGAATATTTAAGTAAATTATATCCCACTCTCTGACTAATAATCTAATACTTGTAATGATATTGTCTTATCACAAAGCATGAAGAGTTTGTTTCATGGTTTTATTTTGTTGCTGTGGTTTGCAGTTCTACTGCTTTTGTTTCTCTATTTTAATTCTTTTGGACCCCTCTCTTCATGGCCTTGCCACCTGGTCCGACCCCGATAATCTGACAGTATATGCTTTAAATGTTGGTCTAAGATTAACTTTTCCTAAGGCAGATACACCTGCTTTGTTCAGTTGGTCAATGCTGCTTTCATAAATATTATGTATTTAAACTGTTGCAGAACTACAGTTGTCAAAAAATAAATGAGTGAATCTATATGAAGATGAATACTCAAGCAGAAGTTTAAGCAGATTTTCATTAATACATGTTGATTCACCAGCCTGGTAACCATTTCAGTTTGGGTATAATAACTAGGAATTTAGAGGAAGCATTGATGTAGCATAGCCTGCAAAACTCAAAGTCACAAAATATTTTCTGTATTGCAAAAACTCATGTTAGTCTATTAGCTTTGTCAGAAAAAAAACCACCTGAAATTCTGAATCCATTTCAGTGCACAGAACAATCACAGAATCGTGTCTATTCTCCTCTCCATACCAGCTGACAGAGGTTTTATCTACCTGCTTTAAGTTCACCTAGTCATTGCTTTTTAACTAAGATTTTCTGGTAAAGTTTGCTTAGTCTGTAAAAAAAATCTTTAGTCTTCTGAGAAACAGAACTTTCATTTACTTAAAAAGAGAAAAAACTATCATTTTGCTAAGCCCAAGCCTCCAGAAGGGCATATTTTACAGAGGACAGAGAAAATTTTCCAACAGTGGCTTACTCTCTAAATCCCATAACAAAACTTTCACTTACATTTAAATAAAACAATCCATGAAGTTACCTTTGATAACATTTGGAGAAGGAGGTCTGTCTTTGGCTGAGTGGTAAACAAGGAGTTCCTTCTTCCACAGTTGTGAAACCAGAGCTGAATCTATACTCAATGCTGTTCTAACTGGGTCCCTTTAAAGCACTTTTCTCACTTTTAAATGCCTTTTCCATGAATAATTACATTTGCTACATTGCCAGCATGCAAGTACTAATGATCGTAAGCACTGTCCTTCCATCACAAAGCTTTTCTGAGCTTTCACTATAGCCAAAGAAAGCAAAACCTGAATTTCAACTCTTCCGTGAATTTAGAAATTTAGAAACATAACACTGCAATGGTTTTAGTGTGCTTCAGTTCTCAGCTTTTTCTTTAGTTGAGTGAATAAAAAAGTAAAAGTATAAACTTCTGCAACTCTTCCTCTGTCTACTAAGCTTCTGAAAGTCAGGTCCATTCCTTTGCTCAGTTAAGCAATTTTGGTGGCTTCCTAGGTTGCAACAAACTCCATGTGTTTCCTTACCAGCTCTTAGAAGTCTTCTTCTGTGTCAGAGGCCTGGGCTCTGTATCAAACTCCTGTTCTTTTTAGCCACCATCACTGCCCACATTCTCCTGCTCCTCTGCCTTCACTCCAGAGGCTTCTTCCATTGAGCATGCTGCTCATACCAGGGAAGACCAACCTCACCCTCCCTCCACTGAGATACAGCAGCAAGGACCAGGTAACCACGCAGCATCTCTCTCCATGACCTCACTATAGCTTATTTCACAGAATATGAAGTCCCCAGATAGTGGCCTGTAAAACAACAAAGAAAGAATACCACCATCTGTCAGTGCTCTGAACAGGTTTCAGCAAAAGACTTGATTCTTGCTGAACCTGATGAAGCTGTTGTTCTGACTAAGCACACCCTAGGCCATGTTCTGTCCCTGGTCACTTCAGTGTAACTGCACTGACAGACAGTTAGACCCACATGGAAAACAACACGTCTTGGGTGTCTTTCTCCTGATCCTCCAAGGCTTTGGCTGTCGAATGGTAACGTTATCTTGACAAGACTGTCAGGGAGAGCTTTTAGGTGTTCGTGAAGATCTTGAGCATGAGGTTAAAGCTGAAATGGCTCCTAGAGGCATTAAGAAGGGAAATAAATTAATTTTGTTTCTCCTAGTGCCATGTTGCGAGAAAATCCTAGCTCAGTTAACATCCAAAATGTATGACTTTGCTATGTGGTAAATTACTTAATGAAGGCCTGAATCTACAGGGGACAAGAATGAAGTCTCTGCATGCCAGAATATTCATCACTGCAGCTGTAATGTACCTTGGAATACATGCACACATACATATACATTTATAATGGCAACAAATCTAGGTACAATCTACCTTCTATAATACCTCAGAGTAGAATGTCTCTACTTTGTTAACTGGGGAAAAACAGACGAGGGAAAATATGATTGGTTTTCAAATATACTGAAATCTAAAACAAGCTTTCATCATTACTTTCCTACTAAATGGTAAAATTGGCAACAAGATACTTATCATCAATGGCTATATTAAAACCTGTCAAAATCTGAGGTTACTTTTTTACCTCAGAGATTATCAATTTCAAATGTAGAAGAAAGTGGACCTGCTTAAATGATGGTCTAAATTAATAATCTGCAGTAAGTCCACAACCGAAGAAAATACAACTAAGGGTGTATCATTCTGAGATTCCAACTCACTGCCAACATTTGCTAAATTTATTAAATTTTTATATTAATAGTTAACTGCTTTTGATATTGAGTAGGGCTTTCATGTTCAAACTGCAGTTTTGTCCGAGAATTGCATAGAAACTACATAGACTGTATCACTACCTCCCTTCTTCACAATATCAGGAAAAATGTGTTTGCGCTTTGCTGAGGTTTCTTATCACAGCACATGCAGATGCAGAATCTATAAGAATTCCACATAAGAATTTCAGAGACTCTTAGCTTTTAAATATTTCATGAAAACAGAAGGTTTTCTTCCATTAGTTTGGATTCCATATTATATAAGGGATATTTCAACTATAATATTTAGACTCTTATATAGAGTTATAATTTGTTCAGCATTTATACAGTGCAATTCCTACTACACTATAGTTAGCCCTAGTGATATTTGTGTATGGAATGTAAATTTACATATCTAAAGAGAAACATAAATTGAATCATGTATTAAAAATGGATTAAAAATAGAAATATAATTATACTAGCACATCCTTGAAGATGATTGCTACTATTCATTTTAAAAACACATGACATGACAACATAATGTGCACTTTATTTGGCTGTTATGAGAACAGCTGTCATTTAAGAGACCTAAGAAGAACATATATGAAAGAAGTTTGTGAGGGGTTTTTTGTTGTGGGTTTTTTTTGTTCCTTTTTCTTTTTTTTTTTCCTCAGAGTAGCTCAAGTGTATATGATTAATTTTGAATTTTTTTTCCCTGTTATTTATACAATCAGAAAATAGTTTGAGTTGGAAGGGACCTTCAAAGCTCATCTAGTCCAACCACCCTGCAGTGAGCAGGGACATCTTCACCTGGCTCAGGTTGCTCAGAGCCCTGTCCAGCCTGGCCTGGGATGTCTTCAGGGATGGGGCATCTCCCACCTCTCTGGGCAACCCAGGCCAGTGTTGCACCACCCTCACTGTAAAAATATTCTTCCTCATGTCTAACCTAAATCTCCGCCTTTTAGTTTAAAACCATTTCCCCTTATCCTGTTTTAACAGGCCCTGCTAAAAAGTCTGCCCTCATCTTTATTATAGGCCCCTTTTAAGTACTGTTCTTCTCAACCTTAAGCAGATACTAAAATTAGGTTGTATTGCTACTGTGACATCAAATCTGAGATGTACTGATGTAATTCTTGTGTCACAGTTTTATCAGTAGCTTCGGTACTTCCATCTTCTGCATTTGTTAAACACTTCTCATATTGATAGCTGCATGTTAACAAGGAACTGTGACTTAGTTTGGAATGATGCATTTGTTAACATCAGAGTTAATCTGTCACACTGTGCTCTTTAGCATGGTTAAGGCCTCTTGATATGCTTTCCTGGACAACATAAACCTAAATAGATTTGTTTCCTGTTCAGCTACCTCTCCATGTGATACATCGACATTGCTTTAAACTGGAACATAATCTCAGTATTAAGCTGCTTGTTCCGTGAGGTTCTACTCAGTTATTTGCTTTAAGGCATGGACTGAATGCACATCACGTTTGGGTACCTGATGTCACATCTGCTTTTATTAGAAAAGACACAACTGAGAAGTTGTAATTCTGGAACATTTATAGCTGAACACTTTTTTTTTTTCAATTAACAAAATAAAGATTATGCTAAACAGACAGCTTTAACCTTTTTATTGGAAAACTGGATTCAGAAGACAAATACCTATTACTGTTTTATCCACAAAACCCAATGAGCCAGAAATGAAAAACTGCTAGCACTGCTGCATGATGTGTTTTACCAGGTAAGGTAGTTTTAATTCAGTGTCTTAACGTACTGTCAAGGAACACAGAAGCTGCAGAAGCTGAAGTGGACACGCAGGACAGGGCGACTATTTGAAAAATACACCAGAATTGTGCAGTCCTCTGCAAAGAAAAGACTCCATACTATAATTTTTTAATTGTATATTTTATATAGTCGTATATACAAGTGTATATATGCAGCGTATCACAACCCTCAGCCAAAATTCTCCAATCAGCTCTAACTCATGTTAGATTTCCGTATTATAAGCATAGTTGTTGCCCTCTCTCCAAGGGCTTCTTGTCAAACAGACAAGTTTTTCTCTGAAGTACAATAGGAATTTGTCTCGATAGTAAGTCAGCATTTGAAAATGTTGCACAGAATACATTTGAGTATCGAGAGATTCCTCACACTTCACATAACTTATAGGACAAGTGACATTTTCCAACCATGAAGCTTAGATCCAATGTCTAGTTATCTGAATTAAGGAAAATACACATTTTGGGTACCTTCCTGACTTCTACAATGACTTGTTTGATCCTTAAGTCTTCAAGTCTAGGTCCTACCACCAGATAGAATCACAGAATCATTTTGGTTGGAAGAGACCCTCAGGATCATCAAGTCCAACCATAACCTTACTCTGGCACTAAACCATGCCACTAAGAACCTCATCTACATGCCTTTTGAACACCCCCGAGGATGGTGACTTCACCACTTCCCTGGGCAGCCTGTTCAACTGTTTCACAACCCTCTCCGTGAAGAATTTTTTCCTAATGTCCAATCTGAACCTTCCCTGGTGCAACTTGAGGCCATTTCCTCTCGTCCTATCACTTCCTACTTGGGAGAAGAGACCAACACCGTCCATGCTATATGGGTAAGCAAAGTTAGAGTTTCAGATTCTGAGATTTAGAAGTAAATTTTATATGCTCTGTAACTACTAAACATGTACATCTCATGACTCCTCATAACCTCAGATACCACGGAGGACTCCATAAGCCTCTGCAGTCAGTAAGTAGCTGAAAAACCCATCCATGCAGAAGTACTTCAACACTGCCAAGCGGCTGGCCTGCATTTGATTACAATCTACTACCGTTCACGGGCTCCTCACTATTACTCCAGCTGCTCGAGAAGCAAATGTCTATGCTGAATCATACAGAGCTTGGTAAGGTTGCCCGTTAAGACAATTTCTGCTTTGAAAGTAGAGAAAACTTTAACCCTAACATTCAGCTTTTCATTAATGGAATTACATTAAAAGAATTTTTCAAGTAAGTTTAATTTCAGCACTCTTGAACTCTTTCACTGTCTTTGTAACCTTAACTTTCTTCTAACATAGTGGATAGGGCTGTGTTTTCTACACGAAAACCAGTACTTCTAAAAACACTCCATCTTTCTTGTTTCTTGCATTGACACCTGCACAACCCAGGCCACTGTTTCTTATTTGCACGGGCCAATGCAAATTAAAGCACCACAGTGTTACACAGAAAGGGAAGCATCATTAATTTGTTCATTTAGGAGGTTTACAACAGCTGTGAACTGTACAAGCTTCGGGACATGTCATATCATGGGGTGAGGAGCAATGGGGCAGGAATAAAAAAATAGTTACCTCAGAAGTTAGCCTTTGGAAGGCAAGGCTGCAGAAAAGTTAAGCTGGTCCAGCCTTTGTACCCTATTTTCATCAAATACAGGGGTTTTTAGCTCAAAAAATATTAAGTCTAAAACTGGAAGTGGATTACAAAAATATTAATTCCCAGATCTCTTGTGCCAACAATTAATTATGTTTCAGGAAAATCCTAGTTTGAGCACAAATGGATTAATATCTATAATGGCATGGTCCTGTTCTAAAAACTTTAATATGGAAAGTGCTATACTAAGCCACAGTCTACTCAAAAATAGACATTATCATGAAAGATTTTCCGTTGTAGATTTACATTTCCAAAAATCTGTTTAATGCACTTGTTGCAGGGTTTCACAGTAAACAGCTGGTGATTTTATATCCCGTAAACACACTTGCCCTATTTTAAAAATGGTGTACGGATGAACTACTGTAACCACTATGTAAATAAATACCATAGTACACTTTTCCACTGCAAGGTAACACTGGTATCATGCTTTTAAACAGCCCTCACATTTACCCCTACAGCCTTATACTGATAACTTACATGGAATAGAAATAAATACTTATCTTCACACCAACTGACTAAGAGAACGAAAAGTCATTTTCTGAAAGACTAATTGATAATTTTCCGTCTTCTAAAGCAGACGATTTGGAATATTTCATTTTATTTTTAAAGTATGTGACTGAAGACACAGTCGACACATTGCCCTACGATTTGTCTAGAATAAATGGATGAGAACAGAGAGGATGCAGTATCAGTGTTGCTACAGTGCATATATTTATGCAAGGTAAGGCAGAGTTTTAGAGAATAAAAGTGTTTAAATAATTTCCTGATAGGTTTGATATAAAATGTGCCTAAGCCTTGAAACAATAAATAAGAATATACAGTCACAAATTAGGAAGTAGTAACATATCCATAGATAATATCAGAAGTCCAGGAACTGATTCTAATATTGATCAGTTATTTCTGAATAATTTGTTGTTCCATCAATAGTTATAAAAGAGGGCGAGAATTGATCAAATGCTGTACAATATGAGAATGTCTTGGGAAACATATATATACAAATCCATTTTCAATTTTAGAGATAGTGTAATCTATTTTTATGTCAGTATACAATATGTTGATGGAAGCTTGCAAGAAAAAAATGCTATTAGGATTACTTGTTCATACAATTTTCCTCAGTTAAATGAATTGATTTTCCTGCTTATTTGATTTGTGACTTTAGAGCTCTCTGTGGTTTGTTCAAGAATGTAATCTCCAAATTTCACAGAAAATTTGGCACTTGGAATGACAGTGAAAATAATTAAAAGCAACAAAACTTTTCTCAGCACAGTTTTGATAGATAACGTAATTACTTTGCCTTTTAGTATTTACTCGTATAAAGCCATTCTTAAACCTTGATTCAGTGTTCTCTTAAATGAATCTTCAAAAACAGAAGGACTAGGATTCCAATCCAAGTAATCTCTAGTTTTACCAACGTATTGGGTGATTACAACCACCATATCTGAGAGTTATAGGATCAGGCATAAAATCACAATTTCTGATTTATTATTATTGATCCTCTGGAATAATTTTCAAATTCTTCTCTTTAAGAATGTCCAAAATTTATTCACAAGGATGACTAAGGCTATAAATGTAACAAGAGAAAAAAAAAGGGGTTAAAAGTGAAGGAAGAATCAAGACAAAGTAGAGTACAAAACATTTTCAAGGCTGAGGCTTGTAACATCTGATCTTACAAGACAAACTGAACATGATCAAGAATGTAAAACAATAGAATCAAAAGCCTGAGACTTATAAAGGCGATTTATATAAATACTGTAAGTTAATGACGAACAACAGAAAATAAAAAGAGATAACATTATTAAAACTAAATCTTTTGTGAATTAACATAACTTTTGGGAAGGAAGGTAAAGTGAATCTTCTGAGGTAGTGCTGGGAGTCTGCTGCTGACAAAGGGATAATTTTTATATGCGCCTGTCTACTGCTAATATAGGAGTCTTTTTTTCCAACATAAACTTCAGAACAAGTGCTCCAATTTATATTATCATGTGTTTTTACATATAACTGCTGCCGAAGGTCTTCAGTGAGTGCTCACTTGAAGAACCTTGAAGATTACACACATATATTTTTGTTTAGGCAGTGGTGAGCACCATGTAGAACAGTTCAGAGAAAGAAAACCTCATGTAAAATTATCACACAAGATATCAGTTGTGCAGAGGAGTGTACAGAGGTAGCTTTCTATGTAAGGATGTGTACTACAAAAGCAAAATAACTGAGAAACAAAGAGAGCAAATTCTGTCTGTTACTAAAGACCACTAGGATTTGCACAGAGAGAATTCTTGAAATTTTCTGGTTGAAGGTGCAAGCTCTGTGAAACTTGTGTACCCAGCAATATCTGTGGATGAGCGTGAAAGTCTCTCTGAATTGACTGAATTTCCTGTCATATTTTATATGTGATGTGAATTTGTGAGAATGTAAAGGGCAGAAAAAGAAGGATTATTCCATGAAAAAGGTTGTATCAGGGCCCGAGAGATACAGAATTAAGTATTGCTCCAAGTTAAGCAAAGAAAAAAAAATATAACAGTGCAAGAACTATGGATGTTACGTAGTGAGGATGGGAAAGATATTAAAGTTAATACCTAGTCCGATAAACAGATAGGCTCTACCAGTTTAGAGCAGGAACAGAAAGGGAACAGTGTCACTAAAATGCATAAAGGTTCAGAAATTGAACTATATCAGAGACAAAAGGAAATTTTAAAGACCATGACACACAAATCAAAGTAAAGAAAGAATCTCGGTTCTCACATGAGACAGCTGATTCATGATGACAAAGTCCAGTTGCAAATTTATATACATTTACGCAGTAAATAAATTTACTTGCTATGGTAAAAGTAGAGAGTAGTAACATAACCAGTAAGATGTGGTTAAATATTTTTCTATTATTCTGATCTGAGTGGAATACAAAGCTTGCTAAAAAGTGAAGAGGAATAAAGGAGAGAATGGCTAAGGAGCAAAAATGATACAAAACTCAATGTCCTCAACTTCAGCCCTGTTAGAGAACCTCCCCCAGTTTGATAGGTATAGGAGCCCACTAGAATTTTTTTTTTTTCTCGTGACAGACTTTGGTATGCGTTAATTTTTAGCAGATTTCATTTCTCTAGAAAAATCTGAATTCACCTTACTATAATAACTCGATTGTAAAATTTTCCATAGCAATCCAAAAGTCTTAGGAAAACCAATTGCATTTATTACTGAGCAATAAACACTAGTTCTGAGTCTTCATTACTCCAATCATTGAGCAATCATTACTCTAAAAGCAGCAATTTGAAACTGGAAGTTAAAATAACTACTTTGAAGGAAATTATTTTTTTACCTCTGAAGAATAAAGCAAAATTACCTCTTGTGTACAATGTGCTATAAGAAAGCTTGAAAATGACTAAACCTGAAGCCAATAGTGTCATTTACACGTGAATGTTCTGATCATATTATATTAGGTACAACGGAATCCTCATTAGTGTCCTCAGCCATTGCTATCAGGGCTCTGAATAAGGTATAGAGATTGTGCAACAACTCCTCCCCAAGGGACTTTTAGCTGCCTTTCTTCAAGGCCAGCTCTGATATAATGCTGCTGTATCATCTCTGGTCGGACTTCTGTGAAAAAGCAAAACCACATGAGAAAAAGCTGTAAGAAGTCTTGCTGGGGGGCACAATTAATCTCAGGCTTCTGCCACAGTCCCTTGTCTGGGCTACAAGGGCAGTTTTTCTGTGCTTGGCCACACATGCTGCTGACCCTGGCATGGACCTGCTGACGTGATTTCAAAGCCACCTCGTGGCGACAGACACAGCTGGCAGTCACCGGACTGTCACACCATCTTGCCACACTGGCCTTTTTGGCACGGAGCCTCTTCGTGGTGACCACTGCCCCTGCCTGCCTTTGCCTCACTCGGCCCTGCAGAGCAGCCGGCCCCTCTGCGGCCCCCGACGCTGACCTGGTATCTTGCTGCCGAGCTACTTTGGTTGAACCACATTCTGCCCAAAGTGGGTCACTTCTTCACAGACAGTAGTGCTACACATTACACTGGTTTCTAGTTTCCAAACCGATAAGAACTGGAGAATATTAGTCTCTATTCACTGCTGTTTGAGGGGCAGAGGGGTGTTTGTTGCTCTTGCGTTTTTTAAGGCCTTGGTGCCACGCAAGTTTTACGCTCATAGCTGAGAGGTCAGTTTGTTTTGGAATGAGGAGCAGGAAACTGCAAATCAAGCTCCTACTCCAATTGCAGCTTATGGGGAAAATTTCTTGGACAAAACCTCTGAATGCTGTATAAATACTGAAACTGCTGAGCACAGTCAGCAAACACTTGGTTGTTCTGGACAGCACAGGAGTTCTTTGACGTCCTTCTTAAAGAGCAACATTTGGACAGCAAAGAAACAACACAGCCAGTCAGTACATCAACTCTGACACTCCATCTCAGCATGTCTGTGTGCATGTTTATCTGGAGAAGGGATGTGCAGAATAAGGGTGAGAATGAGGAGGACCTTACTATTTGAAGTCCAAGCAGTAAAATCTCTGTTATGAACCACTTCTTACAGAATTGCAGAAGAGAACTGATAAATTGGGGTGGGTGGTATCACCAAGACAAAAACACTAGCTGTGCATAAAGCTATTACCAAGTTGAAGTGAAACTGCAGATTTCCCCCACGTGGCTAATTTAAGTTAATGATTCTGTTATTTTTTGAACAGTCCTTGTGACTTTCTGTAGATTGCTATATGGTACTGAAATTGCCAAATTTGTTTGAGAAAGCAAACATTCCCTCCCCCAAACCAGAATCTCACAGTCTGAATACCAATAGTGATCTTATTTACACAATGTACACCTCAACTTATCTGCAGATTCCGAACACAAATTAATCAACTCTAATGGCACCCCTCTCCAATAATCATCTTATATTTTAAACACCTAGCGGTTACATAGTTTGTAAGCCACATACTGTAGAATAATAAAGTCTTTGATCTGAAAGTAGTCTCTTACAAAACAGGAACAAAGGAGGCTACCTCACTGAGGGGAAAAGAGTTAAGGTCATTTTGTTACTTTGTATTTTCATAATTTCTAACGTCTGAGTTACTTTTACAGAAAATCTGTATATGTTGCCATCTCTTTTTAATGGATGTCTTATAGCTCCTGCAAACTGTATTATCAAGCTTAACATTTTACTTTTCTTGGAGACACACGTTTGACACACAGGAGTAGAACTGCAAATTATTGTATTGATTTAAGAATTGCATTTAAGCATAAACCTGAGTTTATCCCTTAATCCAAACTTGTCAATGTTGGATACAAAACCATGCTGGTGAGTGGTTTGGGGCAAACACAGGAATCCTGGATGAAAGCTTGGATTTGTGCTGCCTTTTGGTGTGAGCGCCAATACACAGCCAGAGGGAACGTGAGCCATGACCACATGCCCATGTCACATGTTTGATATCTGGGGACCGACAGTTCCCAAAACTGAGAGACATTTCCTATAAAGGCTATCAACATATCTCACTTGTAATTGGGGCATATAACATTGTAACGCAAGTTCAGGATGTCCTTACAAACTGCAGATAACACTAACTCCCAGCATTTTCCATCCAGGAACAGTGACACAGAACAAGACTGCTGTTAGCTGAAGCTAAAATGCCATGTAGAGGTATGTGGAATACAAAATGCAGATTTCTACCTGTTGTAAAGCTTAGATATCTGGCATAAATTCAATTTGGACTTTCTCTAGCGCTTTTTTATCTTCACAGTAATAAACACACACTAACACAATGGGCAAGAAACAGGCATTGTGACCTTAGCAACCTCTGCTAGGTTGTGTTTGTAGTTCATTACTTTGGACTTCTGTAATTTATTAAGCCATGTCCAGAGAGATCTAGTGAGTTTTCACATAGCTAACACAATTAAATATTAAAGGAAAATATTATCTCATTCAGCTGAAACAGAAACAGTTATGTAAGTTAGCCTATTGATATACAAAATACATCTTAACATTTTACTTGCTATTTTTCAGTGAATAAAAAGTGACCTCTCTCTAACAGACAAATTTGTAAACTGGCGCCACATTCCAATAATGACAGAAATGAATCTGGAAAACAGTTTGTGAGTCAGTAAAATGTTATCGCTAGTTGTATAGACAATAATTTCTCTGCAGAAAGATTAATGGGAAAAGGAGAAAACTTGCTATAGACCTTAAGAGTGGAAAACGTTCATGAGGTAATGTAAAAAGCTCTTCTGAGATACCTTTGCATATATATCATCAAGAGGGAATTTTATTTAGATGTTCAATATAAGTGTCAAGGTCTGAGAAGCTATTTGGATCACAACAGCAGCAATTAACAAATATACTGTTGGCAGCCTAATTCATCCCACAGGGCATGAGTTCAGAAAAAGCACACATCTCTCAGCTGTTTTACGTTTCATTTTTAGTGACCTAATTTTTAAAAAATGCTTTGATATGTAGCTAGGTTTTTCTTTTTCACCTAAGAAACCCTCTGTACCAACTTTGGAAAGTGTAGATCTGCAAAATTTGTAAATCGCAACATCTTCATTTGTCCAACACTGCAGTTTTGGCAGGTCTCAATAGGTATCTTCTCTTAGGTCACATTAAGATCAATAATTGCATATTGGACTTAACTAGTGCTTCTACCTACATTAACTACTGGGACTTTTTATTGCCTAAAAACTACAGCGAAAGTATAAAGTTTTGCTGACATATCCCCCATAGCAAATACACAATAACTTTAAAAAGAACTGGTGTTACTGCAGTTAGGTGCCTGGTGTATGTTAAATGTTATAAGTAGTCAGTTTGCTCTCACAATTATCAATTCTATATTGTATGATACATCAATCTTAACTAATTAATTCTAGTTATTCTGTCATTTCAACTATGATGCCATAGGCAAATAAAGGTAAAAAAAATCATTTTTCTGTAGTTCACTATCAAAAAAGGCTTTTTTATTTGTAAGTAAATTAAAACAAAAAAAACAACATTAAGAAAATCCAAACTAGCGTTTCATTTAAAAGGATTTGTCATGGAGTGGTTCTGAGCATTTTTGTTTGCTCTTTAAAATTTAATCAGCAAAAACTCAAGCTTCAAAGGTTTATTTCAGCTCCTTCTTCTCCCTTCAACTAAAAGGAAGGAAGAGAGAAAATGATAAATTGTTTTAGTAACTTTCCAGTCATACTGCTGGAAAAAAAAAAATCAACACTCCTAAAAATTTTAAGTGAATTTTCCTCATATTGTTGTATATTCTGAAAAACCTTGCACACTGAGAGCAATTGGTAAAAGCAGTAAGTCTATTGTTTCAGAGTTTGTTTTCCCTCAGGCTTTGGTTTAGTTCCTTATAGTACTGATAGGAATGTTCTGTCTCTTAAGGAACACTGTGTTATGGTTCAGGCTTTGACTATAACAGTATTGATATGGCAAAGTCACATCCTGAGCCCTCCACAAACAATGCCCTGGACCTTTCTTGAGCTCCGACTGCCTGGTGTGCTGATCTGTGCCAAACTGTGATGATGGCTAGCAAAACTCATTAAAACAGCCCCACAGACACAGGACAAAACTGCAGCCTGTCTTTATCAAGGAGATGAGGAAATCCTTGTCAAGTAAAAGTGGAACAGGTATATTGACTATTTCAATGTGATTGTGCTTAATGAGTAAAGAAATTAAGGAATCCAATGTAACATTTAGTATGATAAATCAAGCCAACAGAATACAGAATTAACTCTCAGAGGAAGTTCTATGCAAGAGGTAGCAATGTCCCACTGGTATGGCAGGGAACAGCAATCAGAAAATTGACACTGGCAATTTTGTTTTTGCAAAAACAATCAGAAGAGTTGGTATGAAACAATGGCAAAATTTAAAAAGCTGCTGCTACATTTAAATATTCTCTGAACTTCTCCGCTGATAAAGGAGAGGAGGCTATTTGGACTCAAGACTATGATGAGATGTTTTGGAAGGAGAAAATACATTAATGGTACTAACATAAATTTGTTCATTTCTGAGGTTTGGAAGCTTTATGTTTGAAGAAATACTTTGTTCTGCCTCCTGGCATTACATTTTCTTTGGGCACTTTTTAACAACCTTATGTGACATGACACATCAAGAATAGAAATGAAAAGCTATGTGAATTAAATCAGTACAGCCAATTACGTCTCTTCTTAGAGTATAAATAATAAAATTGCTGGAAAAAAAAAAATTGTATTCTGCTAATGCTTTATTAGCAGGCTCAGGTCCTCGTAATTACCAGAATCACTCACCTAAAATATCTATGTTTATTCCTCCCACAAGTCTGAGAAAAAAAGTGAAGAAATAATAATATCTCCTGGAGTTGTCAATGGGACTTCTGCCCAGCAGTGGAAGAATAACTCCCTGCAAGGCTTCGTCTTTTCTAAAAACACATGACTCCTGCTCTTTTTGTCAGAACTGATGTTTACTCTGTCAGACTTCTTTTAACATTTCAGTGATAAATTAAAGGCCCTAATTATTGCTTTCCATTCTGTTCCTCAGATCAGGACTTTATGTACACCACTTCAAAAGACAATACTGAACTCTGTTGGGCATTCATATGTATTTGTTGCACCCTTCTACTGAGGCAGTAGTTGTACCTGCTGTTTCTTTGTGGCTATGACCTTTCAGCTATCCAAAATTAGTCTAGATAAGGCTGTGCCTCTGGCACAAACAGTACTTTGGCTAACCCCTTCGAAAAGGGCAGTGCTAAGGAAAGACACAGCCACGGCAAACTTGAAAGAAGCCACAAACAGAATAGGCTTTTTAAATCAGGCGAGAGCTGGATATATCTGGATTTGCGGTGACTATAGGAGAAACTGTTTTGCTGAGTGGTGTTTTAGGAAGTGAAAAGTTATGGGAAGTTCTTTAATGACACAAAGATAAATAATTTGCAAAATAATGGCCATTTTACATATTATTTGCTTTAATCCATGGTATCTTACATAACCAGTAATTAATTACCTTAATAAATAATAATTAAGTTAAACATGACCTCCCTCAATATGTTTTTTGCTTTTAATGTCAGGGCTCTAAATGTTGCAGTTCTCCTCACTAGAAAGGGTCTGTCCTTACCACTAGGAGCTGTTGTATTTAAATAATTTTCCTCTTGGGAGTTTTAGGAGAGCTGTACATCTGGTGCTTTACCCTAATAGTTCAGATTTTGTTTAACCTATTTATATTGCCTATTTTGCTTTCACAATTTGTTTTCATAACGGAATAAAATATTCTGAATGAAAAATAAAAACTTTTCGTTCCCAAAACCGGTGTTCTCCAAGTGCCACCTTTTTGCATGTCTTTGAAATACCGAAGGACAAATTAATGTAGTAAGACTTCTAGATTAAATACTGCCAAGGTGCTCTTGATGCCTGGTTGGGCTGCCAGAGGCCATGGAAAAGAACTCTGCAACTCAGTAATGCCTGAGTGTGTGTCCTTGAATGTCTCAGCACCTCAGGTACTTACCCATGGCTTGACTCTTCCTTAAACTAGAATTTATGCAGTTTAATGCTTCTACATTTAGTTCACTGGTTTTAATTTAAACTGGTATGTGGGAATTGTCCCATGCTGACTCAAACTACAATTGTAGAAGTTACATATTAAGGAGAAACTATTCTTATCTTGAGATGGTAGATTGCAAAAACAGCAGAAAATTTATGTTGATGAATACTCCAAGCACATGAAAAGCAATTGACAGGGATAGAAAGAGTGTGCGGTAGATGAAATATTTTAAGAAACTAAAGGGAAAAATTTTAAAAAACTAAAGTTTTTGTTTGTTTGTTTTGATGCTAATCTTATACTGTAAAGAGAACAGCTAACGTCAGTATTTATGCAATAGACAACTCCCAAACCACTTCACATAAAAAAAAATCTCACTGGAGAAACATGTACTCTGTGTCTCTGTTTACCTGACATACTGCAATGAGATGATAGCCTTCCGCTCCTCTCCAAGCTACACAACCACAGCTCCCTCCTCCTCCTCTCATCCATCACGTGCTTCAGCCCTCTAAACGCCTTTGTAGCCTTTTACTGGACCCGCTCCTACCCACATAGGCCCAAAACTAGATACAGAATTCAAGATGGTTCCCCAAAACTACTGATATAGGGGAATAATCTTTTCTCTAGAAGTCCTGCCTGTGAACTTGCTGCTAAGTGGGCAGCCTTCACTGCTGCAACAGAACACTGCTGACCCATGGGCACTCCTTGTTCCTCTCTGTGGATGGTGACCCACCTTGCTAGCACTACTTTTATAGTTCCATGGGCTTGTTCTGTCCCAGCAATTCCTCTCTAGATTATATTTTCCGAGACTTCCATGAGACTGCCAAGCCTGTATTTCCCCATGTCCCCATTCTTGCCTGGCATAATGTTTGCAATTTTCCAGTCATTAGGCACCCTCCCCAAATGCCAAAACCTTTCTGAAATGATGGACACTTGCAAGCTAAGGAAAAAAACATCTCTTAGAAATGCAAAGAATTTTACTAATACTAGTGCTGATCTGGAAGAATCGCCTTCCACTGTCTATTTTGCTCAATGCATGATATTAAACCCACATTGGCAGCTTAATGCAACTTTTTGACAAAATCTATCCACCTCATGCAGAACACATGAATTCACAGAGCCTTAAGTAAACAAACTAGCCTTGGAATTTAGGTTCCAGCTTTTCAGCATTCCCTCATCTAATGTTGAACATGCAGATTAATTTGTGTGTCAAAATGATGATGGTTTGTTGTGCATGGAAATTTTGTGCCTGATGTAACTGGGATCAAAATCCAAAATCTTTTGTTCTGGATAGGAATACAAAAGTAGAGCTGCCAGCTAGCAGCCTGAGTACTCTTCAGTGAATAATTCATTTAATGATGACAGTAGTGTCATAACTAATTTTCAGTACATTGTTGAGATTGAATCCTTCTGCATGTTTTGCTGGATTATTTCTTTTCTTCTTCTTACGGCAATATCCTTTAAAGTAGGCTTTTCAGATGTAGAGATGAGGATTTTCAAGATTGTGATTAAAGAAATAGATCAAAACCAAAGCTGGGGGGAGGGAAGAAGGATAAGGTCACATTTTCTAAAAAAGTTGTCTTCAGTTTTTGTTTTGAATACTTTCAAGTCTTTCAGTTCTTCTTTCTCACCTCTTAACCCCAGACTCCTTCCCATTACATATATGTGTATTTTGAAATTATATTAAGAGAAGATAAGAATCTTTACACCAAAAATGTTTCTTTCCTTTAAGAAAAAGATCTTTAGCACTAGTTCTGAAATACTAGTTACGTGAAGCTAGATGAAATCCACTGGTGCTGCTTCAAGAAAACTGGTTTAAGACTAGTCTGAAATGGTAAGGATTGAAGAAGATGGAGTATAATAAGCCATTTCCCTTCCTTCTATGAAGTCTTTTTTATGAATGATTGCAAAAATGAAAAAGATGATGATTTAATTATACTTCTGTACAGCTGAAATACAAGACAACACTTTCACCTTGGAAAAACAGTGTTGAAATATGTGAGTGAATATGTACCCACAGGTACACACATACACAATTATTGATTACAAAAATTCTCAAGTGACTAGTTGAGACAACTTAAATGCTAACACTCTTTCTTTTGGTTGTAAGTCATTAAAACATGCATGAATACATGCAACGCGTACATGTGTCCAAAATGGTGTTCATGCGTTATATCAACAAACAGAACAATAGGATGCGGGCTGTATGTTTAGAATAATGAACATGATAAAAGGTTAGGTCTTTTGTTAAATTTCTTCTGAAATATGCAATTTGTTGCAAGGTATATTGTCTGTGAAAAGAATCCCTACTGCAACTCTAAAGTGGTTTTTTGAGTATCACAAACATAAAAGCACATCAGAACACATCATGTGCAAACCATGGCATTAAACAGATT
The DNA here is from genome assembly GCF_036013445.1 of Caloenas nicobarica. Lineage (NCBI taxonomy): Eukaryota > Metazoa > Chordata > Aves > Columbiformes > Columbidae > Caloenas > Caloenas nicobarica. Next base: position 10,723,816 of record NC_088253.1, read on the forward strand.
AGAAAACTAAATGTCATACTGTAACATGACCAGGTTTTTTGCAGTTAATTTACAAGAAAGGCAGAAGAGCTCTGCAGGAAGCACTTTCTCCAAATATGCACCCTGCAGCTAAAATATCTCATATACCTTATTGTTCTTACAAGAGGTAAAAAAAAAAAAAAAAGAAAAAAAAAAAAAAAAGGAGAAAAAACCCCTTGGCTAAAGTGCTAAATTTAAAGCTTATGTGGATTTTTAAGATGCCTAAATGAATTCCATGTGAGATTATGTATTGCAAGGAAATTTAAAAAAACACAGCGGACTTAGCTATAAAATATTTTTGTAATCTACCATCTGACTGTTTGCACTGCAGTTGTACTGAAATACTTGTAATTTTATGAATGCTTCAATTATCAGTAAACTTTTTATTTAATTCCTATTTAATTGTGTTTTCTTCTATACCCCTCTGTGACACTGCATTTCTGTTAGTGCACTTGAGAAAGCAGGCTCCTGTACAGTCCACTGTAGACACAAAGCTGCTGCTTATTTACTAAGAAACATGTTGGAATTTCAAATACGGTTTTCTACCAGATCTGGAGGAGTTAAACAGGACTCTGTATACTCTTGAAGAGACTTAAATAAAAGGCCATCAGTCTTCTTAATTAAGGCTTTTCATATAAGCACTGCCTGAAAGCACCTTAGCTGCCTTTTCAAAGTCTCACCTGATTCTAATTAAGCTCCTTGGAACATTAACCTGGCTTTTTCCTCATTATTCATCTCATTAGGAAAAAAAGGTAAATTACGTGCTTTTATATACTACTTTATATAGTGGCCTTCTACTGGAGTTGGTGAAATCCTTGAACAGTGACTTTAATAGAAGCAGGATTATTTCCTTGGAAAATAAGTGATCAACATGTTTAAGCAATTCCCTAATGAAAAAGAATATTCCCCTGCAGAAATTCACTGTATAATAACGGTGCCCACTCCATTTTACCTTTGGACAATTAACCATGTCAACAATTGAGATCGCTTTTCCAATACACTAATGGCCTGGTTGAGCAGTTATCAAAAAGTACACTGGAGTTCTAACTGAGGTACTTGAGACTTCCTGCAGAACACCTGTGTTCCCAATACAAAATCAAATATTTGGACCATATAGTAATCTGACCTGGAATACATGCTGCCTTAGTAGGCTAATATACAGCACACATTTGCATTTTGAGGAACAGTGTGGAAAAGCCTTCTCAAAGCTCAAAGGAATGGGAGCAACAAACTGTATTGTATCATGGAAATGAGATATGCTCATTTTTTCCTACTTCCTTCCTTGACTATCCAAACACTGGGAACAAATTAAACTCTCTATATATTCATATGTTGTTGTTTTTTTTTTTTTTAATTTCTTCCGTTAAAATTTTGCTTCCTTTAGAGACTTCTTGAACAATAACCATTTAGCCAGCTAAATGATAAAACATAATTACTTCCAGCTGTTGCAAAAGAAGAAACTGTAGTCAGTCTGAAGAAAAAAATTAAAGAAAACTTTTGGACCTTGTCAAAATACAATAATTTTCAGAGTTGCGTGAACACTACTCTTTACTTTGAAAACTGAACAAAAGGAACAAAAAGTAAATTAGTTGGGCCAATCCAAAATAAATCTTACCATCGGTAAATTTGTTTCAGGTCTAATGAACATGGTATTGGACTCAAAAGTGCGTGTTTTGTTTTCGTACAAGAAAAGAACTTTAAGATAAAAAGTATGCTGTAATAGTTTTCTTTCCCCATCACCAGTACAGAATATCTATTCTAACACGGGGTATGTGAATATACACCACCCATCTGAAAGTTCTGTTTTGAATCAGGGAAAGAGTAGATTGGAAGCAAAAGCCTTTCACCTTGTTCCCAGTTGTAAGGAAGTTGTCCTAACTACCAGGGGATGAAGCCATTGCATCACTTTGACAAATGATATCAGCAGAAAAGATGAGGAAAAATCTACCCAAAAGTATGTGACAGCATAATTAGCAGATAGTGAGGACATTCTGCAAAGGAAAAAAAGGTCCGTTCAAAAGACACAAGTGGAATTTCTTGCATCCGTTTGTGAGTTGGCAGATAAACAGAAAACTATCAAGCCATTTGGTGTGACACCTACTTTTACAAAAAAAATGAGTAGTCTTATATGTCCTACAATTCTGTTTATTGGGGATTAAATAGTTTGCCCCCTAGTCTTTGACAGGTTTACTAGCAAGAGAAAAAACTGTTTATTTTTCCATTGAAAAAGATGTAACAGATAAATCACCATTCGCAGACAAATCTATTAATGCCAGGGGTAGCTGCAATACAGCTGACAGAATTTTTATAAACTTATCGATGGACATGTTGGTTATAAACATCTTGGTTTATAACAGGTATTTAACAACCTGCCAGGAGCTCCTGATTACAAGGAAACCAGCAATCTTTTTACTTCTTACGTTCAAATGATCTTTCCTTTACTACTTCAGAAAGTGTTCTAAAGCAGAGATATTTCCCAGAGAAGAAATGGAAAAGAATACCTGCTCATAAAGCAGATAATTTTACTCCCTCTCAGAACAAAAGAAGAGTCTCTTTGCGACCCAGGAGTAGTGCAGAGCTGATAGTAGTGAAGACAGTTATTTGTTTGACATATACTATGAGGAACAAATTCCAAACACTGTTTCTCAAATGTATACCGGCATTACTGCAGACTAAATCTCTGGCTCTTATATGTTTCTTCTATGGCATGGTATGCTCCAACCACCATTTCTCTTTCTTTCTCCTAGGTCTCCTTTGCACTTACTTCTTTCTCAATGAACATGTTATTTCAGTGTAAAGTGCTGAATAAGTTCAGAACAGATTAGTACACTCGTGAAAATGATTTCTACTTTTTCTTTTTATTAAATATTCCCTCCTAAGGAGAAAGCATGATAAACATTCTTGTATTAAAAAGCTAGTTAAGAGCTGCTACTGCAATTTGAAAATTTTCTTTGAATTATGAGATAGTAACATTAAAAATTCTCACAAAAAAAAAAGTCATTCCTGTTTTTTCTTAAGTATTTCGAATTCTACGGAACAGTGTAATATATCACCTAACAGCTGCTATACCTGAACGTGAACAATCAGAAGTTGACAAACATATGTATTCATAGTTAGACTCATCACTATGCAGCCTTGAATATAAAGTAACAGTATGAATAGTCACAGGTAATTTTTTTTTTTGTATGATACCTTCCTGAAATTAAGGTCAGATGGCATCAGATGTGATGCTGGCCAAAACAAAATTCAAGTACACTTGCTTTTGTTTACACTTTCCCTCAAAAATCAAGTTTTACACAGGGTGAGAGAACTATACTTCTTTAGTTTTATCAAAGTCAAAACCATTTTCTAATTTGATTTGGCAGAAAAAATAGAATGACCGGTTCGATCACACAGTATAAGGAAACTAGTAACATTTTCTACGTAAGCAGAATTCAGGTAGCAAAGTAATAGAAAAAAAATTAAAGCACAAATATTTAATTCAGGGTCATAAATATATCAAAAGAACAGAGGTTTGTAAAATATTTGGGGAATTTTTAGGAACAGGCAGATGTCTAGCTGCTGAGTATTTCTTTCTTCTTCATGAACAGGACTTCTGCATGTCATCTTGGTGAAAATGGATTCTGAACTTTTTGGACAAAAATAGCCTGGATGTTGCATTAAACTTAATCAAAATAGTAAAGAGGGATGAACAGACCACAAATAAAAGTGTCACATAATTTTAACTTTGATCTTTATTGTACTGTCCTCAACAGGGTAATATTAACTAACAAAACAAGAGTTATTGCGAGTACTGACATTTTGCAAACACAAGCTTGACTGAACACTGTGATCAAGACCGAAAATCCTATTGAAGTGCTACACAACTGCCAGAAAAAGCAGAATAAAGCCCCGCACTTTTGTAGGATAACAGCAGCGGGTATGTTTATGAGTGGTAGAAGCATCCAAGGCATAGCCAAGCTAGCTGCAACCATTTGCTCATTTACCCTTAGGAGTAAGAGGCTTCGGCCTAGAGAGCAGTATCTTTTAGGGTGTTTGGATATACACCATTCTTGTATTTTGAACATCTTCACTGATTCCTTATGCTGTTAATGTAACTATTATTGTATCAAATTTTATTGTGAGTATGAATTCTAAGACTGAATATCCATAAGCTACCCACCATTTACACACCATGAGTAGTTTAGAATGCTCACTCTATGCTCTTGTGTTAAATAGCTCTCACTTAAGTACATACCAGCTTACCAATCCAGTCTATTTGTACAGTGATTACCACCCTCAGCTGTAGTTACTACCACATCCTACGAACAGTCATCATCCAAATTTAGCAAATTTCTGTAATTTTTCTGAAAATCTTAGCTTGAAAGAGCCATCAATACCTGCATACCTTGCTTCTCTAAGGACGAAAATCACAGCAATAACAAAGGAATTTCTAAAAGTAGTTCTGATTCTTATCGTTGCCTTACTGTATTTGAAATATTCTAATGAACTTTAAAGTTATTCGTACTATTCTCACATACTTATGGCGATGTCTCAACTGATAAGAGGTACTTCCTCACTTCACAGTTTCTGAAAGGGCAACAACAAAATAATTCATAGATGCCAGATGAGCAAGTGAAGATTTAGTTCACAATGGAACATGAAACGGAACTTCTAATTCATTACATGAGACCTCTTCACTTAGATACGGTTCTCAATGTTGAACTAACTTGTTAAAAAAAGAAAAAAAAGAAAAAGCCTAGACGATTCGCTACCCAGACTTACTTGCTCCTTCAGATTTCTTGATTGCAATTTCAAGAACACATATGCATAAACACTTGCAAGATGAAACTGTTATTTTGCATGGTTTTAACACAATAGTTTTGGAGGGGGAAGTTATAAAATATACACAAAGTATTTGGATCTCCGAGTTGAAAGTGGGCAAAGAAAAAAGTGTTTTTACAACTCATTAAGCATGTCAATCCAACTGGAGGCTATGTTGTAAAGGAATAAATAAGACGTTCCCTAAGCCAAACTGAGTTTTCAGGGTTTTTTTTCCATTTTATGTCTTGTTATAACTGACAGCCAAGAAATGCAAAGAAAAGATTTAAAGTGCTGCACTTTGTGCAGTTCATAAAACACTTGTGTATAATTCATCCGTTATTTCCAAATAATCCCTCCCCAGGGACACTATGAGGTAGACTTTTAATTCAAAATATGATCTTGTGTGATTCATGGGATCCACTATTTTCTTTATGTTCATCAATAGGGAACTCAGAATTTTAGAGATGGAACCTGATATTCCAAATACAGTTAAAAAAAAGAGTAGATATTTTGTATTTTCTAGAGCTAGTTTACACCAGTATATAACATACTTATAAAAATACATGCATACAAATAAATACATATATATTTATACATATTTTATATTTCATATGTTTATAAATGTATAGGTATATATATGTAAATAAAAGTCCTAGGGCAGAAGTTGGGCCAAAAAAAATACAACAATCCCTTGCTAGAAGCAGCTGCTTCTTCGTTTGTCCTACGAAAATTATGTATTTAACGTGGCTATCTCTGCAAACCATAGTACTTATAGTACTTCTGGGACAGAGGATTTTCTTACAGAAATAAATATACAGTGATATGTGTAATTGTTGAAACATTTTCAAGGCAAGATGAGCCGTTCTCTCAGGCTCAGAGCCGATGTGGTCTGTCCTGCCACAATGCAGCACGGGAAGGCAATCTCTGCCAACTAGGACCAGGCAGGATGCCAGCAGGGAAAGGGAAAACGCTATGAAGATTTTGCTGGTCTGAAAAATCTAAGGGTATTCATCATGTTGAGGGGTTTTTTTTCAGTTTGCTGTGTATTTTAAAAGTTACAGGCATGAAGCTTGGAGAAGCAGGGAAATCCTCAGAGTGCCTGAATGAAACCAGAGATTCACTTTCTCACAAATTGATGCTTGCAAACTGCAGAATTGACTCTTTATTATTTCCTATCTCAAATGACTCTGATTTTTAATGCCTCGTTGTTTAGTATACATTTATCTAATCTGTACATTACATAAAACAGAGTTCAGCTGACAATTTAATTAAAGCAAACGTGTAGAAGTGAGGGAAAAATCTGATTAACTCACTAAGGTTCCAGTCTGAATGATTATCAGCCAACAGCATAAAATTGCCATATTGCAGCTAATATTTTGGAATCTCTTAATTTAAGGGAATCCTTGCAGCTGTATCTGAAACTTTACAGCATTTGCTTCTGATTTAAAATATCCATTAGTTAATGCTTCTAAAAAACAATACAAAAAGCATTGTGCAAATACTAAGCACTGCTATTATTTGAATATAAATGGGTCTTTTTGAGAATGTTAATGATTATTGTAATGAAAACTAAAGGCAATATCAGCATAACATCTCTTCTTCTAGGAAGGAGATCTTGTATCTACTAAATCAAAGTACTTTGAGCAATAGTCATTGGCATGTGTTCATGTTGAATACATTGGTAGAGACTCTGAATTTTTGTCATATGGAAATCAATGGATTTTTTTACAGACTTCAACATGAATCAAATCTTCATTCATGCAGAAGGAATTTCCAAATCTTTCTCCAAGCACAAGTAAGATGTATGTAAAAATCAATGCAAGTAATCTCATCCTGATCACTTATGCCTGTCTCATGTTCCCACTCTATTTCTTTCATTCATCTCTATCATGGGAAGATTCATTGTTGGTTTCGAACAGATGTCAGCAGCACTAAATGATTTTCATTTTCAGAACTTACAATGCACCTGTGTCATATCCCAAATAGAAACAAAAGTGTTGAAATAATATAATCAATTTTGTGGCAATAATAGCCACTTTCTTCTTGGCAGTTTTACAAACAGTTGACATGCCTGACTCTTTTTTTTTTTTTAATTAAGAACTCCTTCACTTGTTAAGCTTTGTCTTCTCTTTCCCCATACTTTGTCCTTTGTGCTTAGCTTTCTCTTTTGCATGTATCATTGTTCACCTGCAGTCTTCTCATTCAGTGCACCTTTAAAGTCTCTGCAAGTCATTCAAAACCCAAAAGGAACATGTGTCTGAAGCTTTCCTTTAAGAAGCAATCTAAGCCTGTGGCACTCTTGTGTATACAATCTACTGTCCTACTTTGGAAACCAGAGCTCCCCAGTATTTCTTTATGTCCTCAGTTCCAAGCCTGTGGTGCCAAGAGCTGATCTAGCCTGTGCAATTCTGTAAGACAGTAATTTTTCTCATGATGCTACACAGCCTTTTATGATAAAAGATATATGAAGTGTTCCGCAATGTCTGGAAATTCAGTGGTTTAACTGTGCTCCAAAGCAAAGCCTAAAAAAGTAGGTGGGGGAAAAAGGAAGAGAGCTGCCAGAAGGGCTGCAGAACTTATCAATAGTTTTCTCAAAAACCTGTTTGTTTCACTGCTGCATTCAACTCAGTTTCCTTGTAATCTGGATTATGCCAGACTCAGAAACCACTGCTAAAGGAATTAAATTACTGTATCCTAGGTAGAAATTTTGAAAAAAAACTTTACAATGCTTTCCTCAAGCTTAGCAAAGCCTTAAAATCCATGTTAGCAACAGTAGACACTTCTCCCTTCAGACTTGATAACTGACCTAGACTTTTAATTCCATAAAAATAAAACTATATTAAAATTAGATAGATTAGTGGTATCAAAAGAACGGAAAGAAGTCAGAAAGAGTTGATCTAAAAACAGGTATTAATTCTTTTCCATTAATTTCTAATTCTTTTCCTCCTATCTTTTAATCTTACATTAGTTTGCATTCCTGTTTCCAAATTCTAGGTTCATTTTGCATTTCTTCAGTTATCACTTAGGAAAATCATATCAACCTCTTTCACCATGCTGACTACTGAAACTTTAAGTTTTCCTCAATTTCTTTTATATTGCATGAGTTTCTGAAGGCTAAATGTTCTTCCAGGTAACACTGGGAAAAACCAAACCAAACCAAACAATCAAAAAAACCACACAGAGATTTTGCCCAAATCTTCTCCCCAGAATGTCCAATTAAATATATATTTTTACACGTATTTACACACATTAGACAAAATCTTGTAACAAATGAACCAAAACCAATTCAGGTTCATGGCATCTGATGTACTGCTTGCTTATTAGTGTTTCTGCTGTTTGTAGCTGCTCATAATTTTGTTCATAAGGTTGGATATAATTCATTTTCTGCACTCCGTCTAGAATCTGGGTAAAGTGAGAACTAGAAGTGTTGCAGTGGACCGAAGGTGGCTGTTGCTTTCTGCCAGATCTGAAACCAGAAGCCAGTCAGCAATGAAGTTTCAGCTCACCAGCCACAACAAATTTCAGGCAGTTTCTAGTGATGCAACTCCAGGGCCAGCTGCCAGAGAGAGGGACTTCCAACATACATTTATTTCTCCTCTCTGAATCCAAATTCAGCTCTTCTAGAAGTTGCTCATAATCTTTTCAGTGCTTTTGCTGTTGCTCAAAGGAAGAGTTAATCAGTCTGTCTAGATTGCTGTTATTTCTACTGTCACGTCAAGCTGATCCGCTTCACTTATTTTTCCCAGATCTTCCCCATAAAATTACGTTTTAAAGTACGCTGAGAATAATAGCTGGTAATTTGAGGAAAAAAGAGTATCAGAAGCCCTGAACATAATCATTTTAGTGGGAAAATGGAATGTCTACAAACGTAGCACTAAAAATTTCTCTAAAGAATTAAGAACACAAAATATTGCATTGTTGGTTCAACGTTAGTCTTATATGTGTTGCTAAACTGATTTGAGTGATAAGCAAAGATCTTCAGGATCAGAGAAAGCAATAATTGTTCCATATAGAAAGTAACTTAGGAAGAAGCATAAAAGTCAGCAGTGATCCATCTCTAATACATAACAAGCGAAAAGTTCCTACCATTCACTTTAAATGTAGCTCTTATACCTCTTTTTCCTGCTGTCCCCTTCAGATATTGGAACAGAGAGTCTGATCTAAAATTAATTATATTTAGAGCACTAAAATGGTATATTTCCAAAACAGTCTGGAGAACCAGTTTTACAAGCTCTATGTTGTTCTGTGAACTCTTCACCTTGAAAACTTCTGGTTGCATAAATGATACAAATTCTGTATATTATCACCGTTAATATTCAATGATAAACAACAGTGAAAATAATTACATTATATTTGAATAGGTATTAATGAAAATCTGAGATCAAACATTGGCACAAACACTTTAAAATACATGCAGAAACTAAGAAGGATCCATGAAAAGCTGAACTGGAAAAACATTTTCTTCTCTGAGGAAATAATGGGTTAATTGCTAAATACTATTTTATCATTTAAACTTATTTTAACTTTCAGCGTCAGATCCAATGTGTGGATTACATGAAGTAGGAGAGATGAAACAGTATTAAATTTTGAGAGGATGGATGGGAAAATCTCTAAACTGAATTTTCCAAAAACGCACTGAGATAAAATTTTGAAAGCATTCATTTTGAAAACTCCCCTCTCTGCTTTCAGATAAATGTTTTTTTTCAAGTGTCACCATTACCTCAAAGAGAAATCTCAAGTTTCCGTAAACAACTCCCTGTCAGATATATCAACAATGAATAATCATGTACAAAGCAGCACAGATTTAGTTTAAATTTTTTTAAAAAGGAAGGAAAAAAAGAAAAAGTACAAACTAACAAACAAAACAAAAACAAAACCACCACTCAAAGTTGAGTGATGCATTTACTTTAAAGTAGACGGACAGAGGAAATGGAATAAAATCTTGATATCTGGAGGCTTCATGCTGTCGCTAGATATATGGAGCTACATGGAAAAGAACTAACTGAAAGACTAATGAAAACTGAAAAACATGAATGTGTCAGATGTAGCACATCTCTTGAGAAGGAGAAAGAACACAGGATATATCTGCAAGTTTGAAAAATGGTTGCAGCATGGGTAGCAATGAAATGTAGATTGCACTACAGGATAAGATTAAACAGGAAATTAACTACAGTACAGGAAAAAAATAAGAGCTCAGGGAAGAAGATGGAAAGGTTTTTAAGTGGTGCTAAGGAAATCTTTCTGACATAGGTAATCTTGTAAAAGACACACCTCAAATAAGAAAAAACACAAAGAAAACAGTATAACTATTAGAAAGATAAAGTATGAGAGGACAAACATAGCCACCTGAATTAAAGATAATCCTATTTTAATGTGAAAAGAAATACAGCATCTTTGGTGCTATTTTTTTATAGAAATCAACATTCTGCAGCATCCTCTGATTAATATACTTCCTGCACCATGGTAACTAATGACCTGAATTTGTCCAATAAGGACCATGGATGTTCATAACTTCCTTAGATAAACCCAAGTAATAGCTTGAGTATGACAAGAATCATAGCACTTGCCTGGTGAGGGTGGAGTAGAAGAAGAATGCTGAAGGGAAAACTAATGGAGTTCTTAATAATCTCTCCCATAAATATTTTTTGGAGGAAAAAAAAAGTCATCTGGAAATGCCTCCTACTGAGGGGAGAATCTGAGTATAACTGAATCACACCCTACCTTCCCCAAGACACGCCTGACAGGTAGACAGGACAGGCAATGTGGAGAATTCCCTATCCTCTTTCCCCCTGGCTGAACACAGCAACTTAAGGGACAGGCAACAATGGCGAGAAACTCCTGGCTGGCACAGCAGGCATATCGCTCTGTGACCACCCCACCTCCCAGGTGCCCTTGCATAATAGGTACAAGACTCTGCAAGTAGAACCAAACAATAACAAGGATGACGGCTCACCTAGCTTGGAGGTGTTGCCAAGGATAAGTCAGCTTATTGATTTTTCAGGTAGGCAGTGATGAAGTTGCAACAAGAAGTCTGAGGGCAACCAAAAGAGAGTTCAGGGCCTTGGGACAACTGGTTAAGTGATGAGGAGCACAAGCAGTGTTCTCCTCTGTCCTTTCAGTTACAGGAAACCATGAGGGGAGAAACAGGAAGACCCAGCAGATCAATACCTGGCTCCAAGCCTAGTGTCACCAGCAGAATTTGGGGGTTTTCGATCATAGGTCAGCTTACACAACCTCAGGCCTGTTAGCAAGAGGTGTGGTACACTTGTCTCAGAAAAGGATCTTTGCAAAGGAGTTAGCAGGGCTCATTGAAAAAGCTTTAAACTAGATTTGAAGGGGGAAAGGGATAAAACCAGGCTTACTGTAGCCAAAGAAGGGCAACGAAGCTGGTGAGGGGTCTAGAGCACCAGTCTTAGGAGGAGCGGTTGAGGGACCTGAGGCTGTTTAGCCTGGAGAAAAGGAGGCTGAGGGGAGACCTTATTGCTGTCTACGACTACCTGAAAAGAGGTTGTAGCATGGACGGTGTTTGTCTCTTCCCCCAAGTTAACAAGCAATTAGGCAAAAGGAAATGGCCTCAAGTTGTGCCAGGGGAGGTTCAGATTGGATATCAGGAAAAATTTCTTCACTTGGAAGGGTTGTCAGGCATTGGAACAGGCTGCCCAGGGAAGTGTTTGAGTCACTGTCCCTGGAGATATTTAAAAGACCTGTAGATGTGGTGCTTAGGGACATGATTTAGAGACAGACTTAGCAGCGTTAGATTAACAGTTAGTCTCCATCTTAAAGGTATTTTCCAACGTAAACAATTCTTTGATTCTATATCATGTGCAGCACAAAACTTGCCTCATACTGTAGCTTTTCCCTTTACTTATTAGGAGCAGAGACAGCAAAAGAGAACACTAAAAATAGTCGAAAATTAGAGTAATTCTGAGGCTGTTCTAAATTACCCTAGAGGCCTCAGAGAAGGTAACTTTATCTGTGTGTCAACTTAAATTGTACAAAAAAATACTACAAGTAATTCTAGAAGAAAAACTTTATCTATCACTACAAAAAATATCACCTGTGTTAAGTTCATCTAACCTTACTTTTAAAAAATGGAGATTAATGGATACTGAACAGAAGCAGTAAATTAAAAGGAGCAAAATTATCTGTTAGATAGTATTGGCTGAAGACTGAAAAAAAGCAAGCTATGATTTTGGTTAAATCTATTATTTTAAAATCTATTTTTTTTTATTGCTGATCATGGCTTTGGGAAGAGGCAATCTTCTTTCCCCAGCTATGTGTAACTGCGAGATACCAAAGAGATGCTCTTTAGTCATGTTGTTTGGGAAGACATGTAAATAACATTGATAAGGAATGTGAATCAAATGCATGTTTTAAATATTCAAGACAAGTTACAGTCCTAAATATCTGTGAGAATGTAAAGTCTTTAAAGCCTATTATTATTAAACATGTTTCTTGCTCATTTTGGTCTCTGAATCCACTAACAAGGAACCAAGCCCCGTAGACAAATACTTCTCAGGAACTCTAGATAACTTCATCTTTACATGTACATTTACACATATAAAATCACAGTTGTGCATACCTCATTAGTATTTTCTAAGTAAGCCACTGAATGTGAACATTATTCTTTTAGTTTTGCAAACTGTCTTTTAAAAATCACTTTTAAAAGCTAAAGTAGAACACAAAATCAAATTAATGGGATGTGACACTGAAAATCAGATCCTGACTGTATGGGTTTTTCCTTTTTATGCAGTAAAACCATGAAAAGGTTCACTGGATGGTGAGAAGTATACAAGTAAATACAATATTACTCCACCTACTCTGATGATCTCTCACATTCATTGACTCATTTCCATGTCATCTTATTATCAGAGCCTAAAGTAAAAAAGTTAGAAGGGATGTTTAGAGGCCAATGACTAAAAGGAAGCCTTGATGGATACAATAGAACTCATCATAATTTTGAAAGGAAAGCTGTCTTTGCCTAACAATTGTCACAGTAATATTATGTTACTGATTTCTGAAGCAGCAAAAATGCAGAAGAAAGTTCTCATGATCAGAATAGTCAATGATCATATAATTATTACAACAATATTTCGACAGAGAAGAAGGACAAAAGATCCTTTCACACAGAAGACAAATATTTTAAAATAGCAAAACACACATATATAACATATATTAAAAATAGTAACTTGTTTAATTACTAGTATATTTATTAAATTCAACACCTGGGGCTGACACATCCTAGGTATAGAGGTACCTAACCTGCAGTTATGCATGTTTTTTACATTCATTTGTAAAAGTATCACTCAGAGAAATGTTACAAGGAATCAAAACTATCTTACCTATATATTCTCCCACACCCAGAAAACCCATTATGTAAGACTGAATTAATAGACATCTGCATGTAACCAATTAAACTGCATCTATTTTTCAATCATACCAAGAAATACTTTTCAGCCACCTTTCCATCTTCCAGCTAATCATGGGAACAGCTTGGAACCAAGTAAGATTTCTGTCTGCTCTAATTTTCATTGGTAGTACTAGTGCACCAGAGAGTAGCGTCTCAAGTAAACACTTATTAATGAGGAGTGTACTTTGACCAGGTTTCTCCAATTGCAAATCTGTGCTTAATGATATGAAGACTTCAGAATAGGCACAGAACTGACAGATGCTCCTGGTCTTTTCCACAAAGGATGCAGATTTCACTTTGCTGTAATGACAAGTTAGGCTTTTGATGCTCTTTCTTTGGCTACACAACCAAAGCTCCCCAGAATATGCTGCTACATGCACTAACAGTCTGCTTTCCTTTAAAAAGAATACATTACAAACCAGATAAATTATATTTTTGAAAATTTTAATTTTCTGTTTAGAAAGGTAGAAAGTGTATATGTCCATAAAATGCATTAAACTAGTGTACTTCCTCCTCTTCCTATATTTTCATAACGGAGCACAATTTGACAATGAAATAATATAGAAGAGGTTTATGTATTTTTTTCTCATTTCTTGTGATAGGTATCCTACTCTTAAATGATAGATTAGAACCATTTTATTTTGCACATATTCCACCATAAAACACTACATCAGTGTGCTGCCACCACATCACGGTATTAAAAAAGGTGCCCTAAATAAGGTATTTAATTAAATCTTCTAATGGAAATAACAGTTTATGAGCAAAAAAATTGAGCCGTTTGTCGAATTACTGGTGAATGCATGAATGTGGCAGGACAATGATACAAATCTGACCTGCGTATTCTAGCTGTGTGAACTTTAACTTTTTAAAAATGGAATAACTAAGAGATGACATTTCCTTTGAAGCTTGGCAATAAGGAACTCTTACTAGACGGTAGTGCTGGCATGCTGAACTGTTGTGACAGACATATTTTTGTTTATTTCATTAATGTATTTGAATGAAATCTTCAAACTAATTTACTGTGAAGCTTCTTGCTATGAAATTCAGGTGTTTCATATTTACTATATAGAGATTTGCTGACCTTTGATCCATAGCAGATGAAAGATCCCACCAAGGAAATTCTGCAAGACTTCACACATTCTGACTACGGATTGCACTAGGAAGTGTCACCACAGCATGCAGAATAACGTATACCTTAAAACCATACGAAACAGTGCAGGGGATCTTTAAAAATAATTATTTTAAAAGTATTTGGGGGTGCTTGTATAGTTTTAGAAGAGTAAGAATTACCTTAAATTCCTTTATACTTCTGCCTTTAAAGGCTTAAGATTACGGATTGCAACCAGGTCAAGTGATTTTAAAAAATGGCACAGACTATTTTAGTGCCTTTTATTTTTATCCACACTTCCCAATTGCAGTAGAACACTTATTCCCAGGCCTTGAATAACAGGACACAAAAAAAGCTCTTGTGTTTCCAAGCTTTATATCTATGGAAGACAGCTTTTGCCTAAAGATCATGTACTTTAGAGACACGGCTATACACCAGCAAGGAAAATGAGAGACCCTATTTTCTACAGATCTATTGCCAAGTCCTTGACTACCAGGAGACAGGTGTGCAGTGGTACCTCCTTTGACAGCAGGACACAAAACAGAAAGCAAACACAATCATCTATTTTATAAGCTGACTTAACATAAATATGCTGGTGTGCAATAAGCACCTATTCTATTGATGGTTGGAGCAGACTATGTACCACATTAAAACATTATTCCATCAAAGGAAATTTCACCCTGTTGAATCTCACTATTTGCACTCCTAGAACAATGTTCTCTTCATCTGTCATTTGGGAACGTGATGTAAACGTCACAATCGAGTGCCGTGGCCCATGGAAACGAGCACAAAAATATGCCAATCCCTTTGTGGTTTTCCCCTTTGCTTTCCAGATCACTCTCTCTGGAATCAATAGTCTCTCTTGATCACTTCTGTTTCATAGTTTTCTAAGAAAGAAAGATAAGCACATTTCAAAAGGGAACAAAAGGTTTCCTATGTACCAGAGGAATGATTATAGGAAGTCATCAAAAATAGGGATAAAGAGCGTGTTACACTGAGACAAACCACAGGGATTCATCTCCATGTGCATGCTTCAAAGTATATAAACGGAAAGGTATCGCCTGCTTTGCAGTATAATAATAGGTAAAAAGACGATGTTTCACTCACGAATTTAAAAATAAATTTAAGGTTGAAAAGTTTGCACACAAGAATTATTTTATCTGACATCATAATTATAAATGGTGGGGGTTTTTTTTACTTCTACAGAAATAAAAGTAAAAAATAAAATTATTGCAGTAAGAATTCAGAAATCATTGGTACCTTCTGGTACTTTGAATTGATGCAAATTCTCAAAGAAAACAAAGAAAGGTCAAACTTGTAGGAATGTTGTCTATTTTGTAAACAGTTTACTCTCCCTGAGTAAAGCATAGATTCCCACAGCTGCACTTGTTCTGTACTGGTGCAGCTTTGCTATGATTTGACAACCAGAGCTTGAACTGGAAAAAACACAAATGAGTAACAGTTTCAGAGGTTCCTAGTTTACTGAAAGCATTCGTTCAAGCTATCACTGCCAGCACTAAAACACAGGTCTTGGTTTTCGGAGTCAATGACTACATGCCCTGCGGCATAAAAACTTCGATTATATTTTGAAAAAAAGCATATAGATTACAAAATATAAAGCAACTGCCTAAACACTCACGTAATTTGAGATTTTGAATATAACTTAGTGAGTACTCAAATTTCACTTATATTGTTTAAATTCTGACCATTTAAGAAATCAATGATAACCAGTGTTTCATATAATCTATTCTTAACACTCCTTTACACAAACTACCTCGAATATAAAATCAAAACAACTCTTCGTAAAGACTTACCTGTGGACTCCCAAGCATTTTCTGCCATGTTTTAATTGAGATAATGTTTCTTCAGTGATATAGAATAAGAATGAAATAAAAGAGAGAAAAATATATTTGCTGACTTTAAACAAATCATGTGTTTGTGGAGGCAGGATAATAACGTACTTGAAAATGAATCTTCAGTATAACTATTTCCCATTCTGTAGTCCTGTGCACTGGCAGCAACAGACGCACCACAATTACTTAACTAAGCTGATCTCCACTGGAGGAAAGTTAAGAGGCAGAGTATATCATCTAGGCATTTGATCTTAACCATAGTGTATCGTTGTCTCAGCCAATAATTATTTCTTCACATACGAGAGCAAAACAAGTGCCGCTTCCTGACACTTGTTTTCTTCCCCATGAGCATTAAAACACTCTCCTGCATCACCAAATTATGATAAAGAATAAATGCCAGATAACATACTCAGTATCAATGTAAATATCTTGAATATAAACCAGAGCTCTGAATATGGCTGAGGAAACGCAAAGTACTTATGACTTACGGATGAGTGCTGGACTTCCAGAAATTGAGAATTCATTTAAATGTAACTGCAATTTTACCTTTAATTTATAGAACTAATCTGAAGCTCTTTAGGCACTGTTCCATGCCATTACCAAATAGGCTGTGGTAAACTAGCAGTTTTCAACATTACAAATGCTTTTTCATACATGAAACTTGAGTTCTCTTCCAAGAGAAAAAGTGACTGCATCACTTCCAGCTCAGCAGGGAGGCAAAGCGGCATATGTTGTACATTTTTCTGCACTGGTAAGCAACTATATATATATTTCTTTTAACAGCAAAACTAAATTTAAAAATGTTGTGTTTATTTTCTGAGGATAAGTATGAAAACGACAAAGAAATTAAATGAAATATCAGAAGGGTTGACTCTCAAAATAAAACGTTGTAATAGTTTTCTTTGCCTTACACCTGTCTCAGCCTCCAAATAACTCTGCTCATAAAAACAGATGTTCTCCATTGAGTCACATATTTCCAATTCTGACAGTTTGCTCCTCCTCCACTAGATCAGGTTCAGACAATGGAAATACATTTCAGTATTGATAGGGACAGCAGCCTGGCAATGCTATTTTCACCTACATGTGATAAACGACTTATTTTCGACACTGAGTTCTTTTTTTTAAGCTGAGGAAAACGTAAGACTTAGAGGTGAAAAACTGGTCTGTAGATATATACCACAATTTTATGTCTGAGTCTAGTATTAAGGATTAAAGACATAACTGTCACATAAAAAAAACCCAAAAAACCACAACCTTAAGTAAGTATATGTGGGATTTAGTGAAAAACACCTTTAAGTACTGCTTTCTACAAAGGAAAACACCTAGCTAGCTACTTAGTCTTGCTGGTTTATAATTCTAAATGCCACAGTCCTTTTCATGGAGATGATGAGTTGCTAGATAACCACAAGCAGAGGTTGCACATTTAGGCTCCTGTCTCACACTGCAAACTTATCCTTACCGAAATAAGACACTTTGTGTTTCCCATGACTTTGAGGGGTCAATGAACATACCTTTTTTTTTTTTTTTTTTTACACATTTCTAACATACTGAATCAAAATCAACTTCTGCAAGGAAACAGAGTAAGGGAAGGCCTGACACTTTTTTTTCAAATAAGGGATTGCCAAACACACATGGATGATCTGACACTTCAGTAGATAATGTCTACATCTGGACATTACTATATGCACAATGGAAAAGAGCTGTGATACAGATCACAAAAAGTCATCAGAAAATACTGTATTAGCGTAACCCAGCAAATTTTTGTGATCACTGGCCTGGGCAACAGACAGCTCACCTCAACAGGACACCATACAGCAAAGTACCTGCTATTCTCAAGGAAAGACCAAATCCAAAATTTAATCCAAACCTGAAGACGGACTGTCCTGGGGTATAGTTATAATGACTCATAGATTTGCACATTTATTAATTTAGCAAGTGCTTCTTACTGTCATTCTCTAGTGGCAAATTTTCTAGCTCTTCTTTCTCCCCTGGTTCACGTAGATAGGTTGTTCATATACATACACAGAGTTGCACTTTGGTTTTGATTTTCATTTGCTATAAATAAGAGTCTGAACACAAACAGCCTTGGTTGGCATTCCAGAACTTATCTGACACACTTGCTTTCAAAATAATGTTACCAAGACCAGAGTTCTTATCTAACAGAGCTCCAACACTTAGAGATGTGAATGAGGAACTGGCAAGTGTGACTTCTTATCCTGACATGCAGCACAGACTTGGGCATGTACCTCCTTGCGCATCACTTGGAACTGTCAATTAATTAAAACTCACAGCAGCTATTTGCAGTACTAGATACATGCTATTTTTTCTTTAAAATTACATGGGTTTTATGAATAGAAAATGTTTGCTAATACAAGTGACAATGGAGTAGTTTCAGCTTGAAATATTTATTTTTAAACTTTTGATTTGAAATAAGAAAACTTATCAGAAGAGGTTTTATTTTCTCTTTTAATTAGATGATATCACTTACAGACTAGAGTAGAAGGAATATAGCGTGAAATTCCAACATCAAAGTACCAGTTTACACCTGGAAAATATCGGTGGCTACTTTGCATAACAAGTAGAACATACTTAGTTGCTTGCTCTTCCCTCATGCTTTACAAGGCATAAATAAAGCTAGATTTCTTTAATTAGGAGGACACTAGACTATGCCTCAGTGAGTAAGACAAGGTGTCTATGGCTCTTTAAAAAAAAATAAATAGCCATAACAGAAATATACCCCAGAAATCGAGTATCAGTTTTACTTACGTGAGCTATAGAAAATGATCATATAGGGAGGAAGATAGGAAAACAGAAGATCCATTACCTACCCACTTAAAAATTGCACTAAGTCCATCTATTAGCCATCTGGTCTTTTGAAAACAATTATATTTACTGCGAGAATTATTGAGATCATAAAGCATTTTAGCATTCAGATATATTTGTACTGGTTGCTTTCTAATAATTTCATTCTTACAGTAAGCTGCTCTAAACATGTTTGTAAATGATGTAAATGGCTGATATTGTGGTAAACTGTCATTGATGCCATACTGAGTTTATGGAGATGCTGGTAAAAATGCAAAACCACCTTCAATTATTCAGAAAGGTCATTTCAGAATATTTTGTGTGGTTTTCTGTAAAATTGTTCCTTGCTAGTGTTGAGTTAGATATGCATTCAAATGTACAATAAGCAAATCTGTTGTTTCTGCTAGTATTACTGTCTTTTTATAATAATAAGCAAATACAGAACTACTTTTTACTCGTAACTCCTATTCATACACAGGAAATCATATATAATGGCCTTTAAAAATAATTAGTTTAGTTTTGAAGTGTCATTTTGGAGATATCAAATGGTTACCATTGCTCTGCTAAACAATTTCCAACATTATTTTCCTCAACAGTAGGAACACAATGATCACTAATATAGCTGTAACATCAGAGACTTGTTTTATCATGTTACTGTCTAATCCTGCTCAGAGTTAGTATAAAGAACTGATAAGTATGATGAAGAACTGGTCTGTCTAAACCTCATAATTTTGATATAACCGATAGTGGCTAAATACCTAAAGTAAGCAGAGCTTTGCAGAATTTTGTCGTGAAAAAAATGAAGGTGAATCAATTGAGGAATAGTATCCTAAAACAAATCTGCAATTTACAGGCCTGTGTCTTATATATCGTTCCCACTATGAGTAGTTATTCTATGTGGATAAAGACTGACACATACTTCAAAATCAGCCACATTTTGAAAAGGGTTGCTTAGTCAAACACTGCCCAAGGCCTCCCTGCTCCGATAAATTCACACAACTAGGAACTGGAGCCCTCAGCTTTAATGTGACTACTTACGGGATTAAACTGTGTTACATGTGAGGGATTAATTACCCACCTCTTTGCAGTCACTTTTTCCTGAGAAGCATATCTGAAAGCAATGAAATTGCAACTCACAGCTACGAAGAAGGCAATCAACGGCAGCCCATTTACACAGCTAAAAGAGAGGGATGGAAGCTTGCCCACAGAAATGGGTGTTGCAAAGCAGACCTTTTTCCCTTCTGAAAAAGGTTAAAACTTTAGCTAACATTGAAGGTTTGAATCCTCAGTATTTGTGTTATCAAACAACATGTGTACATCTCTATGTGCCTACACATGGACCTCGTGACAAATTGGAAGCTGCAATTCACTCCTGTCTTAGAGAGAAAACTATTTTGCCCTAAACAAGCTTAAAAGAGCAAAACTAAAGGTACATGACTAAATGTCTAATAATACATTTGATAACTTCAGCATAAAAAACATATCATTTGGGAGCATAATGCATTCAACAGTTACTACATAGCCCTTGAAAGTGAGCATCAGAATATTTTGATTGCAGGTTAAAACCACAGGAAACAGCTCAGAGGAAGAAAAATCTTACAAGAAAATTTGCTATTTCCACTTTATCTGCATACATCACATCCCATCCAACATCAAAGCTATTTTCTACCAGTTTAGAAGTAAGTATTATGATAATTTTCTTTTTTTTTTTTTTACCCAGAAATGCGGTTAGATTCTTTTGCTACCTGTCAAATTGACCCTATGATAGGGATGCAGGGACAAGAGAGAGTAGAAAGGACAAGAAGTACATGCTCTGAGCACATAAAATACTTTCAAGAAAATGTGTTCTACTCTTTAGTTGACTCATATTCTGCTGTGTGATTTCTGTGAAACTGTTTGTAAAATTATCATTAAAAAATGCTATAAAGTCTCAAAATTTCTTTGGTCTCATACTTTGATAAAACCACTTTTCAGGGAAAGTCTTGAAGAAACAAATAGTTCCTTCAATAAACAAAATAATGCATCCATCAGCCCACTGGCTGATTCAACATAGTTATCATAGTCATGGTGACCAGTAACACGAGTTGATTCAGAGGAAAGCAACTCTTCTGGTTTTCTAGACAGTACATCAAAGAGGAACAATGATACCTCTGGGGGCAGCAACGTACTGCCCTGATACCTGACATTTGTTTCATCATCTCTACAACGGTTTTTCATTTCTTTAAGATCTCTCATAAACATGGCCCATTTCATCCTTCTATTAACTTGGCTGTCCTTCATGTTTTACTTGGAATGGACAGGAAATAACTTGGGAAATTGCAACTTATCAATTTTACAGAACACCGTAATAAAATATGAATATTTATTTAAAATTAACAATAAAAGTAGGTTTTCACAAACTGCGTATTAGTTTTTACAACAACAAAAAAAAGATGTACAACATTTTGTGTTGCTATGATTTGAATTTCATCTTTTTAACTAGAGATCTCCAAGAATTTTAGTTTCACTACAGTTTGGGAACATAGAATGACTTTTTTGGGTTTTTTCCTACATTGTTTTACATGGAATACTTTTTTCAGCACTTGAAGCAATCATATGTAATGTAATTGTCTAAAGTCTGTATACATAAGTATTGTGTTCTAGAAAATGGTGCCAGATAGGAAGAATACTATTTCATCTAAATATTGCTTACTCTCTAGCAAAGGTTGGTGTTCTGAATTTCGCTGGAATACTTCTCACGGTCTTGTATCACTTGGAGAGCAGATAAGTGATGAGGAAATAGGGTCATGGTACCAATTCTAATTAGCACTGGGTATACAGATTAAAAATTGATTTAAACTTGCAAGAAATTAGACCTTTTTGGTACCAAGTTGTTTCATTAGGGTATAGTTAATAATTCAGAGATCAAAGCTGATAGGAAGAAAACCCAAACAATTTCACATTACATTTCAGTAAGAAATCATATATTGCAATGTTTGCTTTCCTCTTGAGCTAGAGTTGAGACTGAAATACAGACTTCTTCTGTAATATGAAAATACACAAAGTTTCCAGTTCAGAAGTGGTTAAGACTTTTTGTTTCAGCTCAGCATGAAATAGTATTCACCTGCCATTTTACCGCACGTTAACTGTAATTTGGGTGCCTCATATTTGCCTTTTTTTTCCTCATTATTGCCCAGCTGAGATTACTTTTCAAGAGATGCAGTAGTTTGCCTAGTATGAAAACTACACTGTACATGACAGCATTTTCATGATGTCAGGAAGGCACTAGGACCAGGTGCTCCCTAAGGGATGGGGAGGGAGCCGGGAGCTGAGGACGACTCCAGCACAGACAGTGCCCTCAGCAACAGGGCACAGATCTGCAGGGTCGGAACATGGTGGGTGGAGGCTGGTGCCGGTAATGAGGTCCATTGACTATCCCTAATAAGACAAGTGGTGACTGAGGTCCAGGGTTCAAACAGAAAGCCCAGTCAGAAGCAAAAGGAGTTGAGATCTGATACAACTGACAGCAAGGTTGTGACACGGGTCCAAAGCCTATCTGGGAGATGCGGCCAAAGACAATTCTAGGTACAAGCTGGAAGTTACATCTGAGGAGTCAGCCCAGAAATTGAGCTAACTTACAATGTATAGATGAGGTCCACATAGGAGGCAGCACGAGAGACAGGACAGAAAACAAGGACATCCATGATGTAGCTCAAATGAGCACTAAAGGTTAAGGGTCAAGCTCAAATGGAGACCCAGGCCCATGGGCAGAGGTAAGAGCCCAAGGTGAGGAGGGTCAGGGCCACTATTTATACGCTCAGGTTCCCGATACATTAAATCCACTTCTAAAGGGGCAGAACTGTGATAAAATTGAACCATATTCTCCATAATGTAGATATGGTTGCCGAAAGTGTCTGCTGTCTTCAAAGACAAGTGTTTAAATCACATTTTGGGAGGCAGCTTAAAATATGCATTTGATTAGAGATATTTATGTGAATTTATGTGGATTAATAAACTTCCATTCCAAAAGCACTTAGAAGAATCAGATACATGTTTATTCATTGTATCTGGCACTCTAACTTATAAAATTTTCCCATTTTTAGAGCATATTTCTTTAATGTCTTCTATGATTGCAATTAGATCAGTACCTAGAGGAAATGTATGCACTTAGAAATTGATTGAACCCACTATTAATAGTGCTTTTTGGATTTTGTACTAGATAGCAAAGAGTCAGATGCAACACAGAATGTTGTTATAATTGACCATTAAAGCAAAGAGTTAAAAAAAACCCAAATCAAATAAGATTAACAGACCATGGATGCATTACCTCACTTGGACTAATGCAACAAATAACCATGCAAAACAAGGAATTGTTTTCACAAGTTGTCTTTACATTTGCAACAACAAAATGTATAGCAGTTGATACTCTTAGAAAATCTGATTTCCCTAATAGTTCATACTTGAAAGTGCTGCTAACTATTTTGAACAGTGTACCTGAAAAATAGTACATTGACCACTGTAAGTGTTCATTAAATACGATGTGTTAATGTTATAATGTTTAAATATACTGTTTCATGTCTGAAGCGTTTTCATGTCTGGCATGAAAGCTGCTTTTACTCTACTGATGTTGTTTCATACATGTAATAGAGTTACAGGAAATCACTGATCCATACACTCCATGATTCGTACAGAACAACTCTTCACATTGCTTGACTATTTCTTGACCATTGAACTACTTAATATCAGCACTCTAGATTTGTTGCTTCCATGCAGAGCTATAGACTTATCTATTCCATTCATGCAATCTGTAACATTATTTTTACCTTATCAAGGCACTTCTGCAAAATAATTCAAGCTCTCTTGACAACAGTCCTTCAGATTTTTGACTATTCAAAAGGAAGCGGGCCTGGCTAACAACTATAATGGACCCCAAAATAACAAATATTTCATAAGTCAAGCCTCCTTACCACAACCTTGCTCCTACTAACAGCATGCCATGAGTATTCAATTCCTTCTGGAGTAATAAGCTCTGTAATAAGTAATAAGATCTGGCCATCAGTTTTACTTTTCTGCAGAACCTCAGTGTAATGCATTGGTTTCATGCTATATGTAGGCTAACCCCTAGATGGAGACCTTATCGCAAACACACACATAGATCTGACCAGGCACTGTAACGTTTACCTTGCACAAGCATGTAGCTTTTTGAACCAATGCACTTCCAAAAGTTACTTTTGATGAACTGAATACTGATTCTGAAAGCTGTTTTTTACAAGTGTTAGATAATCATCATAAACTTAATATAAAATTTCACAGCTACCTAATTCTGTTGTTATTCAGCCTGAGGGAGTCTTGTAAACCAGTTAATTCTCTCCATTAAATGTGAGATATCCTCTCATAGGTATTATTTTATACAATAATTCCTCTAATTTTTAGCTACTCTCCCAGTATTATTCTAATACAGGGTCCATCTCTTATTTCATCGTAAAGACAGAATACTGTACTAAAGTCTTAATTTGCTCAAGATTTATACTTGTCAAAACAAACCTGCAGTTTGCCAGTCTGCATCCTTAACATAATCAGGTATGTCTCTGATGGAGTATGCAAAAAGAAGCTGGAGACAGCTGGAAAGCAGCTGGACAATTACTACTGCTATTCATGGGAAGAATGTACTACCTCATACTATGTTTAGGTCCAGTGCCTGCCCATCCAATCCATGGACATGAAATTTCAAATAGTTAACTATTAATAGTTCACTATTACTAATGTTGGATGACTGGGGAATGGCTACCATGGGCTGCACAGGCAAGTACCCTTTTGCAGCTCCTTGCTCTGGTTGCAGCTTTATCCAATGTGTTGATCTCTTGTGGTACATAAGAGCTAGGTTAACGGCAAGCTTTCTGTTTGGAGTCTGGCAGGAACAATTAACCTATGACAAAACTGTTAAGCTGCAGTGTGGGGTTTTGTTCAGAATTCATTTATTTTTTTTTAACTCTGGTTTGGGTTTAAATTTCACTTTCTGTATCTTTGTCTTTCAGTACAAGTGGTAGGTTTAAACAGAGCTTGTAAGAAAACAATTATTAGTGGAGAGATTGACAAATTCTCAGGGAAGAAAACAAGGTTTGAATAATATATAAAATTAGAAATATGACAGTGACTATCATATTTGAAATAAGAGATTCTTCATATGACCAAATACCTTGGGACTAAGGTGTGTTCCCACATATTTATGAATATTATTTATTATCAAGATTTCAGTTAGTTCTAACTGAAATATAGACTGGAACTCTTCAGTGGCTGTTGAACAACCCTACAGATCAGCTCAATCGAGTTTTTGGTATGTAGACATTTATGGGATGTTAGTGTGGAAAACATGCAAAGGCTGTAGTGACAGCAGGGGCTCTTCAACAACTACATACACTGCAGATCCATCCATGGCATGTGAATAGATTTATCTGCTGAACACGTTTCTGCCCATAAAGGTTTGACCACTTCTGTGACCCAACTCGTATGCCTCATGATACAACTCCTGTTGCTATAACAGAAGAAAGTCCACAACTGTGCTCAATGTTTTGCAATTTCATGAACTTGAGAGACTTGTAGAAAGAGGAAAACAGGTTAAAAGCTCATGACTTAGACAAAAGAGAGTGTTTACATCATTGCCTCGAATATCACCAGATATATAATTTCAATGAATAGGGCAAACACATGCTTTTAGATGACCTTTAAAGACACAAAGGAAACTTGGCGTATTTGGACATAACTATGCAACTCTGTTTTTTCAACTATAGTAGTTCCATGGGAATTACTGCCAATAAATTTAACTTAGCAGTCACAAATTTTGCTAGGTATTTTAAGTGATAGACTAAATGCAAGTTGTCTATTATGATGATTGTGTTAAGTGGTGATATATTTAAGCTTGAGGAAGATACTATATATATATGTAATTATTATAAGAGTGAAAGATCTATACTCATTAACCTCAGTTTAGCACTGTTAAACTATGTGAGAATACAGGAGATGCTTTTCCACTTACTACTGACTCAGTATTTCATTTAAAATTATTATTGGCCAAAATAATCCAAGTATTAATAATAAAAATGGAACCAGAAATTCCTACATGACTGAAGCAAACTCCTCCTTTCCAGCCAAGGTGGAGGAACAGAACAGCTATTAGAGCTTCCTTTGTGGAAGTAGAACTGGGTATGACTGACTTTATGTGGAAAAAAAAGAAGTAAACACTGCCAGTTTCCTGGGTCTGTTTTAATCATTCAACCACCTGTCGAATTCATCTCTTCTTCTGGCTGTCTTTTAAAAGAAGAAAACAGTGGTCACTTACTATTATGTAGAAACCTGTTCATAAAGTGAAGCAGGATCAAGCCCTTCAGATAAAATCAGAGGAGAAAAGCTGTGATTCAGCTCAGACCGTAGCATAATTGCAGAAAAGAGCTCTCTTTTACAGACACATTTGCAGGTACGTGCAGAATAACAACCTTTGTACTTAATAGATGTCCTGGTTTCCATTGGGCTAGAGTTAATTTTCTTCCTATTAGCTAGAATGGGGCTGTGTTTTGGATCTAGTATGAGAAGAATGTTGCTAACTGACTGAGGTTTTAGTTGTCCCTAATCAATGTTTACACCAAGTCAAGGACCTTTTATCTTCTTGTACTGGCCTGACAGTGAGAAGGTGGAGAGGGCACAAGGGCTTGAGAAGAGACACAGCTGGGACAGCTGACCCCAAATGACAAAAGGGATATTCCACACCATTTGACGTCATGCTCAGCAGACAAAGCTGGGGGAAGATGTAAAGGGGGGACGTTTGGAGTGATGACATTTGTCTTCCCGTGTAACTGTTACATGTGATGGAGATGAGCTGTCCTGGTGATGGCTGAAAACTTGCCTGCCCATGGGAAGCGGTGAATGAATTCCTTGTTTGGCTTTGCTGGTGTTTGTGGTTTTTGCTTTACCTATTAAACTGTCTTTATCTCAACCTGTGACTTTTCTCACTTTTACTCTTCTGAATCATACCCATCTCACCAGGAGTAGTGAGTGAGCAGCTACGTGGTACTTAGCTGCTGTTAAACAACAACAAAAGTGAAAGCTGAGAATCTATGGCACTTAATGTACCTCCAGAATCAGGCTCAATTTGACCAGAAGGGAAAAATATGGGGTATGGAGGGATTAAAAAAGGAAATTTTTGATTTAGATACTGAAGTTGTTCTTTAATCTCTGGAATTTATCCTTTTTTTTTTTTTTTTTTTGGAAAAACTCTGTTACTGTATTGGGAGATTAGTAACTGCAAGGATACATGAAGTTTTTGGTCCCAAACCATAGACAATATCTGTTCTATTTAGAGTGGGTAGAATAGTTTTACAAAAAAAACCCAAACCAAACCAAAAAACCAAAACCAACCAACCAAAAACCAAAAAAAAGGGATAAGTATATTTTTTTCTATATAACTGCAAATGTTCTGCTGAGCATGTTTTTATTCAGTATGAAAACTACAAAACCTAAAGTATTAAATCCCCCACTATGATCAGATATTTATGATACACAGTGCCTCAAGTGCTTGCATAGCTATCTCTCAAGCTTCTCATCTTCATCTGAGAACTACAAACTAAGTTTTGTGTTAAGTAAAAGCTTACATTTTGCAACTTGATTTTGGAAAATGAATGAATAAATGGTGTAACTATTGAAACCCACCCCAAACAACGATGAGTATCCTCTAGCAATAATTCTATGGTTAATCCAAAGCCACTATTATTCTTTCCACTGAGTTTTGAATCAGGTACCTAGTA
The DNA here is from genome assembly GCF_036013445.1 of Caloenas nicobarica. Classification (NCBI taxonomy): domain Eukaryota; kingdom Metazoa; phylum Chordata; class Aves; order Columbiformes; family Columbidae; genus Caloenas; species Caloenas nicobarica. Next base: position 10,751,584 of record NC_088253.1, read on the forward strand.
GGTCTCTCTGTCCCCCAGTGTAAGCAGAAACAGGATTTGCCTCCTGGTGATTGTTTTGTATGTCTGTCATTCTTCAATAAAGGATTAGAAATCCAGACGGTAAACTAATTAAACTGTCTCATAAAAAAATAGGAATAAAAAAGTAAAATGCTGTTGTTTCTCTTTGTGTTACACATTCTGAACAAGCTCTTGGAGTATGTGCCAGTTCTAAAATGTAATCCTGGCAGGGTGGATTGGTAAACGATTTCTACTCATTTGCACTTGTTTCAAAGGTGACTCCATCACCACTATCTGAAAGATGCTCTGCCCCTCAGTAACAAATGATTACAGCTAAATGAATCCCAGAGGTTTGCCACTAATGCAGAACAAAGGCATAAGAATGAGAGCTGTGGTTCAAGATCTATTTTTTATACCAGCATAATTTTTTGCTTCACTGATCTATCACTAAACAACAGCTGCTGGGGTAGAGACTTACTGCACTGTAGGAATGTTACCAAATCCTTCAGTGACTGGTCGCATGTGTTTGCCTCAGGCCTTCAAAAAAGTCAGAAACTTGTGAAGATGGACTGGCAGGTTAATGTCACCTTATTTCTGTAGAGGATCTGAAGATGTTAGACACACTGGAGTGACAGCTTGCAGTGAGTCTCAATCTCTAAAGAACTTAATTTGTCATCTAAGGATACGTGACCAACTTCTGTTGAAAGGGTAGGTGCTAGCAGAACAATGGAGGAAAAGAAAAGTGAGTAAAATTCAAACAATTTTGGTGTTTATATATATATTGTCTTAGAAAAAAACTTTTGCTATATTTATAAGTTGCTGGGGTTTTTTTCCGCGGTTATCAGAGACCTACATTTTAATTTCTGCATGCTTGAAGTAGCCTTCGTATCACTTTCTAGGTAAAAAAAAATATAAAAATGGTAGCAGGTAAAGCATTCATAACTGGAGAAATAACAAATTTTTCTTATGTTGGATGCTATCAGAGGTCTGTATGTAACAGTAAAAAAAACAATGTGGATTGTCTTGATTTCCATTGAAACTCAGCATTCTTTTCATTAATAATCACCTTCTTGAGGGTGATTATTAATTCTGTAGAAATCATAAGACAATTGTAATCCCCATGTACAAGAACTATATGACAAAGTAACTTAAAAAAATTCTAATTCATATATCTTCTTTAAGGAAAGGATGATAAGTTTTGTAGTTCAGATGTAATAATAAACCACAAAAGTATTAACTGTACAGTAAGTATATATGTATCATGCCAAACTAATAAAATGCAATAATTACGGATGGCGTGAGATGCAGGAGCTCTTACTTTTCCCTGTAAAAGTAAAGTTATAACAGAAACAGAAGGAAACTTTTGCAAAGACTGTAAAATAAACAGGTTTTGTTCCTCTGCAACACTAGAGAAGCCCATTGATTAGTAAAAGGGGTAAATATTTATGAATCTGTACAATGCCTCTGAGGATATAAAATCATCCTCTTCTTCATTAATTCTTTGGCCTATACCATAAGCTTTTATATTTCTTTTTGATATTGAGGGAGTTTATTCCTGTTTTTAAATATTCCTATGATTTAAATGCATTGAGCTAATTCTGAACAACATGGCATTCAGTTTTGCTTGGAGATGTATTTCACATTACTGAATGGACAGCTGAGGTGTTTTTGATTGTATTTCCATGTATAATGGAAAGAAAAGTAACAAATACTCAGAAGACAGAATACCAGTATGGGAATGCCTGCAAGGAAAAGGGTTTGTGAATGCTGCAGACTTCATTTGAGGAATTGGCACCTATATATGAGGCAATGAGTTCAAACCTAAATACCACACATTGGAGCTGCCCAAACAAGAATGCGTTTGTTATAATTCCCTCAATTGTTTCTAGATGGCAGAAACTCACCTCCCATCAATTTCTTAGTCAGAAATCCACTGTATGTCTGTTCTAAACGCAGAAAATGTGATGAAAGTACTTTTTCTTTGAAAGTGTTCTTTCATAGCCTTTATCCAGGAAATTCCCATACTTGTCTGACCAAAGAACTGACCTGAAAAATCTGTCTGAAGAAGATATGGAAATATGAAGTGCTGCTAACTATTAAGATCTCCAGTAAAAGTAGTACTGCGGATTTGGCAACAGTTGCTTGTTTCACTATGGAGAACTGCAATGAAACAATCCACAAGATTAACACAACCAAGCGGGAGAACACACAAATCTGACGTTTGCTGATTCCTCCTCTTGGATGAATACAAATTGATTTGGAACCACATGAAAAACTGGGATAGGCAAAGCAACGAATGAGTGATGGAAAAACCATCCCTGTGGAGGAAGGATGAGTTTGGCAGCCTGACTACTTTGACTTCCCCATGTTCTAACAAATTCAGGTTGTGTTGCTCTGAGAGACAATCTGCACAGATGTATAGCTCTGAAAATTAACAGTATACGAATAACTGTGAAGTTCAGACTGAAAGCTCAGAATATTTTGACGTTACAGTTCACCTTGTCACATGAAACATCCCCAAAGTCTTCAGCAGTGCTTGACATATTGTAAAAAAATTATCTGGAAAAATCACATTTTAGTCTTGCTACTGCTCTGATGCAAGAAAGCTTGTTCTATTCAAAAAGAACCATATCTGTGCAATAGTGGCACTCCAAATACGACTTTTGAGATACAAAGAACTATGAGAAAAAGAGCTTCAATGTATGAACCATTTATTTCCCTTTTACTTATGAAGTCCCAAGGCAGAGGTTGTAAAGGCTTAGTTGGTAATTGAACTCCCATTCCAAATACAGCACTTACAAAAATTTGTTCAACTCAGACTAAATAAATGCATTATAATTGGTATTTACAAACTCATTTATTCATATTCCTAGAATCTCAACTTACCTAATTATCATATGAATGCTTTCAAGTCCCTATAGAACATTTGCAAGCAATATAAAGTCTCAACAGTCATAAGCTGGAAAAGATGCTATGAACAATTACCAAGGTATCTCTTTGAAGAGTGGAAAGGGAGTAAAAAGGGTAAGAAGATAACATAGTTTTAAAAAACCTTTCCCCATGGCTAGGTTACTCCATCTCTCAGACACCATTGAATCTTACTTTCTATGACCTGATATTGAGTTCCAAAGAAAGTCAAAAGATCTTGTGTAACAATGCCTGTTTTCCCTTCTGGTTCATGGATGTGTAGGAACTCCAGAAAAAATGGAGGGAAGTGAGAACGACTCTAGAATGACTAGTAAAATTAAACTTTTTTCTTTTAAGTTTGTCATCATTTTACAGTTTTCCCATTTGAACTCTGGTAAGTTGCATATAAAATCATAATAAGGAAGGTCAAAAAAGGTTTGAAGAGCAACTCGCTTAAAGCATAAAAGCTAATAATAAAAGCTCTTTCAAACACATCAGAAGCATAAAGCCTGCCAGAGTTGATAGGGCTGACAGATGATCAAGGAATGAAAGGAGAACTCAAGGAAGGTTAAAACCACAACAGAAAAGCTAAACAGGCTCTTTCCATCAGCGCTTACTATGAAGGTTAGGGAGATTCTTGATTTCTTGATGTCAAGGCCATTCTTTAAAAATTATGACTTCTCGATTTGCCTCAATTTGAAGCTTCAATAAAAGAGGTTTTAAGAAAAAAAAATTATAAAGTCAAAAATTGACAGTACAAGAAACTATTCACTTGGAAGTTCTAAAGGAATTAAATATGAAATTGCTGAACCCCTAAGGTGATGTGTTATCTACCAGCTAAATCATCTTCAGCCACTGAACAGAAGGCGGTAAGTGCAACATCCGTTTTTAAAATGGGACCCAGGGATGATTTCTTGAGCGCAGATGGGCAAGTCTGACCTCTATACTAAGTAAACTTGTAAGATTCTGAGTAAAGAACAAAATTTCTAAGCAAATGGATAAATAAAAAAAAATGGCATAGAGTGAATCCAGCTTTATTGATCTGATTCCCTTAAGGGACTGCAGGTGCGGGTAGAGAAGAATGATCCAGAGGAATTTTTATTAATTTTTTTTTAACAAGATCTCTTTCCAAAGGCGCAGCAGAGAACAGATATGGCAAAGGATAAAGGAGAAGTTTCTCTTAAGGGCTATTGACAGTTTAAAAGATGGCATATAATGGATAAGAAGAAAGACTGGTTCTCATAATAGGAAAGGTACCAATGGGATTACAGAAGGATTTACGCTAAGACATACGCTATTCAACATATGTGACCCAGAAGAACAGAATGATGAGGTAAAAAAAGTCTGCAAATTATACAGAATTATTTAGGGTAATGAAATATAACCCTTACATAAAAGATGTTGAAGAACTTTACAATACTAAGGGTAATAACAAATGAAACTGAATAATGATAAATGCAAATAAATGCCAATAGAAAATAATAAGCATCAGGATATATATGTATATTAGCTATTTTCACTCAAGAGACAGAACTTATTTCCCTTTGGATTGTTCTTTTAATATGTTCAAATAAGAATTGAATTGTTCAAAAAGGTGAGCAGAGCACTAGAAATTACTGGAAAGAAAAAAACATTACTATGTCACTACATAAACTGGTCACAGTGCAACAATTTTTGTCACTTCCATTTAAAATATAAAGTAGAACCCAAAAAAAGTATAGAGAGTCTGACATTACTGATAAGAGCTATGAGACAGCATCTCTACAATAAATTAAATAGAGCAGTGAGACTAAACCTCTTCATATGGGAAAAGAAATCCCCCAAAGGGTCTGTGATAAAGATTTATCATAACATAGGTATTTTGAAAAATCTCTTATAACACAAATGGCTGAAGGAGTAGTCACTAAATTCTTAAGGAGAAAAAAATGTATAGTGTTTTTTTTTTCTTCTTAAGAGTATTTTTTCATGCAGTCAAAATTATGGAGTCATTGCCAAAGGTACAATGGAGAGCACGAGTAAAACAGGGTTTGAAAAGAGATTCCTCTAATTTAGCATACATTTATCATCTGTTATGAAGCACAATGTTCCAAAACTGCCACCAGCTCTAGAGGTATTTAAACGTAAGACATTTAGAAACTAAAGGCCTATATAAAATGAAAGATCATTTTTCAAATGCCCTGTGCTGTAGATGTACTACTGGCCAGAACTGCAAACAGGATACTAAATGAAACACACCTTTGGTTTGACACGGTCTTATTTTCATACTCCTCAAAGCCAACAAATATTAATACCACCTCCGAAGCTCACTCACATATACAACTATGTTTAATTTGGATTAACAATTTTGTGATTGTCATGTAGGAGTAAAAAACAAACATTAAAATGTTTAAAATCCTACTCTAATTGCTTCTTGTCTTAGTAAGAAAATGTTTTTTCTCTTCCTCTTACCAGGGTACAATATTTGCCAGTCCCTGCCTGTTTTCTCAATCTTAAAAGTTCTTCACAAACTATTTGCTGTTATGTAAATACAAAGACACATTCTGTACTTTTATCCAGATAAAGGGCTCCAAAGTTCCAGATTGCTGGTAGCATATTAAACAGCCACGACTATGTTGGGTAAAAATAAAATCTAATTTTAAGTGGATAAAAATAGTTATTTTTGTTTTCATTTTTCAGTGACCTGACAGTGTTGGACCAGAACAAGTAACTGTAATCATTACGTCTTCCACAAAAAGGAATTGCAAATCAGAAAAACACAGTTATCAAAACTTTCTCAATATAGTTACTAATTTATTACTGAATAGAAATTCATTAGTTTGCTCAGTGCCAAAGTGCACATAACAGTGAGTTACTGAAATAACAGAATATGCGTTTGCAAGTATACAAACAAGCCATTTATTCCATTCTGGATATGAATCGTCGCTTAGCATTCTTTGAAGTGCAACTAGTGAATAGCATGAATACTATAGGGAACATCTTTTGCCACTAGTTTCTTTTGGGTCAACACTCTTTGTGGTTTGCAAACATTGGCCTTCTTTACTCCAGTTTTCATAGAGTATTTGTGTGTTGCAAAGCTATTATTTTCTATATTATTTTGAGATTTTTTCTCCGATAAAGTGTATTTATGCCTCATTATCTTCAATTGACATTTGTATTTGCTACAGTTCCCTTCTCTTTTGCTATATTCAGACTGTATGCAGAGAAATGTTAAAGATTTTTCTTCAAATTACAGTTCTCTAGCTTTTTTGATTGCCCTCTGGGTTTCACTACAATCACTGGCAGCTGAGCATGAAATCATGCTGCTGAGTGAAACATGGTGGCTTCCTCATAAAAGAATTCTTGATTACATTTCTTTTACATATTTATTTATACGTTAGATAGAAGATGAGGAACAGAATGCCAGCCAGTGAGCTACATTCTGATTGGCAGGTGATATCTCCGTACCACTGAGGAGCACCTGTGCCTACACAATGTTTACAACAAATCAAGCCTTCGATGAAAATTAATTACCCAACCTAAACCTTGGAAAGGCCAAGTGACACTGATTGGGAAATCAAAGCAAGAGCTGAAATGTTACCCGCTCCCTTCTCTAAAGGCACACAGCTTTCTCATTACTGTGTGTGGCAGTTTTAGGAGAGTTAGCTGTATTTTACACTCAGCTGCTAAGTATGAGTTGTATGCAGTAAAATCTGCACATCATGACTTTGTGGTACAACTGTTTAATACTCTTTGTTTGCTGCTATTCAAAGCATAGAGTTGAATGATTTTAGACATTGATTTTTGAAGCAAATTGTATTAAATTACGCTAGCAATTCACTTTTATCTTCCTAAAACTCAATGCAAATTGGGTCACTTCCACTGACAGACATCTGAATCTATGTACATTCTTCATGCTAGAGGCAACTCATTTAGTTATGATTGTATCACTCACTGAACACCAGCATTTCAGATCACATTCAAATACAGCAGCATTTCCTGATTTTTCTTGACCCCTTAAAAAGACGATGGAAACAAAAAACAGAGTTCAGAGAACATATAAGAAAATGTAGAGGTTTTACAGTTATAGAAAAATTCCTTTGACTTAGATGAATACACAGTAACAAAGAACTCAGAAAATACTTGTTCCTTTTAGGCATTCTAGCCTGCAACTGTGTATGCAAGCTGTCTTTTAAAGTCCTTTTCATTTTCTTAGTAAGCACGCAGTACTGCAAGACACTGCACAGCTGCCAGATTCCACACGTTGTTGATCTGATTCTGCAATTACCTCTATATCTAAACCACTTCAATAAAGAACCATTTAAATCCACCGAATATCTTTGCAGGATATGACTGTGTAGGTCACAAACTCATTTGGTGGAAATCTCCATCTCTTCTTGTATACCCATCACATTTTTAAATAAAACGTATTTTTAAAAGTTTAATGAAATACTGAGTTTTTAAAATAAATAATACCAGCATGATAGTGTGTGGTATTTCTGAACACAGTTTTAATGATCATTATAATTAGTCTTGCTGTTTTAATGTTGTGACAATCCATTTCATGCTGTTCAGTCAAAATTTTTATAGAAATTTCCAATCCTTGCAAAGCTTATCATGCAGAAAGGTTGGGAGGGGGCAGAGAAAGGTCTAAATTATCAGAAAAGAACAGAATATAAAAATACCATAATACATGCAGTTAAAATGAAAACTTGACAACTGCTATTCACAAATATTGCTGACATGCTTTATATTATATTAAAATTCAGAATTACTGCATTTTCATCAGTTTCTCATTTCACAGCTGGCATTTCATGCTGTCAGCATCCTGTGATTTACAAGCCTGTATGTAGTGTAAAAATGTTGTTTTAAATGGACAATTTCATAAGCATGTTTACTAATTGATATGCTGTGGCAACTTAAAATGTGAACATACTGTGTGTTCCAAAACTCAGAGTGCTTTACAAAAGAAAAAGAATTGAAACCTCATAGCTTCGCTTTCATTAAACTTTCATAAAAGTCACTAGAAAACAAACATTTCTATGCAAATTTTAAAAGAATGGTTTAATTTGTGAAGTTACTTTCACAATGTCAAAATGCGATGTAAAATACATTAAAAATGGTATTGATACTCATTATTAGAAGATATAGAAGCTGTTAACCAGACAGAACACAGAGTCTTAATAAAGCACTGTTTACTAATAATGTTTACATAGGATTCATTGTGATATTTTCCGAAGCATGTAAAACAAGCCTGGCAGAAAATGCAAATGCTCTGTACCAGCAAAGTTTTTCTTCTTCTAAGACCTGCAGAAATTATGGAAAGGACACATTTCCTGAGAATTAAGTCAATATTTTATACATTTCATCACACTTCTCTATTCCAGTTTTCAGAAGGAATACAGGATACAACCTGTATTTCTGCAGTTCCTTGTGAAATAAAGTATGCAAAATCATCTGCATATAAGTAACTTGGAAAGCCTGTTTAGGCCCACAAAATTTAGTGAAATACCTCAAGTGTAACATTAGTCAGAGAAAAAAATGTACTGTTCTTTCCAAAGCTGCCTCTCCCTTTTACAAAAGCCACAATTAAGCAGCTCAAAGTCTGGAATAAACTTGTATGTTTCATCCAGTGACTTAAAATAGTAACATGACACACATTTGAATATTATTCTAAAATCTGATGTATTCCAGAGTATTTCTTAATAGATCTAAGAGAATCAGAAGAAAGAGGTAGCACAAGGATTCCAAGCCTAACCCTGTTTCCCCCGGAAAGCTTTCTGTTCAATCCATAAGGAAGAAATGGCCTCTGCCTGTGTCCAGGCAACGCTCTGATCCTTACACTGACACCAATTTCAGATTTTCCACAGATTCTGTATTACAGACAACCACAGAGAGGGGCTCTGACAGCACCACCAACCAGCAGCTCAGTGTCCTCCTCCAGTGACCTTCTCAGTCAAATCCTTTTTCTTCCCATCTGTCTCTTCTCACATGCTTTCTGGTATCATTAACAAGATTTTTTTTTTTCCTAGTACAATACAAATGTGTGACTATTTTTTTTTTCCTAGCTGCCTCTTTTTGCCATAGTCTGGCACTGTATTTTTGTATAGCAATAGGAAAGATGCTTGCCATTTTATAGCATCACATCTTCAGATTTTCCTTGTAGTTCTGCCAGGGGACAGGTTTGCTTGGTTACAGCTAAACCTCAATAGCCTCAGCCTGTACTCAGTAGCACGTATGAAAATTAAGACAGCTAGAAACCCTTTTGGCTAATCTCTATGCATATGTGTATCATAATCAACTTAGCCGTCACTTTAACAGAATGTTTTAAATTTTTGAATAACATTTTTGAAACTGGTTTCCCTTAAGATGATGATGAACCCCATGCATCAGCAACAAGAAAAAATATTTAATGTCTCGAGTTAAATAGGACATGATCAAAAGCAGGATTCCAGCACCAAGAAAGTCCAAAACATGACAACTAAAATAATTGTCTCATTTGGGGTATTAGGTGAAGTCAGTACACCAGCAGCCACTTGCCTAAAGGAAAATTTGGATCAATAAGTGTCCTGCGGCCTCAGAGTGTTCATTCCAGAAGAGTACAAGTAAACATAGTACTTGTACAATATTCTCTATCTTACAGAAATTGGCACTTGGCTATGACATTCCTCCATCTTTTAGCTATGAACAGAAGTCCAAGTATCTTCCTATAGAAGCCTAAGGATTCCTCACATGAGACTTTAGATAACTTTGGTTTTATACACCTCAAGCATGAGTTAACTATCCTGCTGTTAGAGACCTGAATTAGACAAGAGTAAACAGCTTTTCCTCAGCCATGCCATACAAGAGGCTATTGTATTTGTATGAATTCTTTTAGAAGTCAGCGGTTCTAATTATAACGAACTATGAATTAAACATTTAATAATTTTTTTAAAGATAGGCATTTGGGGAGGACAGATCAACAACTAAACTTGTCAAAGTACACCTTTTGTATCAAAACTTTTTAACAAAACAAACACAGTTGTTACACAACCTTTTCAAGAATTTCTCAAGCTTCATTACAGGCTACTGTTTTTGATTAAGTACTTTGAAATTACTGTCTTGGCTGGAATTTACTTACTTCATTTACAATTATTTTTTCATAGTTTTCATGGCAGATTGTGTGCTTACATGTTTGTGTAAATGGAGCTTTCAAGCAACAAACGATAACATTTTCTAATCAATAGTGCTACAGGGTTAAGAAATAGTGCAAGATTTTCATTAAATTGGGGAAGAGTGCAGTTAAAGGAATGCTAACAAGTATTGATGTTTACATTGTATTTATCAATGTTGCTAGACTCCTCTCCGCTGCACTGACTTTATTTTTCCATATTAAAAAAAAAAAAAGTTATTTGGTATCTCCTGGGCTGAGCTTTAAATAAGACAAAGTACCTTGTGAATTAATTTATTTTGAAGAAAAAAGAAAATACAATTTGTGCCTTTTCATTGAATTATCCTTAGCTCCATTGATTTAACCCAAGCTTAAAATTCATTTGGTTAAAAAAAAAAAAAAAAAAATCAAACTGTATTTTGTTCTGCATCAAATTTGGAGAGACTATCTTTGTGGCATGAGATAAAGAGTTGGTTTTTAATAATCTGTATATCATAGATGTATTACAATACTGTAATATCTGGAAATTTCACAGAAAGAAATTTCACAGAAATATTTCCACCCTGTATTTTATCCATTATATTCGTTCCTTGAAAACCATACTCGTAATCAAGTTACATATTTGTGCTGGAAATGTCTTGTATATTCAAATGTTTGAAAGAAGCTGGATTAAGCTTGGAAAAAAAAATGAAATACACTTGGGAAGTTTTCTTTGCTTGTAAATACACTGACCAAAACAGTTTTCAAATTAAACTTCAGTTTCAGATATTCATATTTATGTGACACATACAAAGAAGCATTTCATGGAGATCACAGTAGATACATTTTGATTAGAAAATATGCTGACTAAAAAGGTAAGCACAATACTTTCCTTATTTAACTAACAGTTTGGTTTTTAGGTTTCCTGTTTAAATAGAAGTCTGATTTATTTTAAACTAATCACTTTTGAAGCAAATTCTCACTTTTCTTGAAAAAAATTGTATTGAATCCATCAGACTGTCCAAATTGCTCTATTGAGAAACACTCAATCATTTTGCTTACTAGCTTATATTAACTAGCATTTTTTTAACAATACCTTAATGCCTCAATGGAACCTTCACCTGAGTCAATAGAAACTGTCTCGCTATGTTTAGCTCATTTTTCATTAGGTCATATATCTAGGATTTATTACAGTGAGCAATACATACTTAGCTCACGTGGACAGCATGCTTAGAATGCCCTTTATGTACAGGTTTTTGGTGGGTCTTTTTGTGTTTTTTGTTGGTATGTTTGTTTTGTTTTTATTTTTATTTATTTATTTTTACCTTCTTGGACCAGAGTTTTTGTATTTCTGCATGTGCTAATTGCTCACATTTTTTCCACAGATTTACTGTCATGAACTTAAAAAAATTAATCCAGACTGTCTGGGCATATATGTATTCCTGTTTAATACATAAATATCAGAGTGGAATAAATAAAGTATTTTCTACAAATAGTCATTTTGAATTTTAATAGAAATTTTACTTTAATAATAACTTCTTTTCATTACTGAGGGGCTGAGCATTTCTAGAATAAATATTTGCAAAAAGTGAGACTGAACTTGGTGTTCAAGAAAACAAATTTTCACAATATATAATTTGGCATTCAAAATTATTATTACTTAAATTGCAGTAAATTAATTTAAAACCAGTGCTCTGTTGACTATTCAGAACAAAACCAAAACATCTTTGATCTTGTAAGCATTGAAGCATAACCATAATCTCTTTGTTTTCCTGAGTAATCCTGACCCTTTTGTCCCCCTCTGCACAACCGCACCCCAACCCCGTGGAATTCAGAGGATCTAACACTGTAATGGAGGTGAGCATGTTGTGCGAGAAAGGCCTTACATTCCCATCCAACTGATCAACAAAACGTGAATTAGGATCTAGAATGTTAGATAACCATAATCAAAGTGTGTTTGAGCTTTTCATAAAAAAGGATTCCTGAATGAATACAGAATGACTTGGAGATTGTCAGAGCACACTCACTACAATTTTGCAAGCAGATAAAAAAACAGGGAAATTAAATGAATTATTTATTAGGACTCTAATATTGGAAGTCAGAAATCGTGAGTTCTACCCCAAGCTCTACCACCGACCTTCTGTGTGACCTTAAACAAATTGGTTTATCTGCTTGTGCCTGTTCCCACGCTGGTTTTGCTGTCCTGCCTAGCTAGCTTGGAAATTTTACAGCCAAAATATTGTGTTTTCCTCTGTGTTCAGAGAACCACCTCAGACACTCCTGCCCAATCTTGATTAGGGCCTATAAATATTAGGGAAATACAAGTAAATAATAAAAATATTCAAATAAGATTAAAAACAGAAAAGTAATTTAGTTCATTGTAGTGTCCTGTAGAGAGTTATTCTTTACAGCATTGCACTGTATTGTAAAGACACAGTGCATAACTTTATCTAATGAAAGTTTCCATGCTACTATTTTAAATATAATTAAGGACCAAGTTTTTCTGTAATGAAAAGGTGTAAATCATTTCAGTGCTAGATTCACATAAACTTTGGGTTTTTTTTTTTCAAAGTACTCCCCCCTCTCCACGCAAAATCTGATGACAACACACACTTGTCTGAGGTATCCACAACTGGAGACCCCTGACCGTGGAACACCAGTTACGCACAAATTCTAATGATTTTTATTTATGTGATAAATCTGACAGACTCTTAACCCACTGGGCTGTGCATGTGCAGTATTAATAATTGGAGGTACGGAGTGCTTAAAGCAAGAAGTGAGGAAACTACTTCAGGATTTAATGCTTGGAACGATACAAATAAAATCTCTGAATAAGGAAAACACTGAATTCTCTAACTAAGCAGAAAAGTTTATACACTGATATGAGACTGCACAGCTGGTGATCTTGTGAAAAGATAGCTGAGTTCAGTGACAACACTAAATTTTTTAACAAATACATATTAAATCGACTAGAAAAAATGACCAAGTTTTGGACATAGAAGTCCTCTTTTATGTTCAAGACTGAGAAGGTGGTCTATATGCCTTGATGAGCTCAGAAGTTCCCTGCAGGCTCCTTGGCAGTGACTCTATGAACCTGTGATAAAGCTACAAGAATAATGGAATCTCTTAAGTGTCAGTAAATGTTTTCATATTAATTAGACAGAATCTTTAATTTCTATGGCACAACTTTGCAAACATGCTTATTATGGTAAAAGAGCTAAATTCAGTTCAACTTGTGTTAAATTTTCTGGAGAAGAATTTAATGTATTTAATGGTCTTATTTAATGTTGGAAATGAATGTTGACTGATATCCACTAAATGTGAACAGGCATGCCATAACACACCTCTGTTGTTCTTTCCTGTTGAGGCATGTGAATTTAAACAAAACACAGACATACACCAGAACATTACAAGAAGAAAACATCTCCTTTTTTTGATGAACCTGACATATACAGTATTTGTTATTTCTGCGTTGTCTTCATCAGTCTAAGCTTGTCACATATATTTTAATACATGATTTATAGTTATAAATTCATTTTCCATTCTCATCTATAATATGGTGTCACATTTTATCACAAGCGCATTTAATCATCTCCTGTCTGCATATTAGTGGTTACAAATATGATACCTGTGTAGATGTAGCAACCAGTGGCTGTAACTGTCTCAGATTGCAACGGTTGGATGCTTTGAAAAGTACTGATAAATAGAGAAGTTCAGAAATTTTTATCTGTGTCTGTCCCATTTTTAATAGCCAAGATAAAATTCCACTGCTTTACCAAGAACTTGATTCCTCTTCCCTCTTGAAAAATCTTTTCCATGTACTTATCTGACCTCAGAACAGCGTCAGTGCATAAAATTAAACATGCATAAGCACTTTAAAAATTGGTACATAAAAGGCAAAGATAAAAACCTTTTTGATTTTAAAGGAGAAGCAGGATCAAACAGTAGAAAGAGCAACATATATCCAAGTACAGGATAATTAAACAAAAAAGCAAATTAATTCAGTGGGGTTTTTTTAAAAAAAAAGTTGGCCAAATTCTGCTGTCCAATGAACGTGAGCAGATGCTTAATTTTAGGACAACATTTGCAGAGAACAACTTAAAATCTCCAAATATTAACATTTAAATGCAGTCTTTTAATTAATTTTTCTGAGGAAAACAATCCTCACTATTATTTGTTCCATGTCTGTAACTCAGACCTTTTGCAAATATGTATTCAAGAAATCTCAATGTAAACATTTCAATTCCTGTATTTTAGAAGAAAGTGGGCTGCAGTCACTTCAACGATTTTAATAGGGAAAAGAAAAAAACAACCAATTGTGCAAGAAAACATTAATTAAAACTGCATGCAAATTCACCTGGCTTGCAGTACTGCAGCAAGCACCGTCATGCCATTTTTTTTGCGTTTGTGATACCTGAAGGGTTTCTGAATAAACTTAGGCAATTTAAAAAAAAGTTTTAAATTACTATACTAAGGTCTACTGAGCTACATTTAGGATAAGTTATTTGAAGCTGCCAATGCCAAACGTCTTATCTTCACAGACAGAGAATTTGAGCCTACAAGAACTAGGCTTGCATTTTTATTTGTACTTTTAATTGAATGTTCGATACTTTTTGTGCATTCTGTCTCAAGCAAAGTAATTTGCCATACTTTATAACAGACAAGCATGCAGCTGACAAGCCAAAAATCTCATGTCGTCAGTGCATAGGCAAAATTCAAACTGAAATTAGATAGTGTTGTCCAAATTTGGAGTTGAAATTGCAAGGAATTAAGTGTCCTGTATGTTGAAAAGTATTAAAAGATCATCTTAAGAGTCAGTTCTAGAAGATACATCTGATGACCCGCAGGTACACCGAGGTTCAATAACATTTCTCTACATATTGATCATTATAAATGTAATTGTGGACCAAGCTAGAAAATGCATATACATTTGTTGCATTGCTTACAATAGTTTTGTCAAAGTTTTCAGTTACAGAAATAAAACAGAATCATTGAGTATGTCATTCCTAAGGTGAGAAAACCCATAGACTAAAGCAGAAAATCTCTTTAAAGGAAAACAGGTTCTGAATACGAACTGCTCTATTTTCTTCGCCAGGAAAGAAAAAGCAAAATACAGCAAGTATCCTAATAGCATCATCTACATGCAGGAAGATTAATATGGTTTTGGTTTTTCAGAGGAATAAGCTTTTGCTATTGCAATCAGCCATATGGTCTGTCTTGGAAAAGTACACTTCCCAGTACTTGTTCATAATTCATTTGACTGCAGGTCAGTTTTTGAGAACTTCACCACGACAAGTTAATATTAGCTTTGCTTACCCAAACAGACAGAGCTTTACATCTCTCACTAAAATCTGCCCTTCTTCTCAAATAATTTCTATAGCTATTTTGTGTATGATCTCCCTTTATTTAACGGCAAAAAAAAAAAAAAAAAAAAAGAAGGTCTAAGCTTACATGTGATATTCTACCATAATTCTCACCAGTGACACACAACATGCTAAAAATCAAATCTTTACTACTTACAGGTCTCCTCCACACAACTGCAAATAACTGATGGCAACCACGGACTGTCATTTCTTATAGTGACTAGGCCCTGGGTTTCGGAGGCAAGGAAATAAATAGTCTCAAAAGTCTTGGTTTCCACCTCACTTTCTAAATAAGATTAGAGTGGGAACATGGTTTTTTGTGTTGATCTCTGTGGGTCCTATAAATGGTGCAGCTTGACCCAATTGCAACCTGAGTAATACACAATTTTTCAAAGCTGGGCAACTTTGCCAACAGTGAGCACCTTCACCCCAAAAGGTACTTCATCTGTCAAAGATCATGTTCCAGTTTTAAAACATCAACTCTTGGCATTTCTTAAAGAAAAAATTGTCACTCTCTTTGCCACACTAAAACAAAACATTCCATAACTATTTCCTCTTTCGAAATCACTTCACCAAGTTGTGAATTATCTAATATGAAGGGAATTCGGGATTGCAGGGAACTTTCCACTAACAGAATTTTTATGCAAAATTATTGGCTATTCCTTTGCAGATTTGTAAAGTTACAACCAACTGAAAACAGAACCTTTCATGCAAAAACTGGCAACTATAACAAGCACCAATACCAGCTCTGTCTTTAAGGATCATGTCAATTTATATAAGGTAAAAAAATTAAAGGCTTATTTTTTTTTAGAAGCTTTTTCACTATTTGAAAGTGTGAGAGGTCATTCATGTAATTCTGTTCTTGAAGAAAAATGGAATGTTTTAATTATGCATGCTTCATAATGTGCTACTCATATCTGTTTGTCTTTATTTGTATTACTTCTTTGGGATTCCTCAATGTCAGTGATGTAAAGATATTTGTATTCATGATAAAGGGTATAAAGACTAATCTCAGTTTTTACCTTATCTGAGTTTATTCGTGTTTGCATAACAAAGAAGACTGTGCATGATGAATCATGTATCACAGCTATTATCTACTCTAAATTAGAGGAAAGATAACCGACAGTTTTAGCAAAGGTTATTTGGTATTACTTAACAAGTCCTAGCTTTTAAAGATCATTCTACAGTATCATTTAAGAAACATATATTCTAGTTTTGGGCCAACAGAAGATAACACCCCCTACCCTCAAAACTTACAGGTAAGTGTTTTCTCCAGGGTACCTTTCATACACTACATTATCGCGCTCTAGGGTATCCTCAGGTAGAAACTGTATTTCATTCCTGAGAAAAGTAGTTTTGTGATACCTACTTTTCTCTGATCTAGTTACACTAAGTTTCAGAAGTGGAAAGCTTTGGTATCTTTTCCTGTAAGAACCGCATTTGCAATAAATGGGAATTTTTAAAATGAAAAATGTCTTGCTTAAAATATGCATTTCAAATTTTGACAATTCTTGACCAGCATTCTTATTTGTTTTCACCTATCTGATCTCTCCAATCTCCTTGAAGCTTATTCCATCCTTAATTCTTAAGCCTAACTCTAATTGGCCACCATTCTTACGTTGTTAAGTGATTTCACTTCATGTTCTTACTAATTTGATTAGGTATCAAGGATACTTGAATCAGCTACAGAAGTTTACCGAATTCCAGCTGTGTGCACAGGCAGCCGCAATGAGGAGGTGTCAGGTTGTGAGAACTTTGATGACCAGATGACGAATCAGAGCCCCTGATCACAGGTCAGTCAGCCAAAACAAGGTTACGGAGGACATGCATTGCTTAAGAGAAAACTAGCTCCTTACTTATTAAAAAAATCTTCTGTTGCCTCTTTCTTTCGTGGACAAATTTTCATTTTTTTCCTTTTTGTTGCTTTTATTTGTTGCCTTTCTAACTCTGATTACTACTATAGTGTGTACACCATCAGAATAGCCTCACTGAAAACACCTCTTTGCTCCACATTTCCACTGGCTGACCTCTGAGGAATAATCCTTCTGAATTATTCTGTCCGTCCTACTGCAAATAAGGACGTATTTCACTGGAGATGTACAAGCCTATTTCAGAACAAAAAAATAACCAGTAATCTATAGCAAGCACACTGTGAGATTGAAGATGTTCGGGGTGGGCTCAAAAAGTTCAGGAGAACAGAAATGGCTTTTCACAGATAAGCAAAGAACATTATGAACCTCTGCTACTTCACCCAGGCTGCAGGGAACAGATCACTATGATCGCATGGCCCTTCCCTGTACAGTGACATAGCTGTGACACAAGAAAGCATATCAGAGCACTTCTGACAAGAGAATTAGGAATGCATTTAACAGAAATTCTCAAATCTGATCAACTCTGGAATGAAAGAAGTGGCTTTGCACCGACTGGATATATGGATATGATCTCCAGTGAGGAAGAGGGGACCTCACACTTTTTCGTACCAAAAAGCAGACTGACACATTTCTGTCCCTCATAACATGACTGACATGGTCTCAAATGCATATGAGGAGCAGGCAGCTGTGATTTTTGACACTATAATTATGATATGCAGAAGTCTTTCAGCATCAGCATGGGGCAGTGTGATTCCTGGAGATTGAGTATGTCTTCTCATTTGGGTAAGAACGATATCCAGCATGTTTCTTGTTTAATTGGTTAGTGCTGATCAGAGTGGAACATAAGTGACAGTGGAAAGAAGATGGAACCTGGATCTGGTGAATTTACATGTTTTAAAAAATAACTGAATGAAACGGGAAGATCGCAAGAGAAGTGCCCATCTGACAGCTACATTTGATGACAAACGTGTGCGTCAGCCTGCTAGGACAAACGAGTAAAGCTACATGAGGATGCTACATCAAGTTTTCTTTTTTGTTGGTGTTGCTTCCTTTCCCAGAAAACACAGTGCAGGCTGATTATGTGAGCTGGATAACTCTTTTTAGCTAACTACATACTAGATGTTTATCTATACTATGCCTTTTACCTAAGACAGCCTCACTTACCAATGACTACATAGCATGGTTTGACCACTACTGAGATAAATAGCCAGTCCCAATTTCCCTAGAAATGCATTCCCTTCAAGGTTAAAAAAAATCTGATATTAAGGCTGGCATCATAAGTATTCCATTTCCAGGGCATTTATTGTTTTTACAATTAGCACAAATTTCATGCCTCTTTGTTGGAAGTAATTGCATCTTCGACCTTACTAATAGTTAAAGATTACAAAAATCAACATTACTAAAGGTTGAAAATTATTAAAACTGCTGATAAAAATATTACAGCCAAGATAATTTCAAAAGTGGACACTGAGATACGGTGTAGAGAGGGCAAATTGCAAGGAGATGCTCATGTACTTAGCAGATCAGCGTGGATGTACCATGGCTGATCATCACATTGTACAGATATTCAAACCGGCACACCAATCAAGTTCCCTCTAGGCTGCTACAAGTGTGAACTGTGTAATTCAGTTACAGTTTTAATCCTGTAATAAGAGGTTATTAGTATGTGCAAAAGGAAAATGTGTTTTCATTTTGGGGCTAAATCTAGAAAATGTAAAATACTGCAAAAAGAGGTATGCCATTATCTCATTCTTAAGGTAGACTGCAAATTTTTGCTGCCTTTTTTTTCCCAGAAACACTCTGATATCAGATTCTGCAGTTTGCTGGGGGGTGGGTTGGTTGGTTGTTTTGGGGGTTTTTTGTTCGTTTGTGGGTTTTTTGGTTGGTTGGTTGGGTTTTTTGTTTTTGTTTGGGGGGCAGTGGGGGAGGCTGAGGTGAGGAGGAAAGATGGTTTTGTGTCAGATTCATCTCTCACTGAGAGACTGCTTACCCTGTTTTCATTATTTTACACAACAATCAAGAACTAAAATAATCATATACTGCTAAATACTTAAAATTTTCTTTCCAATATAAAGACGATTTTCTGAATTTGTATAAATTTACTCTGCTGACAGCCCTCCTGCGGACTGAAACTCTTACAGGGTCTTTACTACACAGGAAATTTTTCTGTCTTTCTTAATTTGCAGTTAGATAGATTTCTGGACTTGTCTAACAGCAGTAACAGAATCATCTTATATGATCGGAGATCTTAGCGCTTGTCACATCCAAAAGTATACAACATTATTCAGGGACTGTTTCCTTTCCAGGTTCTCTATTCAGGAATGCTGCTAATGCCAACGATGTGTCTCTGAACAAGTCAGCACTGATAACCGTACTCACAGGCTTCATTGACTTACTTATTGTTTGCATTTCTGCCACCATTTTTCATATTAAAACAGACCTTCAGATGAAAGGTAGCTGCCCACTATATGATATGCGATCTCCATATATTTTTCGCTTTTGAAAACAAAAACAATACAACAAAAATCCTCCAATAAAAAAAAAAATACCATGCAGTTTGAGCAGATCTTGCTTTTTAAACCTCACCCACCATTTCTGTGTCAACTGTATGAATATCACTGATGAGTAACACTGAGGTGCGAGTTTCTGCTTAAACTGCACACCTGGAAGGGACATGGAAATTATTATTTGTGTTATTGCATGTCAATTTGCAAATAAACCAAGATGGTAAATAGCAATTATCTCAGAGTGTTTCATATTAGTTGGAGTTTCACCGACATATCTCCATGCATTTCAGCATGCCTGTTACATTGAGGGCAAGGAGGAGAGAATGGGAAAGCGATATTAAATAAACAGCTCACACCTGCTTTATGTCTAGTTCATCATCCATTCTATGAATGGTCAATACTTTGAGATATATACATCTAAGACATAACACTACTGAAGTAAATCCTACAGAGACATGATTTTCCAGCATCATTTTGTTATTAATGAAGATCACAAAAGTCCTTCCTATAATTAAATTTAATACAGATACTCAACATAAATGAGTTGAGATAATCACATCTACAGCTGAAGTCTCATGATCAGCCCTGTTTGTTTATAATAATCAGAGTCTGGTCTGTGTTTCAAGGGCGAGAGAGAAAGGAGAAAATGGCCTTCTACCCTGCTTCAAAAAGAACAGTCCAAGGAGATCTGCAATACAAATGCAGTGGATATCAGAATATTATACTGTATAATACTGTTAGGAAGGTATGATATAAAGTCATACATTTTTAAAAGCTCTTCTTTAATTATTACTGTAGGTTCAAAGCAAGAGGTTTCAAGGACAAAGCAATGACTTTAAGCTGTGAAAGCCTGCAAAAGGATCAGGGTTCATATACTATTTGTTTCTCAAACCTTCTAATAATCGATTACAGGAAATTCAATTTCAAAAGTGGAATTTGGACTAAGAAGTGTGTTTAACTGATAGAAATTTCAAAAGTTCAGACCAAAACTAAAGCATAAAGAATTTAAGCAATACTATTAATTCTTATGGGGAAAAATCAAACTAGTTATTTGTCTCTTTTTGGAAAATTATGACCATTTTACTCTTGGGGTACAAATATTTTTTAAAAAAAATGCTCTGAAGGAAAATCCAGCTTATTCTCTGCTTCATGCAAAGATCGACTTTATTCAAAGTATTTTTGAGGTAAGTATGGTTAATGCATTCCTAGAAGTGATGCAATTCTGTAACAGTCCAAGACAATTTCTGTAGTGAACCTCATCTTGAGTAGTTTTTTCCTAATGTTCTACCTCCAACATCATCACTCTCAATTAATCTTTCCAGATAGATAGTGGGCCACTGAAAAATACTGCCTGGATATGTTTAAGATACTCATAGTAGTTTCTTTTAGGGTATAGTTTTAGCTTACTAATAAGAATATCCTGCTATTAGATGGTATTACATGCTTCAGAAAAAAATGAAGATAAATACAATATCTAGTGCCTCATACATATCAATACAATACCCTGTAACAAAAGGAAATTGCGTTCTTTGGACATGATTTTTTTTAAATGATTCTGTACTATCAATCTTCTCACTACTTCTATGTATTTATAAACAGTTTAATTGTTTTGTTATTTGTTCCAATCTAATTCCTGAGCCCGGCCTCCTGTCTTTTCTATCTTAAAGCAGGCAATATGCTTGCCATTTTGCACTTGTTTGGATCTCTTTTCCATCTCCTGTTTCAAAGGTAACCACTGATGACTCAAACAGCTTCAATCAATTCTCTCAAGTAATTTGGGTGAATTTCTTCCACATCAGCTGCTGTGTAAGCTCCTGATTTAGAAAGAAGCCTCAATTCTGAATTTTCCCTATACTATCACAAATTCTTTTTCCTTTACCACTAATGTTAGTTTCTTCAAAATTATCACAGCGGAGATTTTAGTTAAGACTGATGCAGAAAAGATATTAGCACTCTGATGTTCTAAAAACATCAGATATCATTTATTTCCCTTCTCATCTGAGAAGCAGACCAGCTCTTTCCTTCATGTTGCTCTGTACTTACAGAATTCTTCCTTTTATTCTTTATGTGCCTTGCAAGCTGTATCAGGTCTTTTGAAGTTTTGCTTATATTTCTTTGCGATTTTTTTGATATTTATACTCTTAATACTTTGACTCCTATTTTCTACAGACTTCTTTTTCATAATCAAGTCATTGAGGAACTCATTATTTAGCCATCTTGGTGCTTCACTAATCTTCCTATGCCTTCTTTGTTTTAGGACAGCTTTTGCTTTTAGTCTTAATATTTCTTCCTTAAGTAACTGTCAAGCCCTCGAGAATAGTTTTTCCCCTCAGACATCAGATTTTACCTAATGATTTTCTGAGCTTACTGAAACTTCAGTTCTACTTTATTTATTCACTATTTTTCTTTTTCCAAAAAATCATGTATCGGACAACTTCATTCTCGTTCAGGTCCAGTTCCTAGGGTCTACTAATTCCTTTGATCACCTGGTCAATCACATCATTAAATAAAAGCCAAACAAGTGTTGACTCACACAGTATTGTGTGATTTACTTTTATCAGATTTTTACATTTCTGTACAATTTGCAAGACATGTTTGGCTACTCATAGCAGGATAATATGTCTAATCAATAAGAATAGTCCCAGAGTGTCTAATTTATAAGAATTACAATGGTGTATGTGCTTTATCCATTAAAACACCCAAAAGCAGAAGTGTTCAAGATTGCAGAGGCTGGGATGAACTGACAAGATCAAAAGCATCAGCTCTCCTAGTTTCATATTTCTCATGAAAAGAGTTGTAAAGGACAGAATCTCCCATGAACTGTTACCAGTGAGACACCTGTACTTTGACAGAATTGACACATTTCTGCATGTAATGATTTGCTATTCATGCTTATTATTTCAGGTTTTCTAAATCATAGGCACTCATAGTATTTGGTTACCAGCACAACAATGTTGATTCAGTCAGGAACAGCACAAGACCAACCGAATCCATTGATTTTAAGCTGTGAATTGACTAGATATTTTCCAGCTTGAACAAGCAAACAACATGTAAGTCAAAATACGTAAATACTACAGTCCATGATTACAGTAAATGGTTATTTAAGAATATCACTTTAAAAAGATACTGAAATGATAGTATTTAACTGATCTTTTTGTAATATAAAGTTGTTCTTTAGTAAATTGACATAATTCATAACTAATGTATTTTTAATAAAGGATATAAATATAACACAAAAAAGTATATTGTACCTTCTTGGTTGAAGTGCAATTTGAGTACCATGCATGCCACTTAATGTTGTAATTTTTAATAGGAAAGTCTTGGCTGTAGGGGTGCATTTCCTTCTGTGTTAATGAACACCAACATTAGAGGTCAATTAGTAATGACACTAATATAATCTCATTTGCTCTTTCTAGCATGCCTCTCTCAGCACACTAGATGACACTGTCACAAAGAAATACTGCACATATTGATGAAGTTCATGGGGTGGAATTTCTTCGCAGAGAAGAAATTATGGAGGAGTATTTACTGTACCTTTTTGTTGTATAAAGAATATGGTAAAAATTGTAGAAATAAAGCATGGGATCACGCAAATTCCCATGGATTTCATGTGATATATGTAGACTATTCAAAACAGTACCTGGATTTTTTTTTTTCTTCTGCTGTATGCAGCTTTAATTTTTCTCTCCCCTTTTTAGAACATTTAAGAATAGTTTGGATCAGGCCAATAATTAATAAGAAAATAATCCTCAGAAGAAAATCATTGCTGTTTTAATAAACTCTCATTTAGGAAACTCAATCAGTAAAATTTACATCCCAAATGCCAGGTAATTGCAGTACTTCTCTAAGAATAGACTGATAAGTATGTATAGTGTACTAAACAACTAATAACCCAGTATGAGAATAAGAATGTAATCATTTTTGCATTATCAATACTCAGCTACCTCTTAGAAAAGGAAGAAGCCTCCTATTATTAACATTATACTCCTCTTAGAAAAGAATCGGAAATGCTGCTGCTGACTCACCATAACCCCCCTTCCAACCTTCATCTTAAAGGAAACTAGTACTGTCCATCTTAGTACCCACAGGGATACTAAAAGGCTTAACATGACACCCAAGAAAGGGTAGTGCTAGAAAGTTTGCAACAGATCAGTGTTAACTGTAGTATTATTGAGAATTAGTAATCTGTATTCTTTCAACTACAAATGTTAATACCATTGCAACTAGACTAATAACTATTAGACCGCTAATTCTTAAATTAGACTCTGAAAAAATTCTTGTATCTGTTCATGTTTAGCCTACATAAACTGCATGGAGTATTTATGTGGTACCCAGTCTTTGACTGCCACTGTACCTTCAACACAACCTCCCGGAGTCACCTAGAATTCAGGTTACTCTGCGGGGTTTCAGTAGGTGCACTGGGTCAGCTGGAGAGAAAGGAGGTTCAAGCAGCCATGCTGGAAACAGGGCTTGCTCTGCAGAGCTTGAATGTGAATTTTTAGGTTTCCTATTGTGCTGTCATTTGACAGATAATGCATAGTGTTGCACTCAGAAGAAAGTTCCACTGATAGTGAGGTCAGGAATGCAGAGAGCAAAAGTTTTCAAAATTGAGGATTAAGACTTGCATGGTCCAAAGGGCAGGAGTATAAAACTCTGCAGAAGGAAAAAGGCAGAAGAGGCTTTTTTACTGCTTCTGAGAGCTGATGCTCCACACATGCATTAGAGTTGTAACTTAAGTTAAAAATTAACAAGGATGTTAAGAACCTTTATTTTACTTCAGAATCTGGAAGGTATGTAGCAAAACAGGTAATAAAAAAAGGGATCGTTATGTGTAATACATGTACATTTTGCTCCAAGAATTGGATTGTCTTCTTGACTTTAAAAGAGATTTCCTATAGGATGCTCTCCAAGTTATGGAAATCAAATGTTTCCAAGCTGCACTCCATCTCTGTTTCTCTTATATAAAAGTAGCATTAGACTGAACTACGTGTTGAATGAAATAAAATGAAACCGGCTTAAAATGCAAAGGCTATCAAAATGTCAAGTGCTCTGAAAGTGAAAAGGCTCTAGATATCTCAAGTAGAGAGGCAAAATAAAGAGTTTATGCATGAAAGTTTAATTACCAGATCTCTGAACTCTGAAACACTTAAATTTCAAAGCTGATATTCCCTAACTAAAGCTTTTTCAGATATGTGCACACACGTATATATGTATCTTGAAAAATAAAGTTTAGAATAGTAATTTTTTGTGGTTGAAGTTCATCAAAGCAGACAGCAGGGGAAAAAAAAAAGGCAAATCAAAAGCATGAAACAAGGTAATAATGCTGATTGGAAAAGGGGGAAAGAAGGATAGGCCAGATCCTCAGGTACATAAACCACCACTGAATTTGGCTTCCAGCAAATTAGGCCAATTAACACAGCTGATAATCTATACCAGGGATTTGAAAGAAAATACTTCAGGTGGCATAGTGGAAGTGTTTCTTATTCTTCTGCAACAATTACTGGTAAATAGCTAATTATCTTGTTTAAAAATCTTTCCTGTAGCAGGTACTAAAATTGCCTTTAGCTGGAGAAGTAAAAGCAACTAATAATTACTACAAAGCAACCAGGTCTCACACCTGGAATCTAAATGAAAAGAATATGACCACCTGGCACCAGTATGAATATCAGTGTTTCATCATCATGCACTGCTAATGCTACCAGGGGAAAGAGAGCTCAGAAACACAGGAGGGAATGGAGGTAAATGTAGCTTTATTTTGTTGAATAAACCAATAGAATCTTCAGCAAACAAGCTAACAAAAGTAACTGGCTTCTCATTCAACTTCTTTTTGTAGACTGGTTAAAAAGGTGATAGATAAATTGAGAAGCCATCCAGGTTTCTCAAATGAAATCCATAGGTTCCATTTCCCAGCATGTGATTCAAGGATCATTGCCTTACTTTACAACATCGGTGGAGTGCAATTTTGTAATGAGCTGCTGTTTAAAGCAGTAAAAGTTTTACTTTGTTCTTTTGACATCATTGTAAATTACAAAATAATTTGTCCCCTATTTGAGGCAAATCTGCTGTACACTAGCTTGGATATCAAAATACACTATCAATGTAATTAGGTGTGATTGTAAGGTACAAGAGAAGAGATTGTTTAGAAAATGTATGACAGTTTTTGCACTTCTTGTGCAGCTGAACATGGAGATAAATAACAGGAACAGAAGCGTACCTGCCTGTAGCAGAATACATTGATGTACTGCAACAATGAGGTAATAAATCGTTTTAAACAGCGTCATCCATCGGGGCTGCAGCAGCCGCTTTGGTCACAGGGGGCAAAGAAAAAAGGTTCTGCAGAAATAACCAGCACAAGACCTGCTACTCATTCCATTTTTGATTTTTGAGTTACATAGTAAACACACTCCTCTATAGCCATTATTCCATGAACTAGAAGTGTTCAAGCATCAAACAGTTTATTATCAGGAAGTAAGGAAACTTACTGAAATTTTAGAATAACATTATGAAAAAGAAGGGAAAATAGTTCCTAACATGGTGTACTGAGTCTGACTGGGATGGAGTAAACTTTCTTCATAGCAGCTCCTATGGCTGTGTGTTTTAGATCTGTCACCAAAACAAGGCTGACACCACAGGGATGTTCTAGCTATTGCTGAACAGCATTTCCCCAATGCCAAGGCCGCCTCTGTTTCTCACTGTGCCCTGCAACGGGGGGTGTGCAAGGGGTTGGGTGTGGACACGACCAAGCAGATGACCCAAACAAACCAAAGATATTCCATGCCATATGAAGACATGCACAGCGATGAAAAAGGAGAGAGCGGGTCTGGGGAAGCTAGCTATTTTTTTTTCCTCAGATCTACCCATGGAAGATGGTGAGTGATTGCCTTTGCATCACTTCTTTTCAAAACACCACCAAACACACACAAAAACCCCCAAACACACACCAAACAACCACCTGACATCAAACAAAACAAACAAACAAAAAGAACCCACCCCAAACCACAAATTTATTAGGAGGATAGTGCAGCCTTGGGATAGGTTTCCATCTTCAGGTAGGGGCATCTCCATTCACAGAGGTTTCCAAACCTTTGCTGAACAAAGATATTGACCTCATAATTGACCTGATAATCATTCTTCTTCAAGTGGAAAGTTGGCTTTGGTGACCTGTGGGGCTTCAATCCAGGCAATTTTGCTATGATTCTGTGAAAAAGTTATTCCTTTTCACGCAAGAACCGAGAACTTTTTTTCTCACAAGTGCTCTTTTCTGACAGGAACTTCTGTGTCACTGATAGTAGCCAACAGTACTTCAATAATTTCTAGCCGATCACACTGAAGTGATGCACTTGAGAAGACCTACTCTGAAGCAGATTTAATTAGAAAAGGAGAAGTACAAAACATCTTATACCTTACAGCCCAATACAAGAACCTAATAGAAATGTATTGGGGTGAGAGAAGGGAGAACACACAGGGATCTGAGACTTTGACCCCAACAGTCCTTTTACTTAACAAGACTATAACACTGAGATTCTTCTCGACAGAGGAACTAATCTCATACCTTTAGCCACAGACTTTGCTAAATCCAAATGCCTTATGGAAAAAATAAAAATGACCTTTGTGGTTTCAGATGAGAAAGTGCTAACTGGCTTGACATAAACTACTTTCTGAAATGCTTTAGAACTTTGGAACTGAACAGTTCTGTTTCATCACTGTAAGTTACGGACTCACAGTGCAAGTTTTCAAGTGTAGATGGGCTAGAGCTACATTTTGAGGATCCTGTAGGCAACTTAAGGGATTTTCTGTCAACTATATTGAGTTGCCAATAGGTAATACCTCAAAGTGAAATGGGGACAGATCTAAATAGAGGAATTCTATCCTCAGACAACGTGGCTTTGTTAATGCATTTACCATGTTTAACTACAGGTGAGAGGCATTCTTTCCAATGAAATAATGACTTGTGGGAGCATAACCCAGGGAAACATCTGCCAACAACCTGAAATTCACTCATAACAGTCACTTCTGAAACTGGGAGTTTTACCCATTAGACTTTAAGTGTCATCTAATGGGCTCTTTTAAAGAAAACCTGTTACCTCTCTTGTTGTTTCTTTTATATTCCGTTATACTATGCACTGAAAAACGAGCTCTTTTCTAAATTCTGTTAATCCCCTCATGGCTGTTTTTAAATTTTCACGTTAACATAATGAGAAAGACTAGCATTTATATTAAGCATTACAGTCATGTTTCTGCTTCTTTGAAACATTGTTTCTACAGAACAGTTAATGAACGGTTGCTGTTTCAGTTCTCTGTGCTGTAGTATCAAGTTGGTGAAATTAATAACTTGAAATATTTGCACTTCACTAATATTAGGACTACTAAACTACCCTTTTCCTTCTTCATCTACAGGAAAAAAAGACTGACATTCCCTCACACTTTGCCCGTTTCTGGTCACATGGCTTTTGAAATACTTTACAGCATCTGAAAAGAACCTGCTCAGAACATAGCCAGCTGCTTGGGTCTGCAGAAACATGAGAATTTACTTCTTTGTGACCTATCAGCTGTGAACATTCCTATTCTAAGAAGGGTTGCGCCACTTGCTGCTCAGCAGGGCTTTCTGAGCAGTGGCATACTAACCATCCAATACCAAATGGCAAACACCAGCACCGCCGTCCATCCTCCCTCAAAACAACCAACCAAACCAACCACCTTGAATGGAAAAATCATTTATACTCAATTTTTTTAAATTTCTAGACTTCCCAAAGTTTCACAAATGATCATGAGATATTAGAAATGCTCTTGACCAAGAAATTGTATGAACACAAATACAATCAAAGGCAAAAATCATTCACGGAAATCTCTGCAAACTGTACTTGGTACTGAACTTTAACCAGGCTAACAATCCAAACTGCATTTGTGGATTCAGGTTATTTTGTTCAAATTATCTTCTTCTATTACTTCACATATAGCCAACATGAACGGGCTTTTCCTACAGTAACATCAGGGCTGCATAATGTCTTTTCTCACCTAGTTTGTAATGAAGGAACAAATTATCCTCACAGTTTTTTCTGGAAGACACTAAGGTGGGTTCCACTGGAAGGGGAAAGTAGCACTTGGCACGGGTCCGCCCAGGAGAATTGTTGTATGACTGTTTGATTTATCTGCTACCATTTTTAGAATAACTGTTAGCTTTTGAGGAGGTTTTTTTTTTTGGTATGTAATATAATATTCTCTTCCTCTATTATATTTCAGCTTTTAAGATGTTTTAAGTTACATAATTACTACCACACTCAAAGACAAGCTCATGGAAAATACGCTATTTAAAAAATACCACACATTTTGTCCCTGCATTATAGTTTTTATCCAGTTATAGCAGGCTTCCCTGAATAATTATGGCTACAAAACTGTTTTTATCATCTGACAACTTCACTATGCTGACTTCATTTTACCATCGTAATAACGGGTATAACGGCACGCTACTTCACAAGATGGTAGCATAAAAAAGGATATTTTAGGAACATGGAGATGCTCACTGCTTTCAAGTTGGGCAAACATAAATAAATGGTAACTTAAAAATATTTAAAGTAGTCACGGTATATTTTAATCACTCAGTTTCCCATTATATCTGTCTTGTTACTGTACATTTATTCCAGCTCTTTTAAATGGAAGATGCTTGCTTATACTTTTACCTGTTAATTCATTCAGAGCTTCTTTGGATGAATCACCGCAATTGGTTCCGTGAATCTCTGATAGATTTTCATTTACTTAGGAAACTAGTTTGTCCTTAGCAATCATGTCTAATGGGTACTGACACTAACTATGAAAAGAGGATTTAGGAATAAGTTAACAAAAACCTAAATCTCTAAGCCATTTGTGAATTGTAAGTAAAGTATAATGCATTACGATAAATTGTCATTCCAAATCCCACTGACCTTGCAGATAAGCAAATCCATGTTAGCTCTAAAGTCTAATATAACCCTCAATCAAGTCACTTCGGTTAGTGATGGCTGAAACAGATGTGAAGAGCATTCTTGTTAAGTGCACAGATATAAGATTAAATATATATACAGATTTAACCACATTAATGTTTTCTTTCATCTGTAATGTATTATTTCCAAAAAACCCACAGTTCACCTTTTGCATTAAATACTATTCTCCAACTTCCCCATCTCTTCATTGCATTAGTAACAATGCATTAAAATCAAAACAAAACTAAACAAGCCAGCATTTGGACGACATTGTATCAATGCAAGAGATTAAGATTTAATAATATAACTTCCACTTTCAATTATAAATAATCATTACAGCGGGTTTAGTACCCTATATATTATACACTAATGAAAGGACAAGACTGGCATCTCATTTCATACAAAACTGAATAAGTGGTTGATTTGAAAAATAGTTTAATTGGTAATACAAGAATTGATACATTAATGCTCCTATGGAAAGATGATCAGATTTACTGCAAACAGTCCTATTTTGTATACAATCCAGCTCAAAAGCAGAAGCAAGTTTTATGGAGATCCCTTGAGTCCACATGGTTAAACTTATCAATTTGCCCCCACTGTTCCTTCAACTGGCAGCTGATAAGTGATAAATAAGACACTTAAAAGAATAATTTTAAACATATCAGTTATGATTACAAGCATTTAATTTGAATAGCCATAACCTAGTTAATTGACACTTGGGTTTAGATCTCTCAAACGCAGTATCATCAAGACTCCTACAACAGTTTCAGCCATTTCTTACTGGTTATAATATATGAATGTATGCAGAGCTACATGAATTAATCCTTTGCACTATATTTTTGGTAACTGGTTTTAACTTGGTGAGCTCCACTATTACCTTCTGTGTCTGTATGCAAAAAGCATCTGGAAATAAAACTAGCTCACTAGGCTGTCCTATTTTTATTCCCCATGTTATTTTGCTTTTTCCTCTAAAACTGACACTAATAATCGTTATGAATAATTCCACCTTTCTCACTGTCACTGTAAAATATGTTCATAACATATGAGCAAGAGAAAAGGTGTAGGAGACTCAACCTTGAATTCACACATCAAGCTATGTTTTTTCTAGTGGCTTGATTAACATACCCAATATTAATGAATGCCCTCATTCCCAGAAGTACCTATTTAATTCCCCATACAGTGAATAAAAGCTGTGGGTATTTGATGCCCAAGAAGACCAAGCTAAACTATTTCTTAATTGCACTTAGGTAACAATTTCGTTGTTCACGCTGAAGGTGAACAAAATGTTATTTTGTCTTTAAAATAGCTGCATCATCTCCAGAAAGTAATGAAATTCAGGAAAAAGCCTAAGTTACATTTTAAAAATCCACACTGGATAGTGGTGAAAATTTGACTCCCATATGGACAGGGGACTGAGATACGAGGATAAAAATTATATTCTTTAAATTAGTGTTATTTTCTTTGTAAGCTATGTACATGTGTGTGCATGTCATCAACAAATAAACAAGAGCCAAGAAGATACTGTCCTCCAGGAGGACAGGAAGGAAACGCAAGGATTCTTGCTGTCAACCCAAGGCTGGTATGAACTAGGATCAGGGAAGACACCAAGGACCCTTTCAGGCAGACCGCAGACTGACAAGGTACTACTTATTACCCAGCTGGCTCTTTTTCTGCCAAAGCCTTTTACTTTCAATGGAGTGTCAGAAAGAACAACTTAACTGTCTGGTCTGGAAACATTGTTATTAGCTGCTAGGGAACTTGGGTGCTGTCCCCTGCTAAAGGAATCAGGACATGTGCTCCAAGGCATTGCTCTCCAATTCCTGGTAAATCATCTGACATTTCACAGTCCACAGGTGTCCCATAGACCCCAGGCTGAAAAGAAGATGTTTCAAGCTTACCATCTGAATGGCTTCAGCTTGTGGTAGTCATACTTTAGAATTCACTCTAGTATGGTAAGAACACTTTTGAGATCAGAGGAGTGTAGGTGCATCCAACCTTAGAAATCCAGGAACTCTGTGTTGAGGAGTGTATGAATTTCCTTCCAGGTCTAACAGCAATAACCAGTAGCATCATGTAAAGAGAGACCACCTACGTAATCTCAGGGTATAATTTGATCTCCTAGGTGAAACCAGAGTACCCCTAAGAAACATATCCTCAAAATGCTAAACATTTAAAATTAATCCTTCCTGTTGTTCAACAATGAGGTGACTAGATAATAGACTACTGCACATAAAGCACTCTGTGAGAGACTTTAATAGTAACATCATAGCCTTCTAGTGCAAGTCAATGAAAGGTTTTACATGAATGCAGATAATACTCCTAGAGACATCATTAGAATCCACTTTGGAAAAGGCTATCTTATTTACCTAAAACAATACTGTAATTCCAAGGGGTTATTTCCAACTATAAACTATGGCACAATATTTCTGTAAAAACTGATGTGGGTCCACCCGCAGCAGAAGAATTATATTAGTTTAGATGGGTGAGAGTGCAATTCTTCGTGTTCATAATTCTGGACATAACTACACTGACAGAACAATGAGGCTCTAAGATTTCACTACTACTGTGACTCATGTTGGTCTTTTTTTTCTGTAGTGGTTTGGGAGCCATTTCTCAAAAATCTGAGTAATTGCAAAAATGGAAACTTTTGTGGATATCTGATGTAAAAGAGCATAAGCATGTCTTACTTTAAACATAGCTGAAAATAGTCTGTCTCCTTTTTTTTTAAAATCAGTAAAACAGAAGCTTTCACCTTCTTAACAACCCTGTGCACAAATGAAAAAAGCGGTTTGTGTCCAAAGTGGTTTTGCAAACATGCCACTGTGTGATATATAAGTCTAGCTTATAATGTATACATTTGTCAACATATACAGAACAGGACCATTGCAAAAAATTCTGTACCTGTGATTTAGCACATCATTGCCTTATAATTCAGCAAAAATAAATAACTAGTTCCACTGGCACTATTAACAATTGAAGCTGTATCTATCAGTTATAAAATGAAACAGCAAAGGACATGGACTGACAGAAAAGGTAAAAACTTTGTAAATGATAAAATAGAGGATAACTTGACCTTTGTATGAAAGTTGGATTTCACTTTAGCCTAATTATATTGCAAATCATCTCCTCTCTATTCAGGGTAATTTACTTTAAAAACATGAAAATAAGATGTTTCATCTGAGTGCATGTTGAAACTACATAAACAAAATTTACATCAAGAGCCATCTAAAAGGGCCCAGAAGCAGGGCATTTAGCTCTTCTATATTCATGATGCAGTCAGGTGACTCACAATAAACTTATCTCTGATCGTTTAAGCTAACCTGGAAAACCTTGCATAAGAGCCACCTGTTATCTACCTAATCATCACTTCATTCGCAGTCTCTTATTGCCATCTAAGCTGCTTTTAAAACTTATTCTATTATTAATTCTATACATAAAAATGAGTTCTGGTAATTTCCTGATTTTCCTCTCACCTGCTAAGTAATAATCAGGTTGCGTAAGGTTTCCTATTAAACAGAATTCTTTTAGATGTTCAGACTTTAGAGTTGATTTTAGCACAGGGAGCAGATGTTAATAGCTTCTCATCAGCTTCTTCAGCTTGTTTTCTGCAGCATGTTTCTACTTCAGTATTACATATTCTGCTTCTCTTCCTTTCATTCTTTATTTGGAAATTTTGGAAGTATTTGATTGTCTCTTTGGGAAAATGCTATAGAATTTACTGGAGCTAAACCCAACAGAATTCTACATAGCTTTAATTATTAACTATTAGAGATATCTTACTGACAGAAGTTTTAGAAACACTAAAAAGACATCTAGATTTTTCTCTGATTTGCTGGTATTAAATTTAAAAAAAAAAAGTTTAAAAAAAGAAAAAATCCCACATAGAACAAAAACAACTCTGTAAGATACATAAATTCTACATTCTACTCTACATGTAAACAATTGGGAAATTCTCTAAAGAGGAAACGCATGCTCACCAACCCAGCTGTTGAAATTATTTGGGAATGAAGACAAAAGTAACTGTATCAGATAAGAGAAAAAACAGAAAACCTGAAAGGCTTGTGGCTCGAGTTCTTTCAAGTTCCTCATCAAAACACTTACTAGCTCACACTCTGTTATACAGCTTTACGTTTATAGATGACTTTTGTCCAGCTAATGTAGGCAAAGCAAGAAGTGGCCCACTAATATAGTGTGGATTTACACTGGACCTTGATTACGTTTCTGCACAGTGCTCAGCTTCAGAACACAATGCTATTATACAATGCTGAACTAACTTCAAGTATCTGGCACCCAAAGTACCATTAACACCTGTTTCATACCTAGATCTGTATTCAAACTCTTAAGTAGGGGCCAGAGCTCCAGAATGGGACATATCTGCCAATAGGCTAAACAGATTTGACTGGAGAGAAACTAGAAAAAATGCTGCAAATTATGTGTCTAAACCTTTCTGAGCCTTTCATTTAAAAGTGCAGTGAGACAGGAATCAACTAAAAAACTTGAGTTTGACATCTACATACATTTTTATTTAAGGAATGGAGCAAGACTGCATTTTTTCTTTTCTGACACAGCTGTCAAAAATCAAGGAAGAAGTAGCAATAATACTGATTTTGTATCTGTACTGTTTCATATGGTTTTAAACACACACTCCTCCAACCCCATGGATACAGCAGTTGCAAGGATTATCCCAAGTAGAGTCAAACCCTCAGATCCATTTGGCAGGAGACCATTGTAATTACCATGTTATAGAGATAGGAGATTGACCCCAGAAAGCAGTCAAGTACCCACACAGATCCCCACACTCCCTGACCCCCTTCGTCACCTCCACATACCCAGGCAGGACAAGGGAGAGAATAGGAAAAACAAAAGCAAGAGTTCTGTTGAGGTGGAGACAGTTTAATATAACAGCTGAAGGAAAGCAGAGGAGGAACCAATCTATACAGAGGCCCCCTACCTCTCACAGTCTAGCCAGGCTTTGAGCAATAACTGCCTAGGAAGCCCAAAAAAACCACCTTCTTTTTCCTCTACTCCAGTTTTCTTGCACAGCATGATGTTACACAATGTGGAACATCCCTTTGCCAGTTTGGGTCAGCTGTCCTGGCTCTGTCTCCTCCCAACTTCTTGGCCATCCTAGCTTTCTTACTGGGGGAAACCAGAGTGGGAAATGGGAAAGCCTTGACACTCTGCAAGCACTGTTCAGTAACACCCATAACATTACTTGGTTACCAACCCTGTTTTAGCCACAAATCCAAAACACATCACCACAAAGGCTGCTATGAAGAAAGTTAACTCCACCTCAGCCAGACCTAGTATAACAGAATTCCCTGTTTTCTTGTGAAGTAGCTCGCTAAATATGTCTTATGAGGTGGATACTACACTTATAAATTAGCTTTTAAGAGAAACACTGACAGTAAAACTAGTTTGAATCCCTGCCCCAAAACCAGGTGATAGAAGAAGGTGCGTAAGGGAACAGTGCACTTGAAGGGCATTGGTTTAATCATCTCCACTCCATGTTTGCAAAGTCCAGTCCAGTAGGTTGAATCCGAGCAACTACTAGATCTGTTCAGATGGCAAGATAGAAGGGCACTAGTTTGGGAATCCTATTTGCCACTATGTGTGGAGTTGGTCAGACATAGAGGCCAGGATGGCTGTACAATGAACAGGAACAAAAAATTAAGAACAGAAAGGATTTCACCACTGGTAACAATACATCTGAAGAATGTGAATGGCTTCTGTAGACAAAAAGGTTACAAGTGGTCAGGTTATAATGGAAGATCTAATATTTGTAAGTCTCAAATATCAGATGTCTTCGAGCGTTTATCAATTTAGCTTTTAGAAGATGGAATCTTACTGAGTGTTAACAGGAAACACATTTCAATCCAAAGCATGCTAAAGCCACTGAAATTGCCAAGGTTTATATAAGCTATGTAAATATTGTACAAGAAGTTGGAGTAATTCTACCAAAATATTTACATGTATCTGTGAGCTCTGTAGAGTATAAGCAGAGATCCATCTCAGATGAATATGCAAGGACATTCTTCACCCTATTCAGTAAATCTCAGTACAAATGGCTATGCCTATGCTGTCTTTAATGTTGGGCTGTGTCCCAGGAGCCAGGTTTTATCCACACTCCCTATAGGAGTTTTTTTGAGAACTGGAGTGAACTATTCTGAATTTTGCACATCCCATTTACAAGGGAACTGACTGCAGATTGGAGATTGTGAATGAGATGCTATGTAGTAGGCTGTGCAAAAAACTACAGAGTAGGACTTAGAAAGAAGAATACTAACACTACAGATGCATTCACTTCCATTCAGAAAAGAAATAAAATAATATTTCTAGTGTAAGTAACACATACTTTGTACTCAACACTGCTCTGAGGAGCGTGTACAGCTATGATCAATACAACTAGCTTGCTAATGTTAATATTGCAAGAAGAATGGAAGTACTATAAGGTAATTCACTTTCTGTTAAAAATCTGTGGAAGAGGCGACTGTACTCTCAACTGTCAGTGTTCAAACAATGAAAACTTAATCATATACAGTCAATTTCTAATTGTTAATCTTTCTCTGTTTTGAAATGTTTAATCTCCAAAGAATTATTATTTGATAGATACCTCTTTTATCTGATGTTCCTATAGAGGTATAATAATTTAATCTACAATCAGTCAACAAATCTATTAAAAATTGAATGTACTACGGATTGTCAAATGATAGTACCTCAGGAATATTATGAAGGCATCCAGCTACATGGTAAGCACAGATACATGGCACAAAGAACAGGCTAACTGTATTATGTTCCTAAAGATCTTTTATTTTAATACCAATCAAATGAAACAGTGGCCAACTCTAAACTCTGTGATTACAGGTGTGTAGTTCAAAATTAAACAATACTACATATTCCCACTCTCAATAATATATATATGAAAAAATGTTCTCTTTCTCTTAAGCTGCCTTTTATCTTACAGCTATTGCTTTGCAAAAACAACAACAAAAAAACAAACCACAAAGAAACAAAAAATCTCCAAAACTCAAACACACACTATTTTGACAGAACTCCTTTGAATTTGGTCACTTAAATTTGAATTTGAACTTTGATCACTTTGAAGTCGATCAAGTTCCTACAGAACTGTTGTCATGATGCATGTGTCATATAATTGCAAATATTAGAATTACCTACAGTTAGAATGTGCTATGTAATTAGATTATTGACTATCCACATTAGTAAGCAGTTTTAAAGGTAGTCAGTCATCCACAACTCCCTTCTACTTGTTACAAAAAATTTTTTTAAAAAATGAAACAGCAGCAAAGTTTTGCCACGTTTATTCTTGTATCATAACCTACCATCATCTAACTTCCATCAGAAAGATGACTTAAGACTGGGTGCAGTTTATTGTGATAGGATCTGATGCAAGGTATGTATCATTAATGAGTCAGAAGAAAAATACTGACATTCTCAGATTATATGCAAGTGTTCAGCAAATCAACAGGTCAGATATGAAGTTTGTGCCATAAAAGAGTGTGTCAAACCTGACAATAATTATATCTTTTTCCTGTCTTAGTACATAGAGTCTTTTCTTGATCTTTTACTCATCTGTTTGGCCTAAATCCAAAATTACGATAAATGTACAACCACAGTTTCTATATTATAGGGGTATGATTCAGAAATTATGCAAAATGCAGAGTACAGTATAAAAAAATTGCAAATAAATGCAAAGGACATTCAGTAGAATAGCATATTCTATTACTGTTTCTTTCTAATAGTGTCAATATAGTGCAGAGCAACTGAAAGACAAGAATTTGTCAGAACTGTTATAAATCTCCATATCATGACTTTGTTGGTTCTAAGACTGATTTTATAGACTACCTTAAATAAGCTATTAAGAAAGTAATTAACAGAAAATTACATAGGAGTTCCACGCTTAAGTTGGTTGCATATGTCAGAGCTATTTTATACATATATATGAAACTCCTTTAAGTTCAATTAAAATATGGAAAAATGGGGGAAAAGCTGCACCAAAGGAAACAGAATGTAATATTCTCCTGATGCTAAGGAAACACAATGCCAGACATCTTCTGGACCCTTCAGATGGCTTTTCAAATATAATATTTAGATTTTAATTTGGAATAATACAGGTTATGAATAAATAATTTCCTGAGACATACAATAGTTTTGAGGGGTTTTGTAATCACTATTCTGTGTGAAAGCCTTTTTTTCCCCCCAGCTCAGCCATTTCCAAGTTGTCAAAAGATGCTTAGTCTCTGGGGCTGCTTTGTCACAGAAGGTAAGATCAAACCAATGAAAAAAATACAATGAGTTTGAACCAGAGGCCAACTGGGCCATAGAGCAATAAAAACAGCAGCAGTCTTTCCAAAATATCTGACAGGCTTCATTTGTCTCAGAATAGACTCTGCCATGTCACCTGGTCATGCTTTCCCATCATCCTTTTGCTGTGCTGCGGCCACTCCTTTGTGTGCTGCCAAAGTAGTATGCAAAGTGAGCGAGAATGCCAAGAGATTTTCAAATGAATACGACTTCTAGGAGAATCTGTAAGTCAAGGACCCCAAGCAGGCATCAATTCCTCTCTCTCTGCCAAAGAGCTGTCACTTCCCTGGAAAGTTGAATTTGTCACGAGGAAAGAAAATTTCACCATAGTCTGTTCAAATAACTTAGGGAGTAGAATCTTGTCCCAGGTGCTTTCTCCACACAAAGCAAATGTATCAATCATTTTATTCTCTGAAATAACAATTTATTATCCATGCAGGAGGCCTTAGATTCAATCTGCACACAGTTCCAAGTGTCGTGTCAGATACGAAAATCTGTCATCAGTCTTTATCAAGGAAATCATTCTGTTCTTGTCATCAGTTTTTATTAATAAGATTATTTATTACTTCAATAATTAATTATGACAAGTAGTCTGCCATTTGGATAATGAATAAATATAGATAAATTGCATGGCTAATACACTGTTGCTGTATAACCAGCTTTGAAAATGCAAAGACTTAAATGGTACTAAAACAAATAATTGTAAATTAGATATCACATAGCTAGAACTGAACATACTATATTCAATTAAAACAGTATCTTTTGGACTACACATAACTTTTGGAGTGGTGAGGTTGTTGAACTCTGGACATCTTAAAGTGGCCTACTTCTTGAAGTTAACACAAAAATTTAGGTCCCATATTTAAGACATTTTCAAAAATTATAATTCATTTAAAAAAATAATCGTTAGTGCTTGAATGGCATTACATTCCAAGAATAAATTGAAACAGAAGACCTTGCTCTATTTCCCATCCTCTCCTGTTTAAAACTTCTCTCACTTCTCAGTTGACTGAAAATCTGGTGCTACTCCGGGCAACTGCATCAAAGCATCCAACGAACCCAGCTTACATCTCTCTCTTGTCTCGAACCCAGCTTACATCTCTGTCTCAGGCAGTAAATAACCACAAATGCAAAGGACTCTAGTTTGACTATAAAGAAAATCAGGAATTTATTAGCTGACTAGACAGGTTTGATTCTTTGTTTGTTTTTCCAAACCGGTCACCCGAACTGTGAGAATCTCTCATTTTTTAATTTAAAACTGGTTTTGGAAAATGTACTGCCTCCTTCCCCCCAAATAATCACAGAACATAACTGAAAGCATTTGCAAATCCAACACATGAGGAAATTCTTATCAGCCTGTTTTGAAAACACAGAACTTCTTGATGTCTAGAAAAGGAGACTAAAGTATTATAGATATGTTGCTTTCCTGTACTATAAAACTCTCCATGGTAAACCTTGACGATGGTTACATAGAAGTACATAATGTCTCCATACAATCTATCTAATGAAACCATGAGCTAATGCAAGTGTACTATTAAGCAATATAACCTCTCACAATTTTTTCCTACTTTTTATATGAGGAAATTACACATATTCTTGTAAATTATCTGAGCCACAAATTAACATAACAATAATATTGCAATAATAGATGCTGAAGATCTTTATTGTACAAAATTACATCTCCAAAGAAAATGCCAAACAGACCTGTGGACGTGATGCAATCTACAACTCATTACTTGAAGTGAAAAAATAGTCTGAATACCTATTTAATGGTTATATATTTATATATCCTTTAATATATTATGCTAGTGCAGGAAATGAGAGTGTCATTAGCCAATACTTATCAAATACGATAATTTATTCACATATTGGATAAAATTATCTATGATTTATCTGGAAAAAGAATCCCCAGAACCTAAGCAAAGGAGCAGACCATATCCTATAGCATAACAGAACTGTATTAAAATATCCACACTTAATTATGCAATCATAATTTTCATATGACAACTGTGAAATGTTTTAAGAATTAAATTAAAACATCACAGAAACTTTGAAAATTAAATAACATTACAATTTTCATAATTATTTCACACCACTGAGTTTACCTGTTTCCTTAACATTCAGTCTGTAAATAATCTTCTAAGACAGGCTAA
Source organism: Caloenas nicobarica (assembly GCF_036013445.1). Taxonomy (NCBI): domain Eukaryota; kingdom Metazoa; phylum Chordata; class Aves; order Columbiformes; family Columbidae; genus Caloenas; species Caloenas nicobarica. The sequence continues at coordinate 10,791,765 of NC_088253.1, forward strand.
GTAGATCACATAGAGAAAACAACCTGACCCCAGAACTACATATAAACTGAGTTGATCTGTATTATCCAAAATAAAAACATACCAGGAAGGCAGTTTATAAATCAGATCCTGATTTAGGAAAAGATTCGGGGCATAGGTTCAAATCTGTGCCCCCAAACTTTCTCTTTCCCAAGGATGTGCATGGTCTTCTTTCTCAGCTGCAAGAAATGAAGTACTTACAGCCTTCAATACAGAAGATGTTCTAGATCATTAATAGCATCCTTCCACAGTATTTTTTCCTAATCCTTTTCTCCATCACTAACATTGTTATATGGCATTGGGTGGCAGGCAAGCACAGAACATTTCATACTCAAATTATCATCACTTCAACATGCCCATATTCTCCGCTTGAGATATTAGGCATATGGTGCCCCAAAAGTTGAGCAGACAAACTGCTCAGACTGAAAATCATTCCCTCTTATTGGAGAATTCTATGACTTCTGGGGTTGTTTCCTACCTCCTTTTTCTCAGATCTGTGTACTCTAAGTTGTGGACCAGTTGGAAAGTCTGCAAGCAACAAGAATGTTTATCTGTCTAGAACTGAAAGGATAGCTCAAAGAAGTTCGGTTTATTCTAAAACCTTTTGTTTCTTTTTTTTTTTTTTTTTTTTTTTTTTTTTTTTTTTTAAAAGCTATCAAGATAGGAAACATTGGAATTGATGACATACAGTCCTTGCGAGGTTTTCTTGTCGCTAGATAGATTTTTTTAAATGGAGTGATATTCAAATGTCTGTCCAGGAATGACAGCAACTACAGCTGAGCATGCCATTGGGCAAAAGACACACCAAAGAAACTTTTAATGTTATCAGCTGTGTGGCCGTTAAGAGAGGAAAAACGACTGAGAGATATTTCACACTGTATTGCCTAAATTGCAATGCTATAAAGACAGAACGATTATACAGTCAAAATCAGATAACCTTATAATAGAATATGAATCTATTTCTCCAAGGAATGAGATATCCTAATATGTTTCTCTTTCACAGTGTTACAGTATAGTCTTTCTACAAGTGGAATTTGCAGTCAAATGTAAAGTAAAAATGTATTTAATAAAAATATTAATATTTATTGACATAAATTACTTAAACCTCAACAGTTTCATTATCTGAAATACGTGTAAGGCAATGGCACCTCATTTAATTCTAAACTAAAAATACTACAGGCTCAGACTTCCAAACGGAACTGATGTGAAGAGTGTGTAAAGTTAACCTTAGCTCACTTAGGCAAGTACTTGTTACCTTACTTGTCCTTCACACACACACTTGTATTATCATCATATTATTAGAATTAAAAAATAGCATAACCATAAACTGCCAAATAGGCATTCGAAAGGCAAGTAGTACATGTTCTGGACATACCAGCTAGGTATACCTTAACGCAAATGACATTTCATAACCACTCGACAGTAACATACAGTACACTACATGCTGGTTTGGGATGTGATCTTGTTTGCACTTTCAAGAGAGGCTGTTTGAAAAAAATATTCTAGGAGATTTAAAGCTACAGATACTGAATAAGCTGACCTCTTCCTTATTGAGCTTATCTGCACTGCTTTAAAATTACATCATTCAGAAGTTACGCCACGTAAATGGAATAATTTCAAGCTTCGGATCACAAAGTCACTATTTTGAACTATGTTAGAGGTGAACTATATTCTTTTCATATTCTTACCAAAAAAAAATTACCTTCAGTCTTAGTTTATGGTAATACATACAGCCCCTTCCTATCCTTATAACTCTTCAGTAGCAATCTGAGAGATAACTACTTAGAGTTATGCAAATAGATACATTGTATTATAAAATATTATAAATTATAAAAATATTATAAATTATAAGAGAGTGGAATAAATGTTTTATTGGCATGTCTTAATAGTTATCACTATTGTGTATTGTTTAGATCATACAATGGACAGTTGTTACAATTACAGATATATTTTTGCCCATTTAAACTTCTGTCTCTCAACAACATTTATTTTTCTCCTCAGTTTTCTATAGTTTGTTCTCATGGTGAGATATGACACTCAAATACATATTCATTAGCAAGCTTTAAGTCTATAAATAGGGCTTACAACAGAAGGTCTGACATAACAGTAGAGTTGTGTGTGTGGCATTAGAATAGGGACAAATAAGCAGCACATCAGGAACACAACAACAACTTTCACTTCCATGTTCTAAAGACTTAGCATCTACTAAGGCATCCCAAAGCACTTAACAAGTATTACCCTCAGGATCACGAAGAGCTAAAAGGTTTCTAACATTAGAAGGATTATAAAAGTAAAATTGCATGAAAATGCAGCTAAATTGAAAAAGAACATTAAGAACAGATATAAAAGTATTAAAAAGTCAATCTCACTGTTCTTATGAGAACAACATATTTTTGCATGGAAACCATTGCATTATACTTTATCATATGCAGTGGTGCCTCAAATGCTTTTTAGCAGTGACAGTATAAACAGAAAATTTGTAGTAGTCATGTGTACGTCTGCATTCGTGTATGTGCATGCACAAGGACTTACAGCACAGAGGGAACAACATTGTAAAGCAATGATAATACAGGAGATTCACTACTGAGGCAATGTTACCAGAATGAGAATATACAATTGTTTGTATGTTGGAAGACAGGAAGAATGACCACTAATGTGTGAAGGACCTTGTAATTTTCTCCTGCACATCCCTTTTGCACTAAGCCTCACCTGACTCATGCTCACCTCTGTAAGCTCGGGGACAGCCAGCAAAATCCCTTGTGAAGGTTACTGAGCACATGCACAAACGTGTACACACTCTCAAATGTGTCTGAGCATTAGCAAACATAATTTATTTATATACACCTACAGAAACCTGCTACATGTGATTACTGCTTTTTGCTTCACTGCATACTCAGAAAGGCTGCAAAGCTGCCGTCCTTGAAGACACTATTATTAGCACAGAATGATATAGGACTATGGTGAGGTTTATAAAACTTTGATTGGAAAAACTTGTTATCACCAAGGTGAAAGCCATCCCGACTGTACATTTGAAAACTAGTTCTAGAACTGTGTAGGAAAATGCTAAGCAGACTATGAGATACTTCACTGAAAACAAAACAGAACAGTGAAAGAATAACTTTAGAAAAAAGTACCAGTTCACTCATATTGGTTTAGAAAATATCACCAAAGAAAGTAAAAAGAAGATGAAGAAAGATTTCCAGGGCACTGTATGATATATAGAATGCAATGAATTTACAAAACTTGTTTAATAATAGTGCATAATTTTAGGCTTCAGTTTCTTAATATTTATATTGAATTAAATTTGTTCTTGTCAACAATATCATTATCAAGTTCCCAGTTTTATATTAAAAAAAAATTGAATCAGACTTCTCTCTGCATTAACTTGTCCAAATCTTGGGCAGAAAAATAAAACAATGGTTCTTCTACTTCTGACAGCTTCGGAAATACTAAGATTTGAAGGCAGCTATGTCACAGATGGAACAGAATAGTGTACAGGAACCCATCCCTAACATTAAACAGAAGATTAAAGGCAATGCTTGGCAATATGAACAAATAAAAATTCTAATAAAAAGAATGCTTCCTCCTCCAAGTAATGATGGTGATGCTTAAGGGAAGATCAAAAGAAAGAAACTTTAAAAGCCAAAATTGTGACTTTTCCAAACATGTCTTGAATCAATGGCTGGCATTTAAAAAAAAAAAAAAAAAAAAAAAAAAGGTTTTACCTATCTGGAAACTGGAGCATAGACACATCAAATTGTTGCATTTACCAGTTTCCTACTACTATAAAATAAGGAAAAACCCTAATCTTTTTTTTTAAAATCAATTTTGTAATCCATTAGAATGCTTCCTCAACATAAACTGAGGTAAACAGAAACTTATAAGCAAAATTTATTTTACATTGATTACCAGGCTGACCTTTTTCTTCTGAGTAATACCTTTAGGGAACAGGTAGTGTCTCTCACCAAGTGTCACAGCATCAAGAAGGCTTTCTCATTATCCGATAGTTAAAATGCCTTTTCCTTTTTAACATATCTACTATACTTATTTCCATCATACATAAATGTTGACATCCTGTATACCTAACGTAGAGTGTTTCACATTGTATTATCTGAAGGTACGAAAGAAGGTACTGGTGCAACCACTGCCACACATATCAAGAACAGACATTATCAAGAGAAGATGAAACGAGTGTTTGTTGAAGCACATTCTTAGCACAGTTTAAGATGTAAAGTTTCACTGCTCTGTAGATCAGAACTAGCATGATTACAAAGCATCATCATTTATATCCAAGTATGAAATACACAGTTTTGAAAGAGAAGAGTACTTCAGATTTGTCAGCTCCTCAAATACTTGTCATGTGAGCTTTAGCTCTCTGATATTTGCAGATATTCTTTATTGTACAGTGTTTGTGCACATGTATACAAACACATGAACAGAGGGAAAAAGAATTAGAACTTACTAGTGGGCTATAACTCTTCCATTTACTTACACCAGAAAAGATCTGTGAAGCCACAGCTATGTAATCTTCTGATATACTACAATCTATGACACTTAACTCTGAAAGAAACATACATTCTAGTCTTCCTTGTAGAAAGAACTACTACCTCACTATAATCTATCTGTCCCTTAAGGATCTGCTGTGCACAGAGGAATTGGTGTTTGCACACAGAGGAACTGGTGTTTGAATTACACCGTAATTGCATATGGCAAGCATGTAAACAATAAGACCTACCTGATAAAAGAAAAAAAATCCATGCTCAATCTGTCATACACTTGGGTTGTCCAATAGTCAGAACATATCATCATGCTGATTTACGTTTATCTGTGTATTCATACAATTTCAGACTTTAAACAGTCACAGGAGGACACAAACAGTTTGAAAAAGGGGGTATGTGTGGACCACAGCTGGACAAAGTCCAGATGGTGACAGTCATGCATTCAACATGGACTTGAAAATATGCTCCAGGGCAGTGATGAAGCACACAGCGGTCATCAATTACTGATATTGAAACGACTGAACATGTCTGACTTCATCCTCATTTGTGGTTTTACTTCCCTGGGAATTCTGTCCCTGAATTTGAGATATAAAATCACTTAAGAGTTATTTGTTGCTTCTATATGCTTTTTTTCATTCTTTCTTCTTCCTCCTATTCTGTTTACCAAACATTAACATAAGCCTGTTCAGTTTAATATTCACACTATGTTTATGAGTTAACTGCCACCATGCCTTCTAAACAAGAATAGTGAAAGTCTGCTGTTTTAGAAGGTTTCCCAACTTGACCTCTATTAAGCATCTAGGAGGACACATTTTTGAATACATTTTACACTCAAAACTTAATTGGCAAGCATCAAGAAATCGCTGTGTGCTTAGGGAGAGTGTTTGACAAAGCTACTCTCTACATGTCTGTTATGTACAAACATTTCTTAAGTCACACTGTGATCTAAAGTTTTTATATTTAAACAATCCAGAAATACTTCAAACATGTGCATAATACATTGTGTGTTTCACTCCCATTATGCGCAGCTGCACACACAAAGTTCATATATCTCCATTTAAACATAATGAAAAATAGTATATGAACAGCATAAGAGGTGGAGCCAGGTTTGGGTTCCCCCTCACATCCTGCAGGTTGCTGTGATGCATATAGATTGTATGAGTTTTAAATTACACAGTTTCCGTGTGTCAACATTTTTACATTTCTTTCACTGGTCAATGTATCCTGGATACATTTTAGTCTGATAAAACTTCCAAAGCAATTAAACAGAAATGCAGTCAAAAGTTTAATAAATACACAGATCAATTTCCCTGCTGTGCCTATATTTAATTATATGGTACATGCAAGCATTTAATTTTATGTAGACGAAAATGGGATACCTTGTAATAAAAGCAACTTTGTCATCAAATTACTCAAATTTGCAGATATAATGTGCTTCAAAATACATTAATTTTATCACCATGGCAGAAAGACTTATATGAGAATATCTAACTATTAACTCTGATACAAGAATACTCAAGTATCCATTCTGATAGCACAGAAGTCCTACCAATAATCAGAAGATTTAGAGAACAGTTGTGAAAGCTAATCTTACACAGTCTCTAAAAGTACAATAAAATGATATCTATACCTGAGGAAGGGATAGACTAGCATGAATTTCTATGGCATGCTGGATCTTCTATTTAGAATCAAAACAACATAATTTCAAACACCGGTCCTATCAGTGAAGTAGGTACAAAACAATGAACAAAGGATTATTTTTCGTAAGAAGGGAAAGGACAATCACATATGTTGTCATATCAACAAATTTATCCTGCACAATCACAGCCTCCAATAAATCCTCCTCTCTCAAAATGGGCCTGCCTAATCTGCCAACTTACTTGGTACGTAAGAGCCTGGTGGCTTTCCTCTGGTTTGTGCACTCAGGAATAATGCTAAATGAGTCACAGTGTAGAAAGAAAACACAAACATACACTAAATTTTAGAAACCTTATCATGCCTCACAGTACAAACAGAGAATATTTTTTAAAGTTTTGCTTTTCTCTCAATTGCTTCTTACTAGTTCCTCATTTCTGAACTCATTCTTTGATAAGAATATCTTTCCTTCCAATAATTTGACTACTTGCCTGAACCATAGCGCAAGAGTCTTTGCAAAGTATGTATTTCAGAATTCAGGTTCCTCATTATCTTAGAGTACAAGATGTAGATTTCTATGTTATTATTGCTCCTATTCTTCTTCATACACACCACTGATGCAATTGTAAAAAAACCTCATAAACATTCAGCAAGAGAATTGCATTTTTAATTTCTATCTTACACAGTTCAGTATCTGTCTTCCAGAATAAAATTCAGTGATGAAGATGATTCAGAGAATAGAGACTGTAAAAGTTATATAAAGAGATGTAAACAGTGTACTTACATAAACGGAATCTTAATACATGGTACTCCATAGAACAGGAATTGAGTTTTGGATCAATCTAGCATATAAAAAAATACATCTTCAGTGTCATTTAGGGCCCTAATTTTAATCCCTTAAAATTAATTCACTAATAATTCCAATTAAATATTTATTATTTTGTGGTTTCCTCTTTAATTCAGGTATATTTGAATTTGTAGTAGTTATACAATTCTCTTATTCCTTTGCCTTCCCTTTTGCTTTGTTTTTTTTTAAATAATTTTCCATAATTCAATGTATTTTTCTCCATTTTACCTCCTTTTGATTTCCTATTAGTTCTGTCACTATGTGCCCCTTTTGCATGCTCACATATGCATACAGTCTTGCCTCCCTTTTTACAGTGTCGAGTTCATTCTTATTATAAAACTTTGGCCAACATCCTGCCCTGAGACCTGTGCCCCCTACACTCCTTCCCGTCCCAGCTGCAGCCCCTCAGCACAGCTGCTTCCACCTAAGGTTCCTATCTCAACCCAATAACATCACTGCCTCCATCTGGCTAAGAAAATATTTTTTGGGTTCCCCCTAGAATCCTTTCTCTTCCTATTTCTGGCAGTATTTGGGTATATTTTAATATTATATATAATGGGATTTGCATAATCATGGCTTTTAGCAACTTTTAATTGTCCTGGCTTTATATTTTATTTTCTTAGTAATGAAAGAAGATTAAAGGTTTATAATCATTCTAATTTACCACTCTGAGCAAAAGGCAAAAGCTGGTCCTGCAGAGGGTGAGCTCTGCTGAAAGCTTTAGTGAACTGACAGCTTTTAGAACTGGTATCCGTGTGATGTTGATTTTCAATAGTACTTCATATGTTCCTTTAAATACTGGTTTTAACCACAGTTTAGTAGCAGCATGAGGCATCATTAAAACTGTAGTCTTGACATAGCACTAAACAAGTAGTTTGCAGAGCTGTTACATATTAAAAATTGTGGGGTTTGAGTAGTTATTTGGATATCCACTATGATACTCAATGGCCAAAGTATTATCTCAGCAGATACACACTCACAAAACCATTCATTCTGACTTTCTAATCAACCAATATATTTGACTCATGGTACGGTTGTCCAAATGCAACTCTGACTTCTTTCTACAGTCATATTAAATCTTTTCACAAAACCAATATAATACAATAACGATATGGCTTACTCCACAGTATTCTAGTACTTCATGAGAGAAAAATAAAGATGAAATTGTAATTCTCTAGCAACACTCCTACAGACTATCACCTCAATATCAAAGTTAACATAAGATTCAAAAAGGTTTGTATTGTGCTTGGCATTCACCATACCACAGCATGCAACATACTTACGAGATCTCTGATGCAATTTTCATTCTGGCTCCAGTTTACTCTTGCATTTGTTTTTTTCTACACGCCGGAGATATAATTTCTTTACAACAAGTCTTAAATATGTTATGAAAACATTAAGAGTACAGAATATGCTGCGGTAGTCTAATATCTGGGGGGATCTGAAAGTTAAGGCAGCAATCTTCTTGCCACATACAAATGAAGAAAAGTTTTCTTTCTGACTGAAAGGCTATCCAGTTAGAGTAGTATATCCACAGACTTTAAACACAAATGTCATGTAATTCTCTTCAATTCTCACATCCATTAATATAGACAATACCCTTAAGCAACTTTTTCCTGCAACCACTTCCATAGCACATGAAGTCTCCTCTGTTCTCCCAAAACATGAAGGAGCTACTAAACAATACTCAGCAAGCCAATCGGTTGCCCAAAGGAGACTAGACTACACGATTTCTGGGAAAATGTATCATGTTTCTACCAGTGCTCCAAAATACCAAATCTTCTACTGCTTCAAACTTAACTACTGTAGTTTCATGGATGCTTATAAAATGGAAATTTGAACTTCATTAGAAACATAAATGTCAAACAACATTTTGTTCCTAAGAACTCAATCCCATCAGCATATCCATGGATACCATTCTTCATCATAAGAGGAATGCATATGTAGATCAAGTAATTAACCTTTATATCTCTTTAATGTAAAATATTTTTTAAAATTTCACATATTATTAATTCTCCATGTTTGGTATTTAGCTAATCAGATTACCTTTAGAGGTAACACCCAATTATTTACAAATACCCTGTTCAGAGATACAGATTTAGGCACAACTACAAATTATCATAGCACCACGTGTATTTAAAAGATAATTGTTTACATTTTACAATTTCAATTCCAGGAAGTCACTAGTAAATGCACACAGTTGTAAAGAGAAAAAGGTACTGTATGACCAGGGAATTTTTTTTAGTGCTTGAGGTTTTTCATGTGTGTGTGTTGGTGTTTTTCTTTAAATCTTCCCTGACGAAGATATGCCAGTTGGATTCCACACTCAGCCTCCAGGTAGCAGATCATCTCTATCTAGAATGATTCAGGATGCGTATTACCAATGCATCTGTTTGAAGACATATATTTTATTTTTCGTTAAGCATTTTACTTTTCATTTACATTCGTTAAGCAAACGAATGGCAAAACTGTTTTCCCCACTCTCTGTTTTCTCAGACTTTTCCCCATAGCACACAAACTAGTAACTATCAGTAATGACTGCTATAAAATCATATCCCACTTCGCCACAACAGAAAAGTTAAATTATTTGTCATGCTTCTTTGAAATATTGCATTTTTTTCCTATTTAAAGGTACACAACCAAATACAAAACAGAAAAGAGCAGACATTAAAACTTAATTTTCATATTATTAAAGTAGGTCTCAACGGAACTGCCATATCTATGAATGCTAAGAGAAGTTACAATACTAAAGTAGCATTATTTAGACCATTTTATCTGCATGGCATTATATTTTCTCTATTGCAAAGTCTACTGGCACCTTAAATCTGGTCTTAATTTATAGGAAAACCGCTTTGGGGAAGTCAGTATCTCCTTCTCCCATTAACTATAGGCTTCCAGGAAGCCTTTGAACAAAAAATAAATTATAGAAGAGAATGTTAAGCACATTTTCTATTCTGCCAGTAATGGGAAAGAATCTCTCTTCAACCAGAGTTTCAAGACTGCTTGGAACCCTCCACCTAACATAAAAGAAGTTACCATGTTATTGGAAATACGATGCGTTGGATTGCAGGATCTGATCTCGAAGACACTAAAGTTCACAGATCTCTCTGTTCCAAACATGAAGCATCAGTAATTAGGTGAAATTAAGCATGCTGTTTAAATTTTTATCTTGACTTCCATATTATGACTCATGTGATACTATGCAGGTGTTATCTTTTTTCAATAATATTATTCATGGATAAGTAGTTTAAGGTGGTGATTTAATACCTGATATTTATACATTCCAAATAGATAGTCTTCCTATGATATTTGCTGGTTGTAATTTCTGGAAATCTTATATCCAGCAGCTAGCAAATGTTCTGTTCAATGTTGGAATAAATATGTTGTTCCTCCTACAGGACACTCAGTATGTATTCTGCTGGTCAAATGTTACTCACAACCAGTAACAACTTCAATAGGAGGACAGCTACAGAAGGTAAGATTAGGGCTGTTATTACATCACCTTATCTTCATCTTAGTTTCATACTACGTTAACAGCTTCTGTTACAGCATTTCTAGCTGAAGATCTCTTATAACACATTTATTCTGGTTTCTGAAAGCAGAACAATGAAGTCCCTGAAGAGCCATACACGGTGCAAGAGAAGAACTGCACTATAAAGATTAAAAGAAGTAATTGAGCGGGGGGAGGTAGGAGCCCCACAATGACCCACCTAAGTTCAACTCTACAATAGTCCTGTTATTTTAATACATGAATTGGATCATTATCTAATAGATTGGGGTAGCCACCTTTTATAATTCTGAGAATGTATATCTTAGATGTACATATTCCTCACTAAGCATTTGAAGAGAAGCGTTACAGTGGCACAGCCACTTCTGCTAGAAATTTTTATTCCATTTTAAAGTGTGCTCTCCTTGCCAAAACACAGCAGGCAAATACAAATTCAATATTAAACCCCACAATGGATTATATGGTTATATTATATATTATATTACAGGGTCTTTCAATATAGTTTTAGTGCCCAGTTTTTACTGTAATAATTTTTAGGTCTTTATAATTAGACCAGTCTAATTCAGAATATTAGAGGTGGATAAAACTAAGCTATATAACAAAATATAAACAGCACACAGAGGCATGCACATTGCATTGGATTTTCTTCTGTCTACTAAATTGCCCCTCACCTTTCAAACAAACAAAAAAAAGAATACGCTATTGTAGGAATACAAAACTTTGGATCTTAGTTAACTCAATTAGGCAAATCTTTATCTAGTATAAGCTGGCTTGGCTCCACCAGCTTCAAGGGAACTACAACCATTTGTGTCAATTGAGTCTAGGGGTACTCCTTTTGTTAAATTAAATCATCACATCTAGCACAGTACTGTAACAAGTGGAAGTAGAATTATGGGTGCAATTTTTCACCATAAAGCATTTTCAAGGTTTGTGCAATACTCTGACCTGCACTTTTCTACAAGATCGTATTTCTCTTTTGTCAATAAAACACATTTTTTAAGAAATCCCTTACTTTACCCTGTTAACAAACAGTTTTATTAAAGTTCTTATTACATTCCATCTATACAAACTATGGTGATTCATTTAATTTAAGTTCCTAAACAGCCTTACAATTTAGTAATGACCATTTGTAATTCTGATGATAAAATGCATTTAATCCAGTCAATAAATAATATATTTGTTGGAAGAAATAAAAGCTAAGAGACAGGGATTTTCATTTATTACTTCATTTTGTGGGAAAAATACTTTATATCAGATTTTAGTAGAAAAACAGGCGTGACTCCAGGTTCCACTAGTATGTCCAGTGCTGCAACTGTCAGAGAACCTGCCAGTTCCACTGTCTAAAAAAAAAAAAATGGCTTAGATATTATAAATAGCTCAGTGAAGACTGAAAAAGAAAATTTTTTTAGAGGGGAAGATTTTTTGTTTCATTTTTTGGTTTTGTTGGTTTTGTTTTCAACTAAATTCTAACAGAAGTGTTATTCTGATTGTTGTATAACTAAAAGAATAAGAGTCATAAAGGCAAGCCTGAAGCACCTATACTTCATTGTAGGACTAAATTAGTACAAAGCTTAAATTATAAAATTAACATGTTGGCTTCCAACTCCTCTTTCCCATCTCGAAACACTGTAGGAATTTGGCTGGAGTTCAGGTGTTACCATGCCTAACTGACTCCTAATCACATAGAAATGTCCTGTGACCTATTCTTGACCAGGACAAAATGCAAAAAGTTTTATCTATATCCAAAGGTAAAATACAGCATGCCCAGACAATAACAAGATATTAATATTTTGAGGATTTAAAATGTCTATATAAATTACACTAAGAAGTATGTCCTTGTGAGCAGAGGCTGTGACATGCAAAGGAAGATTATTTAAGATACTATTCTTAAGAAATATTAGTTTTCTGGAGATTTGACATTCAAAATAAAACATGCTTGAATAATGAAATTATTTTCACTCATCTGACAATACAAACAAGATGCTACACATAAGTAAGGCTGTGAACATGAATATTATTTTTTGTGCCATTTCACTTAGTTGTCTCAATATATATAGTAGTTTGATATCAAAGTTTGATAAATTCAGAAATTTTATAAGAAAGGAAAAATATTTTAAATACTTTAAAGGCATGCAAATAACATGTACACATGGATGTTATGTATATATGAGGTTTACTTCTATTTGCAATTAATAGTCCCTGTATAGTGTGTAAATATTAGGCATGCAAAAAGGTAATAAGCCTCCAAAGCATTCAAGCCAATTTATAAATAGAAGTAAAATCCTATTTTCGAAGTATGATCCTTGCTGAAGGTACCAGACAGCAATTTTTCTGGTTGCAAAATTGAAAATTAACTTTAACTTGGTCAAAACTGAAGATTCTAAAGTTACTTTATGTTACCTATGTGTAATGAGAAAAATGTAATTGTCTTAGTTGTTTGGCTGAAATAAACATGCTATGAGAAAAATGGCCTTGAATTCCTTGAATACGGAAATTCTCCAAATGTTCAGTTTCATGTCAATCACTCCATCTAAAACCAGCTGCAGTGTCAAGTGTTTTCAAAAGCAGAAACACGACTACTTATTTTCACCACCATCTTTTTCAGCTGGTAACACTTCTGAAAGAAATTACACAAACCCCATGGATTATTGTACCCTTTGGGGGTTAGGAGTGGGCAGATTAACACTGAACAGAATTCTCTAAAATATTTCTCTGCAAAGCAGTAAGAAATTTTCTTGTATAATGCAAAAACTTGCATATCAAGTCCTCTGACATTTCTGTGTTAAATAGGGAATTTTGTTAAGAGATGTTACGCAAGCTTAAGGTTTGCAATTTTGGAGGCTGTACTGCAAATTTTTAGGTTGAGGACACCTTTGAAGCTCATACAGTTCATAGGGTACTTTGAAAGTTATTTGAAATGGTACAGAACATAGAGGCCACAAATATATTGTTTAAAAGATTATAAATATAGTAAGAGAAATTTAACAGAGACTTTATTTAAAAATTTTAACCTCTCATTCTAACTTCTGCTTCTCAGCCTCATCTCTATGTTCTGTAAATTATTGTGAAAAAAATATTTTTACTACTAGGCACTGCAATTGTTCTTACACTGATGCGTCTGACAATATCCACTGATGTATTTTCCCACTGATAACAACAGGCACTGGATGAGACTCTCTTCTTTGTAATGTAACATGCAAGTTGTCATTTCATTTCACATATTACAAGATCTGTTGAACTAAAACACATGACAAAAACCAGCTACACATGCTACAAAATCCTGGAAATTGCATGCAAGTGTTCTCAAAAAGTTTGTGATAATTTCTGACTCATGAATTTTAGCTGCATTTATGCATAATGCCGCAGTTTCAGAATACCGTTAGCTACAGTAAAACTGTAAAATTTGCTGATCAACAGGTGACTGAATGTATTCCTAGTTTTCCTCCAGAACTTGGTGAATGCTTTTGATGCCATGACCTGTTGGAACACTGCAGACTACTCTTTCCTTTCCTTGTACAATTGCCAGAGCTGTCAGACAACCGAAACACGGCCACAGACAGAAAGAAACAAACTGCTGACCTAAGCGCCACTTCTAGGTCCTGAACCAAGGCTTTTTCAACATGAATCTAACTTATGACATTTGTTGACGGACCCACCATGCTGGCCCAAGCATTACTGTTAGCTAGGAAATTAAAGTTGACAGAGTTTATTCTGGGAATTGATTAATTAAATGCCTTTCCTGGCAGATCCATTAATATCAACACAGCATGGCATATATATCGACATGCTGAGAGAAATAGCTTTCAACAATAGAGCTCTGTTGACAAAACAGTGTAACATTTGGTACACTAGTAACAGTACATGAATTTATCTTCTCTATCAATTGTACTTTTGCTGACAAAAACCTCTAGCAACAAGCAAAAAAGGGGCAGGGAAAATACAAAATATACACGCGAATTATGCATTTAATGTATCATTTTGAAGTAAATATTATGAACAGAAAAGCAATCATGAAAGCTAATAGTATCTGCACAGGATAAGCTGGAAGTGAGGTGTAAGTTGGGGGAGAAGGAAATATCAAAGATATCTTTCTGATGAAGCAATTAGAAAAGTTAAGTTTGTTAACAAAAAATAAAGTAGCAAAAGAGATGAAAATATGTAAGGAACATTGATCTGTGTTTTCTAAGTGCATTAGAAATCTGTGTCAGGATTCTTTAACCACATTAAGAACTCATACATGACAATTCCAGTATTTTAGTGATATGGACAAATACTGCATACACACTGTATATAATGATATGAAAAAATATATATATTCATGGACCACATCAGTGGCATTTCCTGTTCTTATACTAGTCTAGAAAGAAAACTGAAAAGACAATGGCTTGAGTCCTCTTCTAGTGTAACTGAGGTATTTACAAGACTGTGTATCAGCATCAGAATTTTTAACCAAGAATATTTCTTATGAGAATTTTAAGTATATCCAATAGAATGGATTTATTAGTTTAATATTATTAAAATAAACAAACAAAAAAAACCCAACAAAAGATGATATGAGTAAAATTCAGACTCCACCTGTTTTTCTGCTTACATGTGCTATTCTTCAGTAGAATAAATAAATAATAGCCTTTCCTTTTCTATTTTTCAGGTTCCATTTTTACATAAGCCATATGAATAATTGAAGAGTATCACTGCTTAGCTGCTCTCTGACATACTATTCAGCTTTTTTTCTACTTTTGTCTATACTGTTGACATCTTAGTGGCAAATAAGTGAATTATTTCCTTTAATTCATCCAGTAAAACAGAAGAATTGTGTTCTTCCCTGTTATAAACTGGCTTCAGCAAACATACGTCACACAGAATAGACAAGTATTCACTATTTCTATTAATCTTAAATTTTGCAGTGGAAGTCAATTAGGTTTCCTTCAAAAATGATAGTGTGTTGGTAGAGGAATTAAAATCAACTTGCAGAAATAATTATTGAACTCTTTTTTGATGACCTGCATTACTGAAAAGCTGTAAATCTGAGGAATGTACAGCTGCCAGGATGGATACTGAAGCTGAAGGAGATTCATGCACAGTCCTCTAGCATCTTTTGATGAGTTACATAAACATATGAAGACTGTTGATGCACTTCCCAGTACTCCTGCAATGATTTCCCCCATTCCTCAGCAGAGATCAATGTATCTTAGGACATCCACTGTCTAAATTAGGACTTTAAGAACATTCAGAAATCCTCAGCAGCAGTCACAGAATGCTAAAAACGTGTGACTGATTAAGTACTGGTAGAATAAGCTTTTTAATCAAGAAACAAAGGCAGAAAAATTACAAATACAGTAAATGCATAACTCTTCCCTCACGTTGCACATCAGCTTGAAGGCAGAGCTTCAAGCTTTGTAAACTGTCATGGATATCACAGGCAGTGTTCTTCACCTCAGTGCAATCATATTGCCTCTGACAACCCAGCACCAGAAGCACAGAATCTGTCTCTCAAAATTACTATAGTTTTGGGGATATCCAGCTTCAGTTTATTCTTCATTATTTACCCTGCTTGATAAACTGAGCCCAGTAATCCTGGAAATCTACAGACAGTTTCACGTGCTTGCCTGTTCTGTTGCATTTTAAAGACTTTTACATCCAATTTCCTCACAAACTGATGATATTGTAAGAACTGATTAAGCGTTCGCATAGTACCAGTAATTTCTAGGTATTTCTCCACAATCTAGCACACTTATTAGAATTTCGTTCTCATGGTTGTGACAAAAGATTTTTAAACTTCTTAACAATCAAAATACTGGTTTTTTTCCAACAGGGAGGCCTAATCAAGAAGGTACTGAGAGCTTCCCTGAATGGCCTCAATTCTTAAAGCAATCAGCAGCAAAGACAGACACTCAACACCATCAGAAACCAGGCTAGAGGAAGAAAATATTAAGATGTGCCATCTGATGTTTGAACAAACAAACTTTGCTGTCCATTTCAACGTTACTTGGCTGTTTAACTGACAGACATAGACAGAGTTGCAAGTGCTTGCCAGCTCCAAAATTCAGACTACATAAAGGTGCCTAAAATTGGGCACATAATTAAGGCCATGTTTCAGAACTTTAGCCTTCATAAGTGCTTTGCCAGTTGTTACAGTTCAGTACCCCTGGGCAATTGCTGATGTTAACGATTTGAAGATTTAAATCGGATAATTGCAGGCACAGAAAAATCCCATGTCCCCTTCTTTGTTCAGAAAAAGTGGGATGGAAATCTTAACAAAGCAAGTCTTCCCATAGCTCTACTCTCTACTTCAGAAAAAGACCATTTGAATAATGCAGTCTAGTGGGATTTGGGTATTTTTATATTTCTGTGTCCTTAACAAAAGTACAGAGATGAACTTTAATTATGAAGATGGCTTATTTTTAAGAGATAACCAATTGTTCCAACTAAAAGTGCCTTGCCATATAGTCCAAATTTTAAATGAGAGCTGTCCTTTTCTTTGAATCAGTTAATCTGTACAGAAGTTGATAATTCAGAAGATACTCTGAAAACTTCAACTTTGCAGATACGTAACAAAACCATCTTTCAAGAACACAGCTAGAAACAATAATCGGGTTTCCAAAGTTACAGTTTTTCAGTTCAAACCTCACAGCAACATGCTATCTAAGAAACGAAAAAACAGATTTTTTGGAGCAAAGTGATAATTTTAAAAAGTTGGATTCAACTTCCCTCACTGCAACTGCTTGACACAAACAAGACAGTCTACCCAAAATCCAGCAAACCTCAGGGAGAAATACATGGAACAAAGCCAGAACCCGTTCTATTTTTTCTGCTATTCTCTCCTAAATGAGAATAACTCAGTATTTCTATTATGGCATTCTTTAGTTATTATTCATATGTGCAGTTTTAGTTTACTAATTATTTAAATGTTTAATTATGGTCATTTTAGGAATTTAGCTGGGTATAATAAGCTCACATATGTAACCAACACAAAATTCCTACATAGCATGCTAATTAGTGCCTGAATACTGAAGTCTAAGTAACTGATCCCTGACTCTTACAATAGTAAGTTGTCTCACCTCCTGGACATACTTAGAATTCTTCACTAACTGGACACAAAGTCTGTGTTTGACTAGGTGCCTAAAATGACTAAAGCTAGCCAAGGAAGTTCCTGTGTTACGTTGACAATAGTATGAGGAACATCAGTAAACTACACATTAATGTTAAATTTAAAAGGTGATTAAGTAAATCAAGCACAGCATAATCGCCCAGAACTGACTGTGTATAGGCCACACGTCTCTTTTGCTCCTGGAGGTGCTGGCTTGTTATGATCCCTGTAAGAAAGGTACTCAAGACTCTGTAAAGTATTGATTAGAATGCCATTTATTGGAGCTAACACCATGAAGAAAGAGAGGGTACTGTAGATTATTTTACATCTTTTCAGACACTGGGAATCTCCATCTGCATGGCATTGAATGGGCCCCCAGCCAGAGTACAGCATGGCATGCAGATCCTGGCTGGGCAAAGGTTACCCCATTTTGGTATTTGTGTTCTTAGAGTATTTTCTTAGAAGAAAATAATTCTGTTAGTTTCTACTCTCAAACAAAAAGGATGCTCACGTGAGAACTTGTTACTGCGCTTTTAGGTGAAGGCAGAGATACAGAACTGGTGCAATCACCAGTACCGAGTGGAAGCCTATAGGCTCCTCTTCAGACTAAACCGGCTAAATTTATCCTGCGGCCAAGCGATGTGCACAGCACAGCTCTGAAGGTCAAGCTGTATGTGCAGCCAACCCAGGCCTGTGGCTGCTCCGAGTACTAAATACAGATTTGCTAAATTCCCAATGTCAGGTGGTCTTCCAGTTTGGATCACTACAACAGTTAGAGGCCATAATGTTGTTTCTCACAATATACAATCCTGAAGACTCTTTCTCTGAAACTGCTAAACAAAGTGCCTTTTAAAAATAGGAATTTTAAATACAATGTGCTGGAACACATTTTCCAACGTACGATCTATCAAATGAAGTTGACTTTTTGTTCACGTCATCACAGACCTGCCATTTATTTCATCATTACTGTATTGTTTGTTTGGTTTTTAATTAAGGATACTTAATATCTCCCTTTCTGCTTAGGTTGTACCTTCATTATTTTACAACACATAGCACTTATAAATATGACCAGAGATAAGCACATATCAAAGACAACTCATACACTCCTAAAGAATATGGAAACACAAAATGACCTCAAAACAATAAAAACAAAAATCAAAGGTTTTGGTGTGCTGACCAGGAAAATGCAAAAATGAGTGAGGAAGAATGCTACAAAAAAAAAAAAAAAAAAACTGGAACAGTTAGACAAGCACATGTCTTCTCTAACATTTATACAATCTTGTTCATATACACAGCAACAAGGGCAGGGCAGTGGAACTCAGGAGACCGATTTCTACTCTTGGACCTGACTTTCTAAATAGCTTTGCTAAGTCTCTTTTCTTTGATTATAGTTTTTCATCTGTAAAATGGGATAATGACAATCAACTTCCATTTAAGGTACACTGGGAACGGATGAAAACTACGCCATCTAATAGCCAGATATTATTTATTTACTCTTAGTTCAGATGAAAGAAGCAAATATTCTCAAAACACTGCAAGTGACACAGTTGTGAGTTAAGATTTTACATTTTCTAATGCTTCAAACGGACTAAAGAGAGGGAGTAGACAAGTACTAAGACAAGAGTGAAATGAAAAAAGAAAAGAAAAAAAAAGAATGTTAAGTATCTTTTGGGTTTTCTGTATATAACTCGAAAATGAAAACTCATTTCTAAATAAAATATAACATAGACCAAATATATAAACAGCCCTGAACTATTTCAGAACAGAATTCATATTCAATTTTGAACACCCACAGGCAGTAACAACTGATGGTGTTGTATGTCATATATGGAAACTCTTACAAGTCTAAAATACGTAATTACTATGGTTATGTCTTTAGCCCATGACAGACAGTATATCTATAAAAAGGTCTTTTGTGTGTGCGTAACAAATAGGGAAGTGAACAGCTTTAAATGCCACAATAATTCAGGAAAATAGATGTAAATTGCTGAAGTTTGTCATACTTCTAAAGGAATTCAGTGTTCATTAAAAAGCTTTCAATTTTTCAAAACAAAAAAAACCCAGGAAATCCATTCTCGTGTTCCTTCTACATAATGTCCACATTTTTGTAGCTAATCTTGAGCATCTCCTATAATAAAATTATGTCTGAAACAGATAAGCAAATGCAAGCAGAGAAAATATTTTTCTCAGGAGTGTTACTGTGCTGTACTTTAGTGCTGTACTCTGAGAATGAGAAAAGATGGAATTCAGGCTGTCTTTATTCTAATGGTCTGAATTTCTCACTGATCCATTAATATTTCCATACTTTTTAAAAGTGTGGTATGCCAATCTTTTCTTTCTTCAGCTTCTTAAAGAAATCTGTTACCTTGCAAAAAAATGTTAACAAGAAAATTAGAGGTAGCTAAAGACAATCAGGCAAGATGGTCCAAATTTTTTTCTTCATGGTGCAAGTCAGTTCCTGTTTTCCCCCACTTGACTTTTTTCCTCCTGACTTTATACTAGCTTACCATTACAACATGTGTTTGGAAGGCAAGAACAGTCACTGGGCACACATCTAACACAGTCATTGACCTGCTAACAGGAACACAGTTTAAAGGTGAAAGTGTCAGTCAATTTAAATAATTTTCAATAACAACACTCAAATATGAATTAACAACTGATCAGACACAGACCTTTCAGAATTGAAGTATCAACCTACAAGCTCCACAGTGAAAACTGTATTATGGACAGGGAGAAACTTGCTTTTTAATGCCTGACCCTGTTTCTACCTTCTGAATATTCCCTCTTTATGTCTGAGTTTTGACAGGAGCTCCTTGTGTACCCAATGCAGTTCTCCTGGCACTTTTGTCCAACTTGCTGCTTGTTGGGATCAACCGCTTTTAAACTTTAATTGGGAAAAATCCAGAACTTCCAAAATAATTACGTTGAAACCAGAAGACCTGCCAAACTCATTAACTACATCTAACAATCTATCTACAAATGCAGCAAATTTCATTTTCTTGTCAGAAGTAGCATGCTGCCCACATCCAGATTACACAGAAAATGGATTCCCTAAGCAGTGCACACCAGTGATACTGCTGAGTTTTACATCAGTATGTGCTGCTCACAAGGCTCTTGCCAGAACAAATGCCACCAGAGTTCTGATTGCTAGCACACAAATCAGAAAATGGGACTGAAATAAATTTACTAGTCTAAACCATTCTTTGAAGATTAAGATACAAAGCCTAAATTCAAAATCAGATTTTTGTAGTCGTTCAGAAAAACAAAACAAAACCAAAAAAACCCCCCATAAACCACAAAATAAACAAACAAAAATCACGCACATTTCTCTTATTCTGCAGAACTAGCAATCTTTTCAGTGTTTGGAAGAATACTACTACTTACACAGCAGTTTTGTGACTAAAGAGCTTCCTCAGAATACAAGTAGTATTTATTGTTGCTCTTTCCTAGCAGAAGTGGTTTAACTACAAAATATTGGTAAGCAAGTTTCTGTTTACACAGTAAACACTTTTCTGATGAGTGCCATCTGACAATATGAGGAAGCAATAGAGGATTTTTATTATGTTTAAGTATCACTTAATATCTATTTCTATTTCAGAGGCACCTTCAGGATATTTGTTTGAATCAGTGACTGATCAAGTAGTTTTGAGTATGATCCTTTGCTGAAGTTCTGCAGAGGACAAATCAGGATCAACAGGATCCTGATTGGGATCTACAAAATACAGTCAAGGAAATCAGTTTCTTGCATCCTTTGGATTAACTGGCAGGATTAACTCTGGTTTTAATATTATGTACTCTGCCTGCCATTATGTTCTTACCTACAGCTTTAAACAACTGAATAAGGCCATATCCTTCCATTAATAACTTACAAAAGGCTGCTTATCTGAAGACAGCTGCACCTCTTAAAATTTCAGAAGTTTATTTACTCCGAATCATTTGCAAACAATTTCCAAATTCTTGCACAGTTGTTTTTGCGTGTGTTTTTTCCGGTTGTGTTTTTTTGTTTGTTTGTTTTGTTGTGGTTTTTTTGTTGTTTTGTTTTTCTTTTCTCCTTTACTCTTCTTTGGAATGAATGGAGGCATTAGCTGTCTACCTGGAGCACCTCAAAACACTCTGAAGAAATACTAAATTTCAGGATGTAGCGCCTGGTACTTTGTCTTCTAATTTAAAAGTGATAATTCTGAAGGTAAAAAGAAGAATTTAGAAGGATCTAGTGCATATCTAATTTATCTAATTCTATTTCTAGCTAAGACAATGTACTTCAGTAGTCTTTTGCTTTCACAGAGTGAAGACAGATATTGTATAGTTATACCATACGATTTCAAAGGTTATGTGCTTATCTCTCACATTTTTTTCCCCCACTGTATACAGTTTTTAACATTTGGACGTGTCAAATAAAATAGATGTAACTTTATTAACAAAAATTAAGTGCTTTCCAGTTTACTTTTATGTAGAAGTATACATTCCAGTGCATCAAGGAATGTATACTTCTACATAAAAGTAAAACAAACTAATCGCTTGGTTTTGATTGACCATGTTATCATATTTGCTCAAAAAAGGAAGGCTTAGCTTCTGCAATACTGTCACTTTAAACCAGACCCACAGTAATATGTGTTTTTTGTATGAGAATAATACATTAAACTAATAACCCCATTACAATCACACAGATTTAAAGTATTGCTTACCCATGGCACTAAGAAGATTCCTTTCATCTTGAAAGAACATTTAAAAATTAAAATATGATTTCACAAGCATTAATCTGTTTCTTGTGTAGGCCCATAAGGCACATTCTAAGTGCATTAATGCATCCCTGAGCTGGTGGTTTATATGATAAGATGAGGTTATAATGAGCCACTTCCTAACAATACAATGTACTTGTGTGTTATTGCTATGTATCTTTGCTTGGGAGCAATTTGGAACTCTCATAAAAGAAACAACTATCACCAACATAAAATAAAACCAAGTATAAAGTTTTATACTGTTAACCTTTACAGATTATGATTTGTATTGTATTTATTGCATATATGGCCTCTGTTTCCTTAGCAAAAATTAGTCTAAGTCACATGCTCGTTCATAAAACATTCCACTTCAGAATCTTTCCAGCAGTTAAGATCTTCTTGGGGAAAAAAGTCTTGTACTTTATAATGCATGCTTACTTTTGGGACCTCAGAAGTCTTTTCAGCAATTAAGTGGTACAGATGAGATTTCACATAAGCTTCCTAAGATCTTCACTGGCCATTTAGAGCTGTGTTAAGGCTCCCCCACAAGCAAAATGGTTCTGCATCTAACTACTGCAGCTATTCCCAGCATAAAAATTTGAATATTTTAATAACATAATGTACTAGGAACTGTTACAATGTCCCTGTGACTACCGTCACAAATAAGGGCCTCTAAACTATATTCCTTGTTCAAGCATACAGCTACTGTATACAGGTACTAAACTGCAAACCATGATCCTTTCATTTAAAGAGCTCGACATTCCTATGTATTTAATCAGAAGTGAAAATACTTTTGTTGCACACCAAAAATTGGTTTATCTCCTGCTTTACCAAAAGATTCCAGTAGGAGACACACATTCCAGAGCTAATAGCATTTACTGGTTTTGTAGATACAGCAAGAAGCAGCTTTGGTCACTCTAAAACAGAAACATTATATTTAAGATAACAGTAACTCTACCATAACATTGCTTTTCAAATCCCCTCACTATGCCACTATAAAGGACTTATATCTTTATGTCTTATTGTCTCATATGAAACTTAACTGAATACGTAATTGCTATTAATATGGAAGTTTTAATACTAGTCTTCCTTTAAAGAGGCTTATATAAATTGTCATTGCCACACCTCCTTGAAATGACCTAGCCTGTAATTGCAAAAGAGACAGAGGTTTAGAAAAGAAATGCAAGACAAAGCAGGAGTAAACTCTTTCCATCTCTAATGCCTTCTGCAATCAATACAAGAGTAATCCACTCTTGTACACTCGCATAACTCTACCACCCGCAGAAAACGTGCTGTGCTCTCCACTTTTTATGTATTATTGTGTGTATGGACTATTGCAGTGCAAGATTCATGCAAAAGTGATATAGAAGGAAAACAGAAAAACGTATACAAGTTGTGCAGAGCTCACACTGCAAATGGCAGAAACTCTTCTTACCAGAAATTTTCCTGACCTCAGTACAAAGTGACCAGTTCATGCTGTTCATTAACAACACTGCACAATGACTTCATACCTACAGCATGTGCTCGGGCTCATCTCTCCTTTAGTCTCCAAGGAAAGGGAGGATATGCTTTAATTTTTATAGTATAGAAAGATTCCAGGAATATTTGCTTTCCAGTTTACCATTCCTTGATAATACCTATGCTACCTTTTATAGCTCTCGTGCTACACAAACTGTAGATTATTCAGGAAAAGACTTCTAGCAAAGTGTAGCTCTTTATCAGATGCAGCAACTGCTTGTCACTGTCAGTACTAGATTTCACTTGCTTTCTTAAATTTTGAATCCCTCTTCAAATGATGACTGAATCCTTATCACTGCCACTGCTTCCAGATTCATATAGTTACATATATTTTTTAGCCAATAACATCAGATCACACACCTCCTAAGGCAATAGTGTACAATGACCTTCCCTTCCCCAGATGTTTATCTTAACAACAGGTTACATTTGCAACTCCTCTTCTCTGAAGAGTAAAATTACTTGGGTGAAACGTCCAGGAAATACTCTCTCCTTTTCCTCTCTCTCCCCAGAGAAAAAGAGCTGGTAAGCAGCAAAAGAGGAATTGAAGAAGCAGAATCTCTTCGGTTCCAGTGAGATGTGCAGTCTCGAAAGAAGCAACAGATTTCTTTTGCTCAACACAACAGGGACCATTTGGGAGCTGTGCTGTTTTGAAGCAAAGCCACCCTAATGCACATCTGTGAAAAAAGCCAGAGTGGGCACAATCAAATCTGTATTTTCTTCAGAATCACATCACATACTTGTTGCTTGTCCAGTAGATTCTCATCAAGAACTATGCCTAAATATAGCACAGTCTTCCGAGTAAATACCACATTCAAATATTTTAAATGTCAAACATATAAAATAATTATAGCATCGTGTTGATTACATTTTTATATATGTTTCCTTTTCAATGGCACAAAAAAGTCACACAGTAAGTCCGTCTTCAAGACTTGTTGAACAAGCTAAAACTAAGATTATAGCACCATCTACTGATTTAATTCTCAGTTTTTTCTTAAACTACAATGCTGGTTTCCCATTTAAAGCCACCAAGAATACTGGTAGCACAAAACAAATTTATAGTAATATTGAACCTGTTTTCACAATCTGAGCAAAAACCTCCCATATTGCAACAAATGTTTTTGTTTGAGTACATGAAAAATCATTTGACAGTAATTTTGAAAGAAGACACCATTTTAGCCTGAAAGCCTCAAGTCAAAATATGAGACACATCTGGAGTTCACTATGTCTTGCTGTTGAGATTTTAAATATGGTATACACTTACAGAATAAACCCATTCTGTGAATTGCTGGTATTGCCTTTCGCTAGCTATTTTTTTTGTCACATTTCATATAGGTGAACAAAAGTAGATTATACTTGTCCCTAATAGATCAGTCTATGTCAACAGAAGCCTTGATGATATTCCTACTCTAACAGAAGCTGTAACACCACGCAAAATAGCAACAGCATATATACATATATAGCAAATTTAAGATAAATAGGTCATGGCTTGGGGAGCACTTTACAAGAAGAAAGCAGCAATAGGATGCTGCAAATTTGGTAAGAGAAAATGCCCCTCGACCCTAGTTTGTCCATTCATCAGATTCATAGTGTTTTATTTACATGAGTAAATATCCAGGTCTTTATTACTAGTGTTTGAATAACTTACGCATTAATATTTTGATCCCAATCAGGCAAAAAGTTTGTTTAAAAATAAAAGCAAACGAAGCACTGTTGAGGAGTACCAAGTTACTATGAAAAACTAAAAAAAAATAAAAATATGTAAAGCAAAAAAAAAAGGTTCTAATAAGGTTCTAAAATTAAGTTGGAAGCATTAGGTGTTCAGTTGGAAGCTGGAAATGCTGCAAAATATGCCTCTAAGTACAACTTCTTAAAAAAAATGCCCAACAATGGCCTAAAGCCAAACCTACAAAGTTGTTCATTAACAATAGAGTGTGGGTTTTTTTTTTTTCTTTAAGAAAGTCAAATAATTGTATTCTATTTCCAATGACGTAACGAAGATAAAGGAAAAGGTACACATAATTAATTGTTTGCTATGACTTTTTTTCCAGGTAGAACCCTTTCAAAGGGTACATAGCAAAAACTATCTACTACTATGTAGAAGACAGATGCTCAAGTAGTGACCCATGAAAAAAGGCAGCCCACTCAAATCAGTGTCAAGATTTATAGTATACTAGAATACATATATATACTTTTTTAAGAGGAGCTTTGTGGATCTACAACAGTCATAAAGGCTTTTGATCAAATTATCAAAGTACCAACTTCAGAGCAAGCCAGACATATCCAGATCTTGACAAAACAGGCAAGGCCAGCAGCACTACAGGTCACGCACACAGCTAAAGGCAACTGCAAACAAAGCTTTCAAAACACAAGTTTCCAGGCATTGTATTAGACTGTAGAGGGAAGCTAGGAACTCAGAACTTCTCTGTGAAAACTTGGAGTCTAAATGAGTTTTAGAAAAAGTGTACCAGACTCCTTCCTCTCCCCCATGTACTGCTACTGGAAGCTGTATGACAATATGAATGCAGTTTACACTTTAACCAGATGTTTCCACCTGAGGCAAAATGAAATTATTTCCTATTCCTGAGCGCTACTTTAATGGTTTCTTAACATTCTTAATGCTTTTCTGGAGTGCTACAAGTAGACAGACTTGGCTGAAGAAAAGCATGCATCTTCTACAGTAGTTTTGAAGTATCTCCTTGTACTGAAACGAGGCAAACTCATCTCCAAATGTTTCAGAGATCACAGATCTAGAAAAATAACAGGTCTAATTGCATTGTAGAAATAAGATGTGCTTCCTGGGAATCTCAACTGCCATTGAGTAGAACTGATATAATTTTCCTCAATTCCATCACTGAAATGGAGAAATACGCCACTTTGTACCAACCACTCCCTTTGCTTTTCAGGTTCAGCCATGCGGTCTCATGGTTGGGCTTCCTCCATTCATTGCCTGATGCTCCAGCAGGAGTTTTGCTGGCAGATGCCAATCAGGCAGCTGTGTACCAGTCAGGAAGCTGAGTCCCCTCACCACAGAGGAATCCACACTGTTGGGCTGATACACATCTGAAGCCCCCCAATTCTGTTACAATCATATGATGAGATCACAGAATTCCTCAGAGGCTACACCTGGCAGCTGAGCCACAACTAGAGCTTCAATGGATGTTCTATTGAACGTGATCATTTCGACAGATAATTTTTAACTGATCAGTATTTTCTGACAGAAAACCTTTTCTTAGGAGCCCTGTCTACACAATCTTTAAAAAAACAAGAAACGAACTAAAAAAGATAATTTAAAACCAAACTAATTAATCCACAAACAAACAAAAAAAATCCCACATGAAACAAAATCACTACACCAGAAAAACACCAAACAGCCACATCGCCAAAAAAAACACCCACAACAAAAAAAGCCCAAAGTTTCTCTGGATAATCCCAACTGATTTCTTCTCATTAACACTAGCATCTTCTATGAAATCCTGTGAAAAATCAGCACTGTCATGACACATCCCTAAACTGCTGACTCAGAAAGAATATTCTCCCAAATTTTCATCTGATCTCTATCTAAAACCTGCCCTTGTCAGACAGGTTTAGCCACACCCCATGATGTCCATCTGTTTTCCTTCCCTGGGTTTCCTCTGTAAGTAGCTTCTGTGCCCCTTATTTTAACCTATCCATAATTGTTATGAAAAGATAGGCTGAACATTTAAATATTTACATCTGTTTATTTAAACTAATAAGCAATTGAAAAAAAAAAAAAAATCCAGATTCAAAAGTAGCCTGGAGTATGCATGGCAGCAGCTTGGCTATGGCTGTAAAATATTAATGCATTCATTTTTAATTCTCCAAATAGCATTGCAGACTTGCATTTACAATATTGTCTTTAATGCTAATTTTAAACTTTTCGTCTAATGCTTTATGGAGACTCATAAAACTTTTTTCCTCCAAAAGTTTTTACTTGTGGGGTTTCATTCTTTTCTTCTTTCTCTTTTTTGATTACAAAAGCCATGACCCCCAATGATCCTGCACAGAACACTTCTCATGTATATCATGACAAGTGTAACAATGCAGACTGCCAGTTCCACTGCAGTCAAGAAGTCGCAGGAGTACACCAAAGGAATTTTATATGTGCTACCTCCAGTATTTTACTATGTGATTGAACTGTTACCCAACTCTGAAATACTGATAGTCTTGAGAGGTCACGTCAGTGATTTAAAAAAAAAAAAAAAAAAAGCTACAGTTTTCTGTGTGCTTTAGGAGCAAAACTCAAAAAGCATGAAATCATTCTGTAAAAATAAATTAACAAGGACTGTTATTCTCTATTTATTCGCTTACTTACCGTCAGCATTTCATATTCCACTCTCTTGCTAACTGCAACAGTCATAATTTGTTTCCTATATCCCTCCCACTGCTAAGTTACTCAGATCTACCCTCATGTTTCTAGCAATTACAGAGAAACATATGCACTTTCTGCTATTATCTATGGTAAAAATACATTCTCTTGTGCATTTACTGAATTTAACTGCTTGCTGTGTTCTAGGAACTTGTGCCTTGTAACTGCACCAGCATATGCACAACATTGTGTTACATCAGTACTCCACTACCTTGAACTAGCTTCTTACCCAAATCTACAATATTTGGCAAATAACTATTTCCTCACAAATTAGAATTTGTGTCACCAATGTTCTGTAAGGAATTGAATCCTGAATTTGTGTAGAATTTTTTTATGCTGCATTTTTCCTCCTAATGCAAACGTCTCAGAATTTACATGGATAACTAAAGGGGAATTACTAGACTCATGCATCATTCTATGGTCTGTTCTTCTCAGGTCAGCCTAATGGTCACAAACAGGTCATCTCCATAGTAAACACCTTGAATTTCTCACTGGAACTCTTACCAAAACTTAGAGGATGGCAATGTTTTTGTTTTGTTTTAAGCAGAACAGACTTGTTGTGGGGAAAGGTTCTTGACATTCAGAATGAGTTGTGGGAATTGGAGAGTGACCCGAGCTTGCCAGAGTGATAAGCTGACTGGCAATAATAAAGAGTATATGAAAAATATGATTTGAATCAGACTTGAAAAACACTTTAAGGCAGCCATGAAGTATGCATGTTAGATCAGAGAGGTGAAGAAATAGCATGGTTCTTTCCTAGAAGATGTTTCAAGCTTTTCTATGCTCATTCTGAAAGACCACTATAGGTGAGAGGGAAATGCGTCATATAGACTTGACCAAAAGAAGGCCTCCATATACTGAAAGGTTTATTAAACTATGATTTTTTTTTGCCCCTCATATTTCTCAAAACAGAGCATAGGCTTACTGTTGGATGGCTCTCATGACATCAGCATTATAAGTGACGCAGTTGAAGTCTCCTAAAAACCAAAATGAAAAAAATCCTGGAGTGATATACATAAGCATATTTTGAATAATCCCCTTAACTATTCTGTCTCTCAAGGTATTTTTTAATTTGTGGGAAAGAAAATTAGATTGTATACTGACAAGAAATTTGTCAGTATTTGCAAATATTTTAAAAAATACTGCATTATATCTGTCAAGACTATTCATCTGCTTAAATTTTTGTAAGGTGTCAGCTTTTATTCACATTGATTGTTAGAGACAATGTTTTTTGGCATGTTACCCAAATTCCCAGACAGCATTAAAGACACCTATCTCATCCGAAGTCAGATGTTGAGTCCTCATAAACTGATGCAAATCAACTATTCCACGAACAACCAAGTCAGCTGCAATAGATATAAAAACAAATAAAATGTTTGTTGTTTGATGTTTGTTTTCCCTCAGCCTGAAAAGAAGAAATTTCAAGTAAAACATAGGAGTTGCAAAATCTTGTATAAACTTTAATGAAGACTGTTAAACTTTTTTTCACATCTGTGAAATAAGTTTAACAAAATACTCCATTCATTTATATGATGAATGACGACTCATATCCTTATTATATCTAGCAAGAAAGAAAATAGATTTTACATCTTTCTACACTTGTTGTTTTTCCTTCCCTTTTATTCTGATGTTTCACGTCCATATTTTAAGTGGAAAAATATGACAGCTATTGTATGCCCAAAAAAACCCCAAATCAAACACAACCTGGTATATGAATCTGTCTTTATGTTTTCATGACTTTTCTAAATTCTTTTTTACACAATTACCTAATGCACCACTGTATGTCCTCTTTAAAAATGAAACCTACTTTCTGATGGACCAGAAATGAGAAACATGGATGCGGATAAGCCTCCTTAATCTAAAATATAAACCTAAGCTTCCAAACACTTACCTTGACAAAAACTTAATAACATTTTAAAGACTATATAAGCAAAACAAAAATGTTCCAAAAGTGCTGGAAAATTAGACACAGCTATTTATGGAATATCCAACATCCAGCAAATTGAAAACTTGCCAATTATTCCTTTCTAACTTTCCATTCAAAAACAGCTGGTGATACTTGATGCAGTTACACAAATGAGTGAAGATACAGTTTTACATCAGCTGAGGATGTCATACAAAGCAGCCCAATAAAACACTTAAAGGGCTGGATTAATCAGGGTGCATGTGCAAAATTCAAAGCCTTGAATCTCTGACTACATTTAGGCAAAAATGAATTCCGTGTGTATCTACAACTTTTATTTAAAAGGTTCCCAGAGGTATACATTTACCTCAGTGAAATTGCATTTTAAAAGGATTACTGTTGATGGCACATACACTCAGGAACATACATAAAGGCAAGAGAGAGCAACAAGCCAACACATGCCCAAGCTGGTGTGCACCAAGGCAGGCTCCAGGGGTGCGCACCCAAGCTCCCGTGCTCAGAGCTCACCAGCAGAGATTTACAGACTAGGTGTCCTTCCCTTCTCTCAGAGCTTCAGAGCTTACTTGATTCTTCAAATAAGATTCCTCTGAATACAGTACTAACCTCTGACAGGTACAACCTCCTTCTCATCCTGACTTGGACCAAGAAGCTCAGTCTAAGTCCCACTTCTTAATGAAGTGCCACAGCTTTTGACCTGTTGCACACTCAGGTGAATTGCTGGAACAGAATTTACGCTGCAGTCTACCATACAACAGAGGAGCGCTGACACCAAACACTCTTTGAGACTCAGTCATCATTTGCTTAAGATATGGTGATATAATGCTGCTTGCAAGAAACAAATCATTCAACTTTGAGCTCTGCCTATAAAAGCATGCAAACAAACCAATTTTTAATTCTTAGTATTATTTATTTTTAAAGAGTCTTGTCATTTTTGCATTGTTTCTTCCAGAGTGGTAAGTGCAAGTTATATTAATGGTTTTATATGCAACCGTCTTTAACTATCTCATAGCTAGGCTTGCATATTCCACCCTAAAGTTACTTCACTTTTATGACATCGTAAGTTATACTAAATGTGCTGTTACTAGCCAAACCTCTCTCCTCTCCATCCCTCCCCCTTCTACTTCCTTTCCCACCCCCACGCTCAATTTTATTCTCATACTCAATAACAGAAAATAAATTCTGGCTGTTAGTTTCTATTTTTAAAACTATTTTTAAATGTTACAGAATCAAAACATAAAAAAGAAGTACTCCTTCAAACACAGCAATGACTTCAGTGCATTTGCTAGTTCTAGTAAAAGACTCAACAAGGTGGCTGCAGTGTTATTTTCTCACTTGTACAGACCAATAAATCTGTATATTCACAGTTCAGTCTCAAGGGAAGGGGTCTTGCCTAGAAGGTTTGGACAACCTCCTGAAAAGATTGCTGATGTTCACTTTAACATCCTGTACCTAAGGAAGCTGGAAACGTATGTTTTGTTTTATTACTGGATGACCATTCTACCTATTGAGCTATAGACTTATATAACCGGAGAACTTGTTGACAGGAAGATGGTATTACTCATTCCTCCATAAGCCATTAATAGAACCCATAACTAAATAGGGCTTTGCCAGAGAATATCTACTGAACTGCTCAAAGCTTTACGTGTTTAGGGCATGCACAGAGAGCTTCAAATATAATAGCTTTAAATGTTAGACAGCAGCTGGTACTGATATTTCTACACAAATTTCTGTGATCCTTTAGTGAATCTGGTCCACAGACACTGAAACTCTGCTACTGCCTCACTTTAGATGGTTTACACCTTTTTGGCACCCACATTTTGGGATTAAAAGAGGCAATGAAGCACGTAGGTACCCTTTTGAATTCAAAACTTAAAAAAAATGACTTTATGGTGTCATCCTAAGGATACTTGGAAAATAGTATTATCTGCTACAAAGCATACAGAAACTTCTACTTCAACACTTCAACACATTGCTTCTGCATGACAGGCCAAGCAGTCCTGGTAGTACATGGTGTGGTTAACTTTTTAAGTTTTCTCTCTTTCCTATGAAGTACCTTAATATTTTTCAAATCATGTAAGTCAATTGGACATCTTACTGTAAATTAAAGCATAGTTACAAAATGAGATCCAACTTAATATTTCTTTAATGGTTGCTACTGGAGTACGAATGCATCATGACCATGTTGAAATCAGTATTTAAATTAATTATGACAGCCGTATAAATTAGACATAAGAGACTTCTAAAGCTAATTAGAGTCTGAGAGTTTTAATTTGGTGTCTGTCTTGGTGCAATACCTGCTTTATGGATTAAATTAATAAAATTAAGACTGCATCATTATAAATTTCCACTTTCATAGTTCCATAAGTTTTGCAATTACATGCCATATTTGAATGATAATTGAATGAAACTAAATCATTATGTTCATGCCTGCTTTCCTACAGACTTAAAAATAATATTCCCTATTTTGTTCCATTCACAAAAGTCATAGCTGCTGTAGTAATCTCTACCTGAAGAGCAATGTACATCTAGGAATTTATAATCCCCGTGTCCAAGTAAAATCAGGATGGTGGTGCACATGTAGCACACTCTGAAGGCTGGTGTTGCACTGTGCATATCCCCTGGCTGCAGCACAAACTGGGGGAGCCACCTATAACTCGGGAGCCTCTAAACACAGGTCCCACGTGTTACCAGCAGTAACATGACTTGTGTCTTTTGCCTTTATCTAAAACTGCAGCAGCAATTTCTCATGTTATCACCATTTTTATTTGAGAGAACAAATAATGAATAGAGTTCTTTCTTTTGACAAAATCCTATGAAGACACTGAAGACCAAAAAGTGAGTCGCCTTCCTGGACAGAACTTGCACAGAATGTTGTGCCCTGACCAAAGATTTCTTCAATGCTGTACAATTCAGCGTTCTCAGTACCTGAAAGGGTGTAAGATAACCTATACTGTCCTCTCTTTATAGTTTTAGCTTCAATAAACAACATTTTAAACAATATGTTGCAGTTCAAATGCTTCTCCTACTTGGATCATAATGAGCTGGCACCTTCTGGTATGAAACAGCTACTGAGTTATATATAGCACATCAATATGCCTAATAGTGATTTTGAACTAGAATTTATATTAAAGACAGCTTGCAATAACAGGAAATACATAAGAATTACAATTAAGCAAAAAGAAGGTTAGGGTCAAATCCAAAGCATGCATCATTAAGGATAGTAAAGATTCATTGATTTATATGCACTAATAAAGTATGAGCTCCGTATGCAAACTGTACACACCACAATATACAATTTAACAAACTATGATCAGACACCAAAAACCTGACATATTTAGCATAAGTTTCTGGTATGATATGTAAATTGAGGTTATCTTCCACTATCAACTACACAGTTCAGTAAATGTGTATCACAGCACAGCGTTTTGAAATAAAGTTTTAGAACATTCTGTGAAAAAACATACTTAAAGTGAAGAAAACACTTATCTTACTTTTAAATGGGGACATAACATCCTGTGACACAGGATCACAATCTTGGCTGGAAGATTTACTTTTGACATTTGTGTTTTCACAGGCAATTAAAATTTAATTTGGCCTATAATGAAAAGCAAATCCTTTTATCCCGTAGTTGCAGCTACAAGAGGAACATATTGCATTCGCAGCACTGTAGCTTAAGGTTTCATATTTGGCATTTGTGACATCATGAAAAAAATTAATAGCTAGGAAAGCTTATGCATGCACACCTCATCCTTAAACTTTCCTATTAACTAAACGTGATGTCACTAGTATTTCAACAGACAAGCTATTAATTCAGATTTTAAGAAGAATATTTGAAGAGAAGGCTGCCTTTCCATCTGAAATTCTTTGGCATCTTATCATACCAACTAAAAGCAAAGAAGTAATGCTGGAGGCAGTGGATGTATGATAGATGCAGAAGACAATTTTAATTCATGTAATAAAAAAATTATCTATATACTAACCAAGTAATAATTAGCTACTAGTCAGAAATTAATCTGCTGACATTTAATAAAAATCTGCAGACCACCCGTCCTGTCCCAACAGATGGGATGAGGGATGAGTTAACTCTGAACGTGACACACACCCTGACTCAACAGATGAGATCAGGTGTGAGTTAACTCTGGGTTAATTCTGCACGGTTATGCAAAATGAATGACGGACAATCACTCCAGGGGTCCAATTCAATTATGAGTTTTACTAAAAGTACGTGTTGGAATACTAGTTACAGCGAATAGTGGCTTGGCAAAAGTGTAACAGGTCCTTCTACAAGCAATGTATTGGCAACCATTAGTAGCTATAATACAAAACTTAACAAGAATCCAACAGCAGAGCTTAAGATGATGTTACTCTTATATGTTCAAAAGGAAAAGAGAGAAAGAGAGTGGTAGAGAGGGAAGGAAGACTAAGGTATAAGAGAGAGAGAAAGAGAGTAGGATATCACCACTCCACAGGTTATCGATCCAGCAATGTCTGGTGAAGGGAGGGTGGACGCGTTGAAGACTTCGGTTATACTGTGCAGCATATACACGCCACACCTGATGCCACGCGAGGGGGGTCATTTTATAACCCACTTCATTTACATGTGGGCAGTTCATCTCCTCCCTCCGCTCGCTCTTCATGCTAATTAGGGAGACTCTTCTGGAAACGGGTCTGGGGTCTGCAAACTAGGGCAAAGTTCACGGTGCCGACCAGAAGCGAGTTGTCTTGCCCATCAGGGTTAGCTGTTGGTTCACGGCTTTCTTCAGGTAGCTGGCTGTCCCACAGATGAGATAATCTCATTCCAACTAGGCTATGAGGCCTTCGCAGGGATTAATAAGGTGCTTGACGCCATAACCATCTACCTCTTCTGCCACCAAACACAATACCTTGGGAAAGATGAGGGAGAGGGCTGTCTGCACAACCACCTGCCTTGTCCTTCCAAAGCAACAAAACCCAGTCCTTTAAGGCATAACAAGGTCCTTTGTTCTGCTAATGATGGGGGGGGAAGCGCTTCAAGGTTGTCACACCACCTTGCCAATTCATAAAGCACAACTTTTGAATTTCCAAGCTTTAAAAGACAGAAGTTTTTTCTGAGTTGCCAAAAAATCCATCTCTGCATCATTTACGTATTGACAAATAATCTGAAAAAAAAAAAGTGCATTTATAAAGGTAGCCAGTTACATATTCTCCAGAATTCCACAACAAAGAAAAGCAGAGTCAACCTGTCCAACTTTGATTCAATGATCTAGGATACCAAAATTGCACATAAAATTGTACACAAGCATCAAAGGGAGCTATTTAGTGTTGTGAACACGCTCATATTTGGAAAGATACTAAACAGTAACGCCCACTGACTGAAGATCTCAGTAGTCATTGTTCATTATCCTTGGTCAACACGCTTTCATATTGGCCATGTTTCATTAATCTTTTTTCTCCTTGTAAGACCTTACAAACCCAAAAGAATAACATAAGTTGAGTTCTTTTTGCTATGAACCGAAATAATCAGAAATATTGTAGAAATCCACATCTCCACTGATTCATGAGAAGAGCAACCAATTTCATCTCAAAGAAACTTTCCATATTTACGATTGTGGCACATTCTCATTACACACAAGCCACAAACTGGACACACGTAAACATCAGATAACAGCAACAATCTTATTGAGGCTAGATGGAATAAACATGCACCTCAGCTAGTCCAGAGAACAATATGTCTTTAAATGGGGACTACAATCTACCATTCTAAGCAAACACCTGTATGCATTATTTAAAAATACTATCAGTATTTATGCTATAAGCCATTCTTAGTTTCAGTAAGTGGCATTTTCTTCTTCCTGGTTTTTATATTTTTAGTCGCCATTTACAAAATAAACCTGGAGGTTTCAGTCACATACTCAAAAACGAATCATCTATGGACTGGACTATCCCCATTTTCAAATCTCAGCTGAAACTTGCCGTGACTTGGTATTCTCAGTGTGCTCCCAAAACCAGTTTCATTAAGTCTCTCATAGTGTTTCTTTGGGGTGCAGAATACTCCAATAATTAAGAGTCAACCTGCTACATCTTCACTACAATTCAAAGCCTGATTCCCCCACTTCAGGAAACAGACATGGCTGGCACCAAGAAGGTAACATATTTCAGTTGCCCCATTAGTGGGATTTCTACGACAACTCTAGCAAAAGTATTGCCTGGAGTAAGCACTAGAGGTGAGAACCAAGTACACTTTGCCTTCCAAAAACATCTTTTTATTGACCCTGCAATTTGTTTGAATTTCCTGCTGAGTGGATCTGAATTAGGTCTGATTCTCTCGGGCTCTTTCAAATGTCAGCTCAGCATTTAGGTTGTCTTTTAACTACTTGGTATGGCCATTTCTTGAACAGTGCATTTGTTTTCAGTGGAGCTGAAAATCATGCACGCAATTCGGAGGATTTGTGCAGTTTACGTCCAGTGCAGTCAAGGTTAATTAGAAATGTTAGTAAGTTTAATCACTTAGGAACTCATTCGGTACTGATGTGGATGTCACCTCCAATTCCATATACATGCTATTGTAATTCAGCATTAATTAATGCCCATTTACACAATGGCATTGCCATAAATCTCAACAACAGTGACATATTCTGGGATAAATGCATATTTATGACAACAGATCAAAAAACATAATCACTGCATCATTTTAAAATATAAAAATTGGAGATATTTTTCTTACTATACTTACATTAAAACGATATAAAGTGATAATTGTAAAAGAATTTGTTGAGGTCTGAAAAACTACATAAAACATTAAGATTACAGGTTACTATTATTTTACATGGTTGACAGGAAAGAGTCATCTGTTCTTATCACTCTGCTGCAATAGGCAAAGCAGCTAAATTTTCAATAATAATCATAGAGTAACAGCCATATTCATGTAAAATAAAAGTATTTTTCCTCATGTAAAATGCTATTAGCCATATTTGAAGGCATTATGTTCAGATATCATTTTTCCATTTCACTAAATGACAGCCATTAAATGCAATGGCAACTGCATGACAGGGATATTTTTATTACTTCAAAAGGAAGAAAAGGATTAAAATGAGTTTATTCAAAAGTGTGATTTGTCAATTTTTTCTTATCGAGGACTGTGTGGGACAGCTTTAAAACCAAACACTGTGATCTGACCTCCTATTTGAATAAGTTAATGTGATCCAGTGTTCTTAGAAAAGTAGTGAAACCTATCTTTTATATGCAGAAGTCTCAGGAGGAATTTATGCTTTTATATGGTCAGCTGCAAGGTGCCATTTCCTTTTCATCATTCCTGCTTTTATCATATTGTAGTTCTTGACAGCTTAGAGGTTCTTTTCAGAATCTGGTGTATGAGCAACTATATAGAGACATTTTTTGTATGAAGGATTTCTTTCCAGCCTCCTAGGTTTTACAGTCAAATAGATTTCTGCTGCCAGAAATCCCTCTCTTATATTCAAGAGTGACTAATCATCATATTTGATAGAGCAAGCATCTTACCTAAACATCAAATAGAACTATAAATGACTACCTTAGAGCATTAAGGAAGGATTTTACACACATCAGGTTCTTGCATTATATATCCTAGGAACTGTAGTGAAAATTATTTCATGTATGTACATACATAGAAGTAACATCTAGCTGGACAAAATACTAGTCATTAGGGATTTACTTTGAAGGATTATCCTCCTTCCAGCAGCTGTTTTTCACAGGAGATCCTATACTGCGTGTAGTCTGGGGATATTTTTTTTAAAGTGTTCTCTGCATATCATCTCCCAATTGCTTAAACTAATTTACACTTAAAAGCATTTATATAAAAAAAGTTGTGGTATATTAAAGCCCATTACCTATAAACAGAAAAATTCAACCCAAAAGTATACATTTATGTAGTATCTTTTGTATACTGCTATTTCAAAGCTCTTGCATCTTTTGGCTAACTTACTGTACAAGCTTATTCTTTTCAAGGTAGAAAACTCTCAAGACTTCCAGACAGGAACTAAAAGTTATGCAAGCCAACATTCTGAGCTAACCTGGATCAAACTCTTTTGACTTCAACAAAACAGAGCCAATTTTTGGTACCTGCAAAACTCATTCAGCTAAAAGTGAGCAGAATCAAATAGTTACATAGACTGATATTGGAAGCTGGCCATAAAGAGCAATCTGAGACAGAAACCTTGGAAGTGTAGTCTCAAACCAAACAATTCCCAGATTATGTGTGAAAGGTTTTTTTTTTAAATGTAATAGTTTTACACTGCATAATGTAAAGTGATCTATTTTTCAGTCTGTAGGCCAAGTAGGTATTTTGGTACAGAACGATGCTGATAAAAAGAGTTATTCCAATGACCTCAAATAATGAAACGACTAGTGTAGAATAACTGCAGAAATACACATGGGCCATATCTTTACCCATTTCTTCTGCTGTTTCCAGAATTATTAAGGTATCGAAGACAGAAAGATTTTGCTTGAACATCTTTGTTGCTCAGGACCACAGATGGATATTTTATGCTCAAATTTTATCTAAAACTATAGCCTATTTCTAACTCTGCGGCAGATGCTTGGTAGCAGAAAACCACTCCACTGAATCCAGTTCACCTATTCCCATCAGAACCAGAGATGTGTACAACTCTTAAATTCTCCTATTAAAAAATAAAAAGGGCATAGCAGTGATGAGAACATAACTGTTAAGATACATTGTTATTACACATCATAGTTGATTCCTTTTCTGTTCAGAGTTTACCTTGGTCCCATGTGGAATGTGACATTTCAAACAGTAAATCACCTGAACTATACCATTCAGAGGGAAGCACTTCTGGCATTCCAGCTAGTGCACTACAATGACATTTCTGTGCCTCTCTGTGGGTTTACTATGAAAACCAGACATGAAGGAGTCACATAGTGAAGACTATATTTGTCTAGGGACTGTCAGAGAAAAACTTTCAAGTGTGCTTTGCTTTACATTTTGTTTCAATTCTTGACAAACTAGAAACACCTGTTTACAAAATAAAGCTTTTAACTTGATGAAGCATTCCCAGCTAGTTTATACTAGCAGATTTCTTCTGCATTCCATACTTTAGATTTGAACATGTATGCTCTGTAACCCTCATGTCCACAGTTCAGCAGCCAATCTCAGGCTTAATGCATGCAGTGGGATACAAACAATGTTATCTCACTGTTGGAGATAACAAACCATGTGCTCTGAGCACGTTAATTCTTTGCTAACGAAATGTAAACCACAGATTAGCGGAAACATCCAATTAAATATCCTCCTCGAAGATAGAAACAAACACCTCACAAACACCGTAAGATATGTATTTGGCTGATGAGAGATGCAGAAATTAATCACTACAACAGTGAGACGCCATTTCACAAAGACAACTTTTTTCTTACTACCAAGTATTTTCCCCCAAAGCATGCCTTTTCTTGTCCTTTATTCTGTACTTGAACAAGCAAACTTTCCTGACCAGCTAGAGGAAAAGGACTGCCAACTCTCAAAGCTTCTAATGGATTTGTAGACTTGCATTCTCCACTATTGGAGATGTGCATGTGTGTGTGTGCATCTACATATCTATAGGGGCGTGATACAGTTGTCATGTAGGATTCCCTTAACAAGTCCTGTTGTCAACAAAATGCCAAGAGATTCCTACACTGCACATAGCATCAATGGGATATTACAGATTTTCTGGTGTTACATGTAGTATCACCATCATCAATACATCACACCTTAAACTACAAATTACAGGTTTCCTGTACTAGAAAATAGCAGCAGCTTATTTTGAAGCTTCCATCATTGAAAATTTCTTCTCTTGTTACTGAACATTTTTTGTACAATGCAAAAACTCTGTATTAGAGCAGTTACTGATTACTGTATGGACATAATATAGTAGTTCTGCACAGATTACGGTCTTAGGTGTCAAAAAGCTATGCAAATAATAAGCAATTTAATTGAGGCGATTAATATGCTAAGTACTTAATGACCTTATTTATGGTATAGGAAATGCACAACAGTAAGTTCTGTAAGCACTTCTGTACTATAAAACTTGAAAGTAAAAGCTGACAATTGACTCTTAAGAACATAATGATGTTGACAGTGACCTTTATATCCACAAGATAATTTGCAAAACTAATCATTTTTTTTCAAAATAGTAGCCTTAGTTATCATAGTAGATCCATTTATTTCATGAGGACACCTATTTTACAAGTAAATTTGCATTTTATTCAGAATTCCTTTGTCAAAGATTCATTCATCAGTATAAAGATATTCTATCTAAAGCAAAAGTCTTATTAAACAATATTTAAGTTGTTTCACATTTGCACTTACCTAAAAGACTTAAAACTTATTACAAGCTTAATTTTAATCAATGAAAACAGCATCAAAACAGTCAGACATATCAGGTTTGATAACTTTATGGTTTAAGTGAGTAAGATAAACTACTTACTCATTGACTAAATAATTTCTAATTCTAATTTGTGTATGTATTTGGACTTTGCAATTTTGAATGACAGCAGTACAGGCTGTCCAGAACTAATTGCTATAAATACGCCAGATGTTGTAAAAATCTGGACATATTAATTGTCAGGAAAAATGAAGCAAATACTCTAAGAATGCAGAAATGCATGATTTAATGGTGTAATCTATATTTCTGGCATTATAAGTCAAAGAAATGTAGTAAAAATACAAAGCATTTATTAATATTGCAAAAGGTTATTTCGCTTTACAATTTTTGTTAACGTCTACACTCTAACAACAAGACTTA
This sequence comes from Caloenas nicobarica, assembly GCF_036013445.1. Taxonomy (NCBI): domain Eukaryota; kingdom Metazoa; phylum Chordata; class Aves; order Columbiformes; family Columbidae; genus Caloenas; species Caloenas nicobarica. The sequence goes on from NC_088253.1 coordinate 10,832,657, forward strand.
GCTGTAAATTCAATAGCTTGGTCAAAGGGAACTAGCCCATGGAAAAAAATTAACCTGAGTGCATATATGCACATTTGCACACACGCATGGGTGGCAGTAGTACAGTTGTCCTGTTTTTACTTTTTTATTATAGCTAAGAACACATCTATTAAATTAAAAAAACTAAAGACATAAACACTCTACAGTCCTCAAGGTATCCCAGTGTACCAAGAATATTCAAGTCAGAAATACAATCTGAATAAACTCAATTGCCATCCGAATTCAAGCACTGTGCCCTCAAATAATAACTACAGACACACAGGAGCTGAGTGTTGAACTAAATTCCGTTTCCCCTATAAGCTTTGTCACATTAGAAAACAAAACCAAAACAAAACAAAAACCAACTAAATAAAAACCACACAAACAAAACCTCCACACACACCAAGAACACACAAACAGCAATCGAATTTAGCAAATATATCGCAACTATTTACTATTTCTAATCAAGAGGAAAGTTTTACGAAGAGTACAGTCATAAATAAATTTTAGTAAATTGAAATAGTTTAAGTACAGACAATGTACTGTCTCGGCGTGTCACTGAAAATTCTGAGATACTAAATACATGCTAACTGGCTAGTATGATATATGCAATTACCTCCAATTGGTTAAAGATAATAAATGGAGAATCACACAGGTATAAACTGTAGATTATGAAACAGCCATTGGAAATTCTGTTTTATGTTAAATAATAATTAACTCCTGAGCCAATAGAATCAGTTTTACTTCCCTTATCTTCAGTTATCACGATTAATTACCACCAACCTAAAAAAAAAATGCTCAAACATTCCTCTACTACTGTTATGGGTGTAAAGTGGAGTATCAGGGCCAAAACCAATTAAATCACTATCTACAGGATTTGTTGGCTCAAGTCAGACAACACAACTACTGCAGACATCTGCACACCATGTTGGTTTTTTTTTTAAAGACAGGCTTCTTTTGCTGTAGTCATGAAATGTTTCCAAACCACAGTCTGGTGCAGTGGTTATAATTCTACACATTCAAAATGTTTATCAACCATTATAATAGAATCTTTGCATTAGTTGCCTTTCAGGGTTCAAACTCATACATTTGGCAAGACACTCATTTAGCACTCAATGCTTGCTTCTTAACCAGGTGCTTTAAACCTAACACTTTGCTTTACAACGTTCATGGGGGTTTCCCCCTTCAGACATCTTGCTGCTGATATAGAATACCAGATAACCTTCAATAGCCTCATTCAAACCCATAGTCAATTCAGAACATAATATTAGAACTTTTTTCCACAGAGAGTGAATTGCTTGTGAAAACAAAACAAGGAACTGTTCAAAGCAGAACAGTCAGCTCATCATTAATGCAGGGAGAGGATGCCGTGTCGATATCTTTTCAAAGGTATTCCTCCAGAAAGCATAAAATACATGAAGTATTTTGAGAGCAAATCTCTTAAATAGCTACATTTCACAAGACTGAAAAAAGTCTGAAAAATCTACACTGAGACAACAAATAAGAACAAATCATACTTGTAACTGATGCTGACCTGCATCTAAATTTCATCACTCAAAGTGTACCAACAAAATCCTAATTTGAACGTAAGTACATCTAACCCCACATTATACGGGAAACAAAGTTTAATACTGAGGTGCCCTTCAAATCTTTTAATCTCCCTGACTTACCTTTTGATACAAACCACATTTTTCCTATGAATCTATAATCTATCTCTTTAATGATATCTAGATATTTGGCTAAAGCAGTAGTTATGGTTTCTCCAAGGTGTTCAGACAACTTCCTTTTCAGCCCTGAGAGGCCACTTCCTTCCTAGGGCCACTTGCTCAGGACAGAAAACAGATCAACTCCCACTGCTTCAGCAGGAACAACCCAAGGGCAATGAATCCCAGGCAGTTAACTCCAAAAGGTTGGAAACACTGAATTTAAATGTTTAGTTAATCTAGTTTTATAATTTTGATCTCTCTTTATAACATTACTAGATTGCAATAGGTAAGCTTTATGTGATAACTAACTTACATAATATACCTATCACAGACCGTGATACTGATAACAATGGATGAGTCCTAAAATAATTCTTTCTATTCATATATGCATTTCAAAAAAGTAAGTCATCTTTTAGCTCTATGAAAAAGATATATCTAGGAGTGAACCACACCGTGCAGAAGCTTACTGAAGAAACACTGTTTTTAAACTGGTAGAGATTCTACTGTTGTTACTTGAAAGTTAATATTGCACTGTTTATTATCATTATTAGTGAACTCTCTCGAACCACCAGTGAATTAGGTGCTTCTAATAAAAGGAAGGGGCTGAAAGCTGACATCTCCATTGTTTGGAGCAGAGAAATGAGATATTACATTAATAACTAAATTATAGATAAGACATTACACACAAGTCAGGTATTTGCTTTTTTTGTTTTACTTTTTGATCAAGTCCTCCAGTATTTTCCTCACTGTTACTTTATGAAACAATAACAGTCTTCAGCTTTTCATCCTTCATAACTCTGACTAAAATTCAGAAATTATGAGATCACCAATCATTGAACAGACAATCAGCTTCTTCAGTTGCAAAAGTATACATGTTACAGCTGCTGTTATCTGAAGGACAAGTGTACTGTAAAGCACCACTGAATCAAGTGATTTTTAGTGTCGTTTTCCTACTACCTGTGTTTAAGTTCTAAGCAAGGGAGAATTTCTATATACTTTCACAAAATGCCTGGTAATTTATGCCATTCCTGTGTTTCAGACCAGAGTTTGGATATAAACATGGAACTGAAGGGATTCTTGCTACACAAACTAGACAATATCACAAAATATTATCAACATAGTAGCAAATACAAATGGGAAGTGGTCAGTTTTCAGTTTGTGAGACCATTTCGGAAGATGGCATGGGTAAAGGAGATGAAGTAATTACCTCTGTTCTGGGAACATCATCAATTACATGCTAACATTCCCTTAAAAACTGCAAACATGACAGCTACCCTACTGGGTCTCGAATGCATTGAAATGTGGGGAAAAGTGTGGGGAAAGCCATACTTGAGGATAAGGGAGAACGAAGATTGAGAATCTGGGAAGTCTGCCTTATCTCAAGAGAAAATATTCACAAGCACAAGTTGTCATGAAAAGGACTTACTCTCACCGGAATTCACACAATGGTGCTAAGGAAAAGAAAATGTTTCTTCTGTAAAGGGACACGACAGAGTATAACAGCTCTCAGGTCTAAAGGTGTTACAAAGGATTTTTATGTTCAATTACTTTTCAGTGTGGAAAGCATAAGTTTATATACTTTTAAAATGTTTTGTTCTAAAAGTTACATCAGTCATCAATTCCTGATTCAATGACTCATTATGACAACCAACTTCTTCACAAGATATATACACAATATTGTGGAGAAATTAGTTAGGTATTTAAAAATTTACTACTAATTTTACTTTCCAGCTGAAGCATAACATTAATAAGACTGCAGTCAAAGGCTAAGAACATATGTTATTTGATGTCTTAGATGAATCACACTATGCAATAGATGTTCTGAAGTCTCATTTTTAAGAGGATCATCTGTGTGAAAGCCCTTAATACACTGCTTTACTCTGTCAAGATTTCTAATACCTCCAGCTAGACTGCCTGATATGCCTCAAGGTAGATCTTCCTTGTTCTCACACAATCAAACACACAGAGCATTGTAATGAGTGCATGAAAGACTGACATGCATAAGATGCCCCCTGCAAAACATTTCTCTAAAGTCCGATTATTCCAGGACCCGAGCATAACAGTCACAGTTAATGATGTCAGCTGCCACAGCATGTTGCCTCAGGCATTTCTCTCCAAGGTCATTCAGCAGCATTTTCTTTTCCACATCTATGTTTATTATTGCCTTCAAGCACAGATGCAGTTATCTGCAGCGTGTCCAGACTTCTGAGGTTGCATAATAGAAGCCACTAAACAAGAAATTGCAAAACGCAGCAATCCTTACATCTACAAACATACAACACTTCTGTTGCTCTCTCTAAAAATTAAAATACCACCTTTAATATTATTTTTTTGTTTGGTTTTACAGCACTTCAGGCAAAGATCACTCAAAATTGCACCTACCTGGAATGAGTAACATCTAACCCTAAGAATAAGGATTGACAAATTGACCGTTAAACAGTGAGCATACATGAACGAGAAACTGCGGGAGTTCAAGGCCCATCAGTGATCCAAAGCTAACATGCCTAAATGCTTACTACTGCAACAATTTATTTTTTAGAAGGAGGGAGAGAGATGGAAGTAGAGTCACAGTGGGCAGACAATTAGGAAAGGACCTGTCACAAAGGCACCCCAAAATAAGTTTAGGCAGACAACAAGGTCCAAAATAGACTTTCTTCTGGCCGGAAAAGTACCGCAAATAAACCAATTAGAAACGGGGTTTATACAATTAGTTAGCACTCCAATAACATAAGATACAGGTTCGGATATTAGGTTAGGAGATTATTTGGGGTGCAGTGTAATAAGAATAATGAGGATCCACAGCGTGCATACACGCACTCACCAGGAAACAAACCAGAGCCCTCTGCCCCGTTTTGCCCATGAGAGAAACGCTTGCCTACTGCGGCCAGGACTTTACACTCGTCTGTCCCAGATGAGGAATTTACACTTACCTACCAGGCGAGGACTTATTAAAGCATATGTTCAGTAATTTCTCACTCACCCACATGCAGAGGTGAGGTGCTCCCCATCCCGGGAGGTTGCCTTAGAGGCTTCTCCGTCTGAGGGGAGGGACTCCGGCAGCACGGCAGACCCGCAGCTCCGAGGAGAACAAACACAGGGGGTCTCCGGCGGGAACCCCGTTTATAGTCTGATCAGATCTGGCTGTGGCCATTCCGGAAGCTTCTCGGCTTCTCTGCGCCCCTCCCCCGAGTGTGGGCCTTCGAGAAGCTTCTGGGCTTCTCCGGGCTGCGGGCGCTCTGGGCCCCTCCTCTGCTGACGACCCTGCCCGCCGACCCTGGGTCTCACAAGGAGCCGTTAACTGCCCGTTGCAGGCCCCAGTTCTGGGAGGGAATGGGCAGCTACCCGTGCAACCGCCGCACCAGTTCTCAGGGCGTGGGGGGGAAAGTGCAACTGCCAACACAGGACCGTTTAAGTGATGGGATAACTGAAGTATCTCCAGCCAGGAATGAGCAGTGGAACTTCAGCAGGACAGCACACTTAAGACATTTTACATAACTCTTTCATATCTTGTTAAGAGTGAATGCAGGTTTCCCCACCTCCAAGTATTTAAGGAAAGAACTAATATTTCACAAGGCAGAGTCCTACATGTTCTCAGAAGTAGATGTAAACTCAGCTAGGGGCATGGGGAAGATGAAGACTTGTTTTGCTTTATTGTTATTATTTGGGTTATGTTCCTGTGACATTTTCATTTAAGGTCTTCAAAGACTTACTGTGAATAACAAACTTACTGGCCACTTCTCTATCTCGCAAGACTTATTCTTTCAAATATTTATGCTGGCTGTCTAATAAGAGTAGCCTGAATGTCCTCAGAGAAATCAGGAATATACAAGCTAATGTCTATTTCTTTCCAAAAGAACTGCAGCTCATTTCTCTTAAGTCCTATTTCTGCGTATCAAGGTGTTCAAGAGCAAAATGCATCCCAGACAAATAACAGCTGCAGCCAGTTGCTACAGTTTCAATCAGCACTAGGCAAATGTTTGACAGCACATGTGCTTGCTGCCCCTGGAGCTTTCAGTAAATAGCAGTAAGTGAAATGTGTCACAACTAAACCAGCAGAAATTTAAAAATATTTCTCAGCTGTAGGAAAAAATAAGCACTGATAAAGTCCCACGAAATAACTTTAAATTATTTTGTTCAAACCACAGGAAGTGATCAGGATGAAGAGAGAAGCATGTGATACTCTGGATGCAGAATCTCACTAATTGGCTTATACATGTCAGAACAGCATGGAAAGGAAACAGCATAGAAACCACTGTCTCAACTCCCACACATGTTCTGATGCTCAATGAAAGCATGAGGAAGTCTACAGTCACGGTGTTACTGTGCACGGTTGAGAAACAAATTGTGACAGACACTACTATCATCTAATGAAACCGAAAAATAGTGAAGTCAGAGGTCATGTTTGTTCTCGCACTGGTAGCACAGCAAGGTCATCATAGAAGGCAACATCAAAGCATTTGCCTTGCTATTGCTTTGACACTGTTTTCCCACTCACCATCCCTTACAAGAATGGTTCCATTAATTTTTAGGCACTCACAGTGCTCAGTTTATGCTCACTTCCAATCTCTTTCTTGCCTTATGACATTTTTTGGAAAATATTTCTTTTTGCACTTTTGAGAGTTGTGGAAGACTGTAATCTGCTGTCATGCCTAGTTAAGTATCAGATTCCAGTGACTATGTGTGTGGGTTCAGATCTACTGCGATAGAGGTTTTAATTCTCAGTAAAGGAAAACCAAAAGGCTTCTGAATACTTGATTTAGAAGATGGTGAGAGAAGTTTTTTGGTTGTGGTGGCTTTTTATTTCTTTTCTTACATGACTCCTTTCATACAGGACTCTGCCCTCCTCTTATCTCTGTGTCTCTTCCTTCTACCTTGGCACTGTTCTGTTGTCATCTGCCTATACAGATATATATATCTATATGAATATAGATTTTTTATTTTAAGCTATAGCACTCTTTCCTATTTAAGACCTGTTTTTCATACTTTAAGTAGCATGGGCCCAAGTTTCCGAGAAAACTGCACAGTTGAGACTACTATGAGAAAGTATGTATGCCACGCAAAACAAAAATGGTATGCAAAGACAAGATTGTTCAGACAGGGAGAACTGGCAGCTTAAGGATTCAAAGAAGAAATGCCAACATCAAAAGCTAAAGAACATGAAGAGGAATGTGTGGGGTATAAAGAAAACCACATCCATTCTGTGTAGTAACCATAATTTAAACTTTTACGTTGCGTATTTCTAGCTTAGAAAGCCTCTCCAACTATAAGAGAAGGTGCCTGAAGAAAGTAACTGAAAGAAAGAAGACTCTGCTTGTACCTCTGTTCCTTCTTACTACTCAGCCCAAAAATAAAGGCAGAACTCTGATTGTAAGCAAATGACACTGCGGTACTACACACACACAGAAACACACATTCAGTTGAGTCTCTCCACCAAGGAGAGAATGTTGGAAGGAATGGCATAACCAAAATTTAACAAGAGCGGGTATTGTGTTGCATTAGCATTTAGTATTTAGATAACGTATTAACAGCCAGGCAAAGGATTTTTTTTTGTTAGTTAACACAATTAAAACCAAACAATTTTGTCATACTTCTTCTGACAAAGATCCATTAAAAGCCTAAAAGTAGAATTGATTCCCCTACAAATCCTCAAGTTCCTTGTGGTTTATAAGCCACAGTCCTTGAAATAAAGTGGAATGTGGGTAAAGTCGTTATTAAATAACATTTTTGTAGATATTAAAATATTTTATATCCTAGTACATGCAAAATATGGCATATTCTGAGCACACGCTAACTTAAAATGTCCTGTGGTCAACTATACGTAAACTTATCATGTTCACCAGAGGCAGCTCTTACCTGGAGTTATTGAAGGGCCGTCTCCACCAGAAGTTCACACCTCTTCTAAAATCTGAGATTCTTTCTCCCATGCAAAGCACCATGCCCAACATCACAACACGCTGGAAATGTGAGATGTAAACCAGAAAGCAAGCTGTACCTGTAAAGGACAGAGGAGATCATCACCAGCTAAAACCAGAGCTGCCCACATTGTAGGCTGACTAAAGCTACGTGACTGAATTAGAATGGGGTCAAGGTAGTGAAGTTCAAGACTGAGGTAATGAAGCAATTTAGCCTCTACCTAAAAAGAAGTGACAAACAAATTCTTAACATGTATCTTTAAAATAGGCTACTTTAACATCTAATTGCCTACAACTGCAGACTGCAATGTCACTGTCTTTTATACATTCTCAAAATATATTTCTTGTAACACAAATATTCCCACAAAAGATATAAATATGTAGTAGTAAAAACCAAAAATAATGTTAAACTAGAATTTGTGCAAACTATGGAGAGAAGGATCTAGGGGATCCACTTCTAGGGATATCACAGTTGGCAGGATTTTCTATGTGAATGAAGTGGTTTAATTTGGGTGTTTCTACCTCAGGATTTCTGAGAACAGATGGCAAGAGAACAGTATTTTGTCTATTGGTCCAGCAAAATAATTGAAGCCTGATGTGCACAGTGTGTAAAAGAATGTGTAAATTCACCAGGTGATAGTTACAGACTAAGAATTTGGAAAGCCTAATATACCTAATCAATTAGTGCAGGTATAGAGCAATAATAATGAGGGACAACATAAAGAAAGCAAATAGTGCCTTCATCCTCCAGCACTGTGGGAAAACTGTCCTTGTTAACATAAAAATAGTCATTCATACCAAAAAAGACTTTTAAAAAACCAAATCAATTGAGGTAAAGAAATGCTGTGAAGTTTCTAAGTATTAAACAGCAAATGCTACAATTCTCAGTTACTAAAACATATAATCCTCTTTCCTCTGAAGCTGTATTTTGCATTGCATACAAAGTTTGTTTGCCAGGAAAAAATATTATCTTATATTAAATGCAAACAAAATATTGCCTCTAAGGAAGACACCATTATTTTAGAATATATATCAGTGTGTATGTATTTTTTAATTACATATCTAGTTGTGCGTAGTTGTAGGAACACATATGAAAACATACAGAATGCTTTCCTCCACAATCCAGAATTACCGGTCCACTGATAAACACCATCCCTGAGTTGGGTTTGCTTGCAAATCACAAATTAGGAAATGAATGCTAGAAAGGCCAAAAAGAAACTTTTAGTGAATTACTAGCCCCTAGGACTAACTGAACTAGGTTACTTTGACAAATTAAAGTAACTGTGGTTATGTACAAGTAACTAATCTATAATCCTAGGATCACTGTTATCTTACTCCCTTATCATATGTTAACGGAAACATGAATAAGAGAAGAATGTATATAACTCTGTACTTAAAAAGACGCATCTCACTCCTGCTAACCCTCTGGTTAGAGGGACAAATCTAGCAAAGCAACTAATGTTTAATTCACCTTGTTCACCTGACTAGCTAACAACATTGAGTAAAACATTCAGTTTTATGAGTTCTTTAAGTGCTGTTCAAAGGTTGTATTCTAGGATCTCATCCATGAGATCACCAGAACATGAACTGAATGGAACTTAATATACCTACCCCAGACAGGATGAAGAATAAACCACAGTTTTTCAACATCCCTTTGTGTCATGACTGACGCTTTCACCATTTGTCTAGTTCAGCTAAGGACAATAGTTACCGCTCTATTGCATCAACTGTACTGTGGTACACCTTTATAATATATTGGTACTATGTAGTGTAGTAGAAGTTGCAAATTCCTAATTTTTGTCTTTCTAGCATGCCAAAGCACATATCTAAGAGGCTGCAGAGGACCTCTCTCCTTTCAAGACTTACATTCAAACCTTATACCGAGTAGCCAAAATAATGTATTAAAAGCAATTCTCTTATTTCATCACAGTTACGGAATTTTGCACAACCATTCAACAGTGGGATTAAACCAGCACTTCCATTGACATCATCACCACTCATGTACTCGCACTGACAATGCAATGAGTCCCGTGGGGCTGGTACCGCATGGAAGGAAGTATGAGAGACACTTCATTGACACAGTAACAGCTCCAGTGCCTGGAACGTGATGGTAATGGCTCCTCTGGGGCTGTTATCATGTCAGTGGAAATATGTATGAGACACTTCCATTGACGCTATAAAAGCACTTACATCAGTATCATAAGTAAAACTCCAGAAATTTGGCAATAAAAATGAAATTATCAAGCTAAACAAAAAAGGTGAAAGTACTCAAGGAAAACAGAATATTTCAGGAGACCTGTATATTTGTTTCAGCTTCACTGAAACATGCTCATGCATACAAATACTACCACAAAACAACAAGTGAACACACACCTCCTCCCAGATAAAATGTCAGCAGGCACAGAGGAAAAGAGTGCCTAAAACCCCTCCTTATCCTTAAAACAATAATGAAGGTACTTGCCCTTTATGAATTGTACTTATAATAAACTCTGTCTTTAAGTTACTTCAGTAGGAAAAAATGTTTTAATTAATATTTTACAACTTCTCAAGAAAAGTAAAGAAATGGTTAAGAGTCAAAATTGGTAATTTTTGTTCTGTGGGTTTGTCATGATATACTTGAACTGTGTAGCGAGTACTTGTTAAAAAAAAAAAGGTACATTCTGTAGTCCTAATCCTTCAAAAAATAGTGTTCATGGGAAAATTGCTAGTGCAATAGCTTTGTTAGCTTACGCCACAAATTTATTATGAATCCTTGTGCAATCTGTTAAACTAAAATGACAAATCCAATCAGCTTTCGCCAGCCATATATAACTAAAAACTGAGAGTTATAATTCCTACTAGAAACCATGAATGAGGGGCTTTTTGTTTTTGTTTAAAAAAACAACATCACAATTTTCTCTTTGCACCCACTTACTGGGCTCAATTTTTCTGTTAAGAAAATTCCCTTTATTCTCCAAGGACTGCTTTTGTAGATCATACAAGATTGCCAGGATCCCAAATGTAGTGCTGAGGGTCCATATTCTATAACCCAGAAGACTGCCAGGAAAAGTTTAGGAAAGCTCACAACAGACAATAACTACAAGCCAGTGCTGAGCTAGAACAGTAAGGACAATGCTCTAGGAATTAAAAGTAATAGGAAGGTTATAACACACATATGCAGCAATGAAGAAATAGTGCACTATCAAAAAGAAATGTCCATTGACAGAACTTCCTTTTGACTTATCCTGTCCTGTAGATCATTTCCAGACAGCCACACTGCTATTTAAAATTAAACTTTTATATATTAACTTTGAAGACAACATTCTTGTCTTTTATTTTTTTTTTTTTTCCTGCACTAGTTTCTTTTAGAGTTCGGAGCTCTACTTAGGCTTAAACTGCAACACTATTGTCCTGTTAATTCAGGACATCTCCTTTCTGCTCTTGCTGCAATTCTTTCATGACTGTGTCTATTAATGTATGTATAAATTATTTTCAGGTACAAAACAAGCTTGTACACAGTAGGTTAAGCAGGAAAATGATGCAAACATTAGCACATTTGACTGTCATTCCTTTATTTACCATCCAGTGATGAAGACATGTAATCTCTATAGCAAAAGTCTGTGATTCTCTGCCAGCTGGCTGCCTGCCTCAATTTAAGGGAATAGTAATAAATGAAGCCCAAGCAAATGGCCACCATCTGGGTAAAGCTCAAGTGAGCTTGTTTGGACAAGGCTCCAGGGTCATGTAAGTGAAATGGACTTTAATGTTAAGATGCATCTGTGAACGTATAATTTCTCCTTATATAAAGCCTGGCTTGACTCAGTGCAGGTGCAGAAAGTTGGCAGTATTTATAAAGTAGATATAATTTAGAGTTTTTTAAAGATGCACATTGTTTACATGTATAAAGAGCCATCTGATGCCCATCTTTCAAAGCAGCCTTGAAAACATAAAGACACTATTAAAAATAAGTAAAAAGGAAAAGGGTGTGGAGCAGCCATATAAGTAGTGCCTTCTACTGGGCTTATTCACACGTGTTGTTTCTGTATGATTTTTATGAGGACAAAAAAATAGCGATGCTTTGCTATAATTAAGTCTTTGTACATTTGTTAACACTTTAAGACTTTTGAACGCAAACCAAAAATGTCGCACTTACAACATCAGGTGAGAAGCATGCGCATTTTAGCAGCTACAATGTAACGTGTCCTTAGAGGTCTCCTGTTTCAGACTCCTTGCTTTGGTTGAATCCATATCTGGTTTTTCTACTTCTGATTGCTGAAATTTATTGTTGATATATAATATTTTAAACTTTCTCAGGCCATTCACATTTTGACAAGGTACAGAAGACTTTGTGTTTTTGTATCTCATTCAGTAAAAGACTTAGCTTTGAGAAGATGGTTAATTCTTGTTGAAGGTAATATAACGCATGTCTCTTGGCATGTTCAGTTACTTTGCCTGTTCTACTTCACTCCAGTCTGTGCTTGATGGTAAATGTTCCTTCGAAAGAATTATTTATTGCATCTGTGTATCACTTGCAACATTAGGAGTCTTACCTGACTCTTTAGCTATATTTCTGAGTGATTGGATGATCTTCTTGTGCCTTGACTGACCACGTTTCTTCCATACAAGGCCATTAGTCCTGGTATAGCTTTTCACTAGTTAGTGCAAGAGCTAGGTTATGGTTGGACTCGATGATCTTGAGGGTCTCTTCCAACAAAAATGATTCTATTCTATGAACATTCTTCTTTTGTAATTTTGTCTGCTTACATATATATGTTACATGTGCAAGTGCTGTATGTTTCAGAAAAAAAAGAAAAACCCCTGCATCTGTGAAATATTGCTGTTGAAAACATGTAAACTTACACACAATAATAGACCACTGTAAGTCAATATTGTCAATTATGGATAACTCAAGTATTAGTGGCCTTCTTAAACTATGAAAGAACTTAAATTCCTTGTTCACAGCTTAATATTAAAATTTCTTTGATAGATTCTGACAGTACAGTGGCAACTATGATCAGCATTGCCTTTTCCATCCTCTGCCACACACACAAAAATGCCAGATTGATTTTTCATTTGTGGTTTTTCCTTATTTGTACAGGACTTTATACCTCCATTGAAACTTATTCTTGCATGTATGTCCAGGAAGATAAGACAGTACTCTGTTTCTGCCAAGTACAATTAAATTCTCTAGAACCATACAATCAGTGAGTACTACCTCAGCTGGACTTGCCATGTATTCACCCTTTACGTTAACGGAGGACTCCTGTGGCTCATAAACAACAGCTCTTCCAGCTGACATAAAGGGATCATCCTTTTCATTGAGCCAGTGGGAACTGTGCTAAGCTTCTCAGCTGGAAGTTGCTCTTTGCATCTTGCAAGAGACTGATTTAAAATCATTCCTTTGAGGGCAGCCGGGGTGAAGAATTTCTTTGGGAATTAAACAGATGCTCCTCAAAACTATGCACTTCCTTTTAAAATCGAGTTACCATAACAACTGTACAGTACTTTTGCTCTCAAACAAAGCACTTTTTTGTGTATTAGGAAGCTTGCACTCCAGGAGAGAAGCTGATTTACTTTCCCTGAGGAAACACACCATATGACATGCAAAATGTCAGGGGGGTGAAGAATACAAACTGGAGCTATAAAACCACATTAGAAATAAAACAGCTTATACACTCTCAGAGTTCTTAACTTTTTTTTCCTAATACATGGGAAGATTACATCAAACTGTACCATGAACAGCACAAAGGCAGTCATTAATAGGACAGATTATTATGGTAATGGCTCTGATAGTTTATGGATTATGAAAGGGTTGAATGCCAGACCCTGGTGCCCTCAGGCATATGTAAATAGTCATCACTAAGAAACCTGCAGGTGCCATGTTTACGTCCTCTACTAAGACACTTATTTGGTGCTGATTGGCAAATACAGTAAAATAATGATTTGTGTAGCTTGTACTGAGCTAGTGTATTCTATATGCAATAATTTAAGGATCAGATTCTTATTGCCCACTGGCAAGTGAATAATAGTTTCAATTTTATATCCTCCTCTGCATTATGGTTATTATCCTGTTACAGCACATTACAATTACCTCCCCCCCGGCTTTGTTGTAGTATGGCAGATTCACTAGTATATATGTGATCAGTTATTGGTTTAATCTAATAGAGAGCTTTACAGTAGTAATAATGGCAATACCGTAATGCCCCCATACGATTGCGCAGTGAACACACTTTGTCATGATAGTATAATTCCAAGTTGTCATAAGCATCCTTTGTCAGTTTGTCAACATGTGAGGAAAATAACTGCTTTCAAAAAAGATTAACCAGACCATTCTAAAACTTAGTTAGAATTTGACTCTGCTATATGCCTTCCATATGTTTACATCTTTTCATATATTTGGCATTGTATTTCTACATTTTTATGCATATGTGAATGTGTGTACAGAAAAAATAGTCTTTTTTGCTTAATGTGAGCAATTTCATTTATGTTTAACAGAATATGTTAAATAAATACTCTTAATTGTTAGAGGATACTTAAATCTACGTGGAATGAACTTAATTACCATTGAATTAACTCTAATGCAGATTAATCAACAAGTGTATGATTAGGTAATTATTACCTCTTTACAAGTCCTGTTGCCAGTAATAGAATTCAGAATGAAGAACACAAGAGTTAAGAGTCGATGTGCCATTTGGGAAATGTGTGGAACCATATAATTGACATTTTAAAATGTACCAACTAGAACTGAAACAAGATGCTGTTGTACTGTACAATTCAGTGCCATGTTAAGATATTATGTACTTTCTTTAAGCAACTTGCATAGTCACAAAGGCCTCTCATACTGAATAAAAGCAATCGAGTTGCAAATTACTGGGACTGCCTATGGAATAGAAAGCATTTATTAAAATACTGTTTCTGCTGCTCACCTGGGTATATTTCTATTCTAATGATTTAAGTTACTTCCTCCACTGTTTACTTGAAAGACTAATCATTCAATGATTTTCACAGAGCCAGATGCTGGCATATCTGAGCATATGTAGTTTGAGTACTGTGCAACTACTCATATTACTGTATTATTTATCTTCATGAAAATAGGGGTTTTTTTCACAAGTACTTTTGAGTGAAGTTTGTATATTGGTCTATTGATTAAGTCCTTATGGGATGATCTCTTTGTACCTCTTTTATAGATAAAATAAATGGGTTTTTTAAGTTAGAACTCTTCAGAAAGTAGTGATTATCAAGAAAATATGGTTCAAGAAATTGAGAATAACAAAACTAAGAACTTCTTGAGTGAGATTTTGTGGGGTTTTTTATTTCTGTTCTTCAGTGGAAATCAAGCACTCTGCAACAGCAAATACAATTTGTGAAGTGCAAGCCTATCAAAAGGCATATCTTCATTCAGCCATAGTTTAAGTTTAGAAAGGTTCAAATTATCAAGACTGTTACTGTCCCCCCAAATTACCTTCAAAACTATTTTAAAATACACTTACAAATCCTTAGAAGTAACAGGGGTTTGTATTTCATTAGAATTGTACAGATATATCTTGTCTGAGGGTACTTTCTCGAATGTTAAATAAAAGAGTGATTAAATAATGGAAGTGGTTGCCCAGACAGATTGTAGAATCTCCATTCTTGGAGATTTCCAGAACTTGATTGTACAAGGCTCTGAGCAACCTGATCAGACTTCAAAGTTAACCCTGCTTTTAGTAGGAAGTTGGATTAGATGATCTCCAGACATCTTCTCCAAACTATATGTTTCAGTGATTCCATGATTACTAAATAACAGTACTAAAATATATCATTTGCTTTAAAAATGTGTAGGGTTAAAACTGTATCTCCAGAGTTGACTGCATAGCTGTCAGTAAGACAGCTCATGCTGGAACAGACAGGATGAGTGTGATGTTGGATATGTCCTTAAGAGTAGTCTGGCTAATGGAGTATGAGTAAGAATTCCTAAACACCTTCATCTTAACCAGGCTTTTTCTTTAAAAGTGTAGACTATGAATTTGTTTCATGATAAAACTTAATAAAGACAGATTAGCTGTAATATCAACGCACTAAAAATGGGTAACTTAGCAATAAAAAATAAATAATTATTTCAAAGCCCATATCAAATAGCTGCCTCAGACCCAGATATAAATTAATTCTAGAACCTTTGAAAAATACTGTGATGTTCAAACACAGCTAAGTTGTTTGAATAGATATATTCTACCATATTGTCATTGTTTAGTGTTCCTCCTGGAAAAGTTTGTTTATTATTTTTTACAGTGTAATTATTGCATCTGAGATAATGAATATATTGAAAACTGTTTCATTTTAATTTTTATGAGCAATACCTCTGACCTTCTTCTGCCAATCAGTATTGCGCCACCAGTCTTTTTCACTATGCTTGCTTTAATGATATGGGGTGGTTAATATACTTCCATCTATTGAACTATGATCTAAACAACTTAAACTATAACAGAATGTTTTCCAATCTGCCAGATAGAATATGAATTACATTGTGTAATGTATTTTGCATAGTAGAAGGAAACAAAATGGGAAGGTCATTTGAGTTCTTGGAAGACTGCAGCATATTGGAAGAGGGATTGTGTAGGGAAAGAAAAAAAGTCCTACGAGCAAAGTCATCTTTTGGAGAGTAAATCAAATACCTGCCTATACACTTTGTTAAAACTGCAGGACTTAACCTTCACTTAGATCTGAGAATCTGGTAGCTCCCTACTTGAATGGACAGTGAGATGACAATAAACATTGAAATTAGTAGATTCCAGCTTTGTGAACCTTAGCATGTGGGAGTAAAAGCTGGTGAATTTTTTTTTTTTTTTGTCACCAGTGATATGTGTGTGAGCTCTTTTTTTGTATATGCATTATAAACATTCTTTGCCCTTCTTCCTCATTCTTCTATGGTCATACTGTCTGCATAATTTCCACTTTTCTTTTGTACTCAGAGTGTTCTCCTTTACTTGGTATCCACTACAGTCTTTTCATGACCGGGAGTAATAGTTTTCCCACGGAGCTTTTTTTACTGTCAAAAAGCAGTAATCACTTTTCTAGAAAGCAAACAATGTCAATTAGCTTTTTCTGACCTAGTCTGAGCAGAATTGGACTTGTGTGTATTATTTATAAAATAATATGCAGCAGCAACAAATGCTGAAGGTAGCATTGACCCAGACATCTGAAGACATGAGAACGCCTGACTTGCACTGATTGGAAGGTCTTTACTGGGTTACAGTAGACTTGAGAAGGCTTTAAGTCCACATTTTTAATAAATTTAATTACCTTGAGATCGGAAGTTAAGTTCTTGTGTTGGCCTCGGAAGTCATTTGCTACTTTCACTGCATCTTTGCCAACCCATGTTCCCCTGTTTAAAATTGCCAGTCTGATATAAAAGAAGTGAGTCTCATCAGTATGTGCACGCTACGTGGTCTATCACCAAAAGAGTAAATACCTGTTTATGTTTCTGGCGGCTTTTGTTTAATTGGTACTCATTAAATATAGTAGCTGTGTTACTTAGTAGGGCTATTATACTCCTCACACGTGCTATTTTAATGATTGTGACTGCCTACATTTTCATAATAATTTCTTGTTAGAACTTTACTAAGTCAGGGGCTTAGTTCTTTCCCTTCTGAATTGTTTTTTTGGGAGCACAAAGGGACCACTGCTCGTCTGTGAAAACAAATGATAGCCTGCAGTCTATATTGTGCAGTAATCCACCAAAATACCCAACACAAGCTCTCCAAAAATTGCACAGAAAGGCAGAATGAAATGGTGACACTGCTGCAGTTTGAATGAAGAAGAGATGTATGCTATAAAAATGTGAAACATGACTTGTCAAAATCTGACATATAATTTATTTAGATTTTGGGAATTGTTACCTGCTTCCGGATGTATACTTGTGCCTCTTCATCATCAATATCTCTGAAAAGAATGAATAAAATAGTTCCTTAAGAACCCTTAGTGTTTTGAACTATCATCTGCCATGAAATATTGAAAACATATTAAAACATTCCCAGTGTTCTAATGGATTTATGAAGGTATCCTTGCCACAGCTTCATTGTGTGACAAGCTCAGAAGCTTACATGCCGTGAAGAAAATCATTACTCTGTATTAAAAAGAAGTGTCTGAACAATATGCTAGAGGTAGTATATGGTACACATACTGATCCATGGGACAGGTCATTTTCCTTTTTGACATTTACAGTACTTGTATTTTCTTTATAAATCAAGAAAAATGGGTCTTTGCAGAATCAATACGTGCTTTACTTTATTTTAGTAATAGGGTTGAATTCTGTTTTCCCTGTATGTAGTTGTCTATATAATCATATCATTTCTTGGGGCAGAGCTACAACATATGCACTTGTGTTTTTCTAATATACTTTAATGTCCATGAACAATGAACAAGGAGGGACTAATGGTATATGCAAAAGACAGGAAGGGATGTGAATCTTCAGTTTTCAGTGAGGAAATACCTTGTTGAATATCGCACATGAGCTGTGATCAAAACCCGGGATCTGATGGCCTCATAGAGAAACATCATGTAAGGTCATAATACTGAAGCATTTAAGGTTGTAATATTGTAATTACAATATTTTGAAAAAGAAACCTAATGCAAAATCATGTATTTGAGTAGAAAACCACATATTTAGCAGTTAATAACCTATTCAGATGAACTAGATTTAAAGTTTTATTCATTTTTAGCATGATTTTTAAAAAGTGTGTTTTTCACTTCTTACATTTTTGTGAGTGGCATATGATAAAGCATTAAGATGTGTCAGCTTTCTGAAGCGAAAAGATGTATTGCATTCAGTCTAATGATGACAATGCCTCTCAGCAATAAACACCAAACATTACTTCTAGATTGTTTACTCTTTTGGATAATAATGTATGATATTATAAAAGCAATTAAGACTCAAAAGACAAAGTGTATTTTATGGAAATGAAAGGAAAATTCAACAGTCTTTTTAATGATTCTTTAGAAACTAAAATGATTACAGGTCATTCTTTTCTCAAGGTCACAGATGCAAATAGAATTGAGGCTTCTGTGAGTTGAATATACTTCTCCAGAAATGCCAGTCACTGGTAGTTTATTCAATAAAATAAGGTACACATTAGTGTGAAACAATAGAGTCACATTTTTCTTGACTTCCTGATGCTTTTCAACATGACCCATGATTCCGAGTAATTTTAGTTTTCACGTTAATGGGTTAGGAAAAAGAAATAAAATACCTTTACATTTAATAGTTATCTTCAAAGGAGGATGCAGAAAGAAAAAAAGATAAGTTCTTCTATCCTTTCCAGTAGACAAAAGGATTACTAAATCACAAGGAATAGTTATGAATATAGATTCCTTAGATGTCTTAGTGCTGTCCATTTTGTATGCAGGGAAGTGAGAAAATAGATTTTACAATTTTAATACATGTGGGATTTTTATTCCTTGCATATCTTAAGTGTAAATGACATTTTTCTTTTTTTTTTTTAATGTATTCTAAAAGAAACAATTTGAAGTTCTTTGTACTCAGAAAAAATAAATTATATTTGGTATCAAATTGTGTCTTGAGAGATAGAGCTCTCTATTAAAAATCAAGACAGGTAGCATAAAAAAGTGTCTGATTGCTTTCTTAGCAATTGCATTGTTTTCTTTCTGGTTTCAGAAAATTGTCTTGAGATTGGATTTCCCCTTGCTCTCCTATACAGTAGCATGCAATATAAAGTAATTTCTTTGTTTCAAATACATTTTCTTTTTGGTTCTGTGAGGGCTTATTACATAACATAGAAGCATTTCACCTTCAGGGCACAAAAAGAGTGCCTACCTTCTGGGCTTAAACGAAACTTTTAGTAGTGAATCACCCACATAAATAAAATATTATTTATCTTTTTTCTCAGATGATGAGGCCATCTAATTTCTTAACATTAAAAACAAAAAAAAGTCAAAATCTCATTGTGTTATGACCCACAGTGTATTAGCACTGAGTATTGCCAGCTTGCTGAGAATCCAAGAACCAGTACTCTTTTCTTGCATTTATAACTTTCAAGATGAGTAGCAAGAACATCTGTTTCAGCTATCGTTTTTCACGATTTTGAGAACTCTATGCTCACATTGTCTTCAGTGCCTGTTGAAAGTGCGGAGCCTCTGTGAACTTCAGTCTTCAGTCAGTATGGTTAATTAAGTTTATAGAAACAGGACCAACCTCTGCAATTAGTTAAAATACAATTGGTGTAGAAATCCCTTTATTCATCTGCTCGATTCTAAGTGCAAAGGGCAGTTATTCAAATTTTGAAATAAAAATGCAATTAAGAACCTCTACTGCAAGCAACTTCTTGATCTGACAGCTGACATAAAAGTTCACAGTACATAACAGTAGTTGAGCAACATCTCATTTACTTCATTCTAATTAAGCTAAACTGTGTTAAGAAACTTTGTCTGTTCACTTGCTGTAAAGTCACTGATCTGAGTGAGGAAGAAGATATCTTATGTTAGTTGACAGCTAGAAAGGAAGAGTATAATCCTGGTCATTGGATGTCAAAAATATTTATGGTCTTAAACCAACCAATTTTTAGTGTGATCTTTGGCATTTTGGATGAAAGACAGAATTATAGGCTGTAACAACTGTGAGTACCATTTATTTCAGCAGGATCACAAACTATGAAACGGAATTAATGAAGAATGTGGCCTAATTACCATAGTTTGTTATCCTCCAAAAGAAAGTCCTGTTTTTGCTAATGAGGTAACATGGTACCTGTGTATAATGCAATATGCAAAGTACTGTGAGCTTACTGTAACAGCTATTTTTTTGGTTGTTGGGTTTTTTTGTTTCTTTTTGTTTGTTTGTTTATTTTTTTCCCTTTTTTTTTCCTACATTAGTACTAAATAACACATAACAGTATCATAGAAAAGAAAAGCCCTAATGCGAGTTACTTAATAAAAGCTATTTATTGAAATTTCCAGTTGTCCTGCCTCCTTTGTTCCAGTATATGTGCTCATATTATAACACATCTTCACTTTTTTTCAATAATTTTGTGCTTAGTATAGTGTTTGCCTCATAGAATAGACAGATTGTCTTTGATCAGAAAGTGTAAAGTTAAATAAACTTTAACTTTACAAGTTAAATAGAAAGGTTACTGTGTAGCAGTTTTTAGCTTTCAGTGCCAATTGGCATTGTCGCATAATTTTGAAAGATGTTTAGAGTTGCGAGTGCTGCTTTTTAGCCCTATTATAAAGAGTAACAATCTTAAATGTTATGTAAATAATTTCAATTTCAAAATAAAAGGAAAATAGTAACAAAGCTGATTCAGTGACAGGTAAATATAATATTCTTTGTATGTTCCTCAATGAACCTTGGTCCTTTAGTACTTTTGCAGCTCATGTAATAAATATCTTTGATAATGTTATATAATGAGACCTTTGCAGAGTGGTACTTGCTTTAGGCCATGAGTATGATCACTTAAAACATTTCTGTTACAGACAAGGAAATTTTTTTTCTTTTTTAACACTAAACCCCCAGGGCCTACACATCTGTTCATTATCAGAAAATAAAAGTACTTATTAAGCTTTCTGAGATCACTACATTCAGGCTGCCTCCAGCTGATGTGTAGAATTTATTTTGAATTACTTCAGCCCTGTTTTAGAATGTATGAGTTGTCAAAATAAATAGAGATTGTGTTTGTAACTTTATGCTCTTAAAAATAACATTGTTGTTGTTAGCATACAGTTAAGCTAGCAGAACCAGGTCTTAAGTATAACTCTTTACTTTTCTGTGTGCCTTTCTATGACATTCCTTCTGCAGTCAATTACAGTGTATGAAAAGATCAAATGGAGATAATTAATGAATCGCGTGTCAGTGGATTAGTTCTATAAAGTGGATATTCTAGTACTTTCTTGTTAGGTATTAAGCTATTTATTGCCTTGGGTATTTTTTTTTTTTTAAGGTTTGAAGGTGGTAAATCAGAGGTACTTGGCTGACAAAAAAGGAAATAAAAGATGAAGCAGGTCACGTGTTTGGGTGTGTATCTGTTAAGTAGCTCTGTGCTTCCTAGAGTTTGGATTACGACAGTATATTTATTGTTCCAAATACACAAATATACTTAGGTCTGCATTGCTTCTGCAGTCAGGAGTATCCTAGTATGCATTCCTTCATGTCAGTGAGGGAATACTCAGAAGGGAGAAACTGAATATTTTGATATCCTAACAGAAGTATCATATTTTTGGCTAATGTATTTGGACAACTTGTATTGCTTCTCAGATGTCAAACTCTCTGACTGTAACCTAGGTATAGACCGAAACTTCTAGAAGTTTAGGTCAAATCCATTTTTAAAATGTTCTAGAGACTAGAACATCTTGTGTGATGGCTATAATTTGCTTTGATAAAGTCAAAAATATTAAGTCGGGTGAGGGTGGCTTACTACTTGAAAAGTGCTTGGAATGCCATTTAAAATGTCACTGAATGGCATAATTGGAACCCTTCTAAAGCCTTTAATACTGTATGTGCAAACTTGACCACTAAATCGTTTTGGAAATGAAAGTCTTTCACTCAGCTCCTTAAAAGGGTTGCTGTTTGTACTTATTAAATGACAGATGGCAATTTACAGTAGAGGAACAATTGTTAACTTTATTAATTATGACTGATTTGGTTATATTACACTGTGAGGGGAAATCTTTGACAGATTTTTATAACCATGATATACAATCTAGTGTATTACTACAGTGAAAATGCTCTAAGATTGAAACCAGATGGAATAAGTTGAAAACCATAAGATTATTATATCTTCTTTATTTAAAAATACTGCTCATTCTCATCTTTTGACTTTGTGCCTTTATTTTTGCTCATTATTTTAAATCCTCTCTGTTATCAGTTCTAAAATGTTTACGCGTATTTGTTAGTTAAACACTTCTGTTAGTCTGATAACAAAATAACAGCTACTGAATTCTTTCAGTACCAGAACTGAGAAGATACCAGTGACTTTTTTTTTTTTTCTTTTTTATATAATGTTATAGAGGGGGTTACTTTAAGTGCACCTGTCCATTTGTCTTGTATTCAATGAAGATGAAAGCAAAAGGAAAGCAAGAACAGTGAATTATTTTAGTGGACTAAGAAGGGTTTACAAACAACAGAATTGGAAACATAGTAGGGAAGGAGTATATAGATTGTAATTAGTCCCTATATACTCACGCTGGCTCCTTCATGCAAAGGAACTGATAAAAAGATGGAATAGGTAGAGGATTAATATATTTGATTTGAAATGGACAAAGACAGTATTGGCTAAATTGTTGAGTGCCTAAACTTATCTATAGAGAAATCAAGTTTCAAGATGAAATCTTAATGATAATTTTTTTAATTGAAAAAGTATATTTTAGAGAGACAGGAAAGGCTGCTTAGGTAAATACTACAGAATTCAGTATCTGAGAAAGGGATTCATTATTTCATGATCCTCTGAAAGATATTTTAAAAGGATCTGCTCTGTTTCTTACTTTCAGAAAAGATTTACATAACGCTGTGTGTCCTTCCAAATTTTGGAAAGTACTGTGACAGATTTCTACTCTGGGAGAAATTTATCCCTAAGAAATATTGATGATCTTTCTTGACATATATCAAGATGCTGATAGTGTTCTTGTATTGTGGTGAGCTTTTTCTGTAGGGCTTGCTTTTACCCTTGTCTTAACACTGACGTTAAAACTAGTTGGTGTGGCAGTTGCACTTTCCCGCCCACGCCCCGAGAACTGGTGTGGCAGTTGCACATCCTTTTCTCAGAACTGGGGCCTGCAACGGGCAGTTAATGGCTCCTTGTGAGACCCAGGGTCGGCGGGCAGGGTCGTCAGCAGAGGAGGGGCCCAGAGCGCCCGCAGCCCGGAGAAGCCGAGAAGCTTCCGGAATGGCCACAGCCAGATCTGATCAGACTATAAACGGGGTTCCCGCCGGAGACCCCCTGTGTTTGTTCTCCTTGGAGCTGCGGGTCTGCCGTGCTGCCGGAGTCCCTCCCCTCAGACGGAGAAGCCTCTAAGGCAACCTCCCGGGATGGGGAGCGCCTCACCTCCACGTGTGGGTGAGTGAGAAATTACTGGATATATGCTTTAATAAGTCCTCGCCTGGTAGGTAAGTGTAAATTCCTTGTCTGGGACAGACGAGTATAAAGTCCTGGCTGCAACAGGCGAGTGTTTCTCTGTTATGGGCAAAACGGGGCAGAGGGCTCTGGTTTGTTTCCTTGTGAGTGCGTGTATGCGTGCTGCAGATCCTCATTATTCTTATTTCGCTGCACCCCAAATAATCTCCTAACCTAATATCCGAACCTGTATCTTATGTTATCGGAGTGCTAGTCCGCCTAAACTTATATTCGGGGTGCCTCCGTGACAGTTGGATAATACCATGAATTTAAACTGTGGCAATATTTTCCTGCCTCCCATTTGGGAGGGTTAGGGTCTCCTCCTGTCATGGCACTTGGTTTCTGTTCGGCAGAGAAGTTTTGTAATTTTAAAGTTGAACTTTTATTTACAAGTGTCTAAAGAAGAAAATCTTGGTGCGAGAGGAGGAGTAAAATTTTCATATAAAAAGCATTGGAAGTAGAGAAATTTTTTTCAAAGCATCATAAAGTGGTGAAGTTCTTCCACAATTACCTGATTTGATCTTTAGTTTATGTGAACAACTGGATGCTTCTGCTGTTTTCACTGAGACTTCTTTGGCTATCCTTTTTTATTTTTTTCCTTCCTGTCCTTCACATTTTACATTTGGGGATCAAGGCCTAAGGCAAGACTTATCTGTTGCAGAACTAGTGCTCATGCTTTTATTGCATAGCCTGACTCTGTGCATTACTATATGATATCACACTTCTATTTCCTCTTTTTTTTTTTTTTTTCACTTAGTTACTTTCAAACTTTTCCCTCAGTGTTTTACCTGATTACCATTTTGCAATATCAGTGTTTTCTCCCTCCATGATCTCCTTAGCCTCTGTTCTTTGCCAGTTCTCAGATGTAACTAATTTTCTTCTTCCTATGAGCTTAAAACCAGTAGCATAGATGTTCTCCACCCTTTCTTATTATTCTTCTATCCTGCAAATTACCATAGTTCTTTTGTGGGTTTTTGGTACAGATTAAATCTGTTATGTTGTCTAGGAAATGCTGACCTCTTGTCTTCCTTGCAGCTTCGTCATATTCCACATGGTATAAACCTCTTTCACAACTTCAAGTGTTCTTTCATATGATAGGTTTGTCTTTGGAAGCCTTGTATTAGTCATTGCTTTCCCACAATAGACAAAATTATTGCCTACTTTCTCTTTTTCATCAAGTGTCTGTAAATGCTGAGTTGTCTGAATTCAACGCTTATTTCCAGACATACTTTTCAAATGGGGTCTTCCCTTACAAGTTATGTAGTTGCTTGTGCTCTCAGTTTGTATAGAAAAAGGAAGTTAGAATAAATGGTGATATTTTTAAAAAAATTTTTTTAGCAACCTACACCAAAGAACAAATAATGACTTTTTTTTTTATGCCATGGAGTTACATTTGAGACACACTTAACAATTTACAGTGGTAAGCAACGATTTACGTGTTACTTACATTAGCCATCAATTGTAGAAGGCATATTGTGTATCTTCTCTAGTATCATGCTGTTATTCTATGAGATGTTTGTTTTGGGTTTGTTTGGGTTGTGTTGGTTGGTTTGTTTGTGTGGTGGTGGGTTTTTTTGTGGGTTTTTTTTGTTTGTTTTTTTGTTCCTCTCCCACCCACCCTCCCATCGCTATATTTTAAAATTATTTGCGAATCAGTTCTTTACTGATCAGGTTACTTCAATGTACTCTCAATCAGACCCATGCTGGAATCCTTCCAGAAATATTAGTTAATATATTTTAGCAAGGTACTGGAAATTTTATTCTGTTCCAACTAACACTGTGACGCTGGGAGGCGGGGGTGGGGAGTTGTGGTGTGGTGGGTTTTGGGGGTTTTTTAGTATGTGTGTGGGGTTTTTTTCCTCATATTATTCAGTAATGATTAATCTAGTGTTGAATAATTTTTTAATTTCAATTTCTTGAATATATTTTTTAATTTACCTCCCGCTAATATGATACTTTAGATGCCACTATTTTGAATTTATTTCTCTTCTTAAGTATAATTTGCATAATGGCCTTAAGAGGTCCACTCATGAGTATTTGGTAGTGGTATGCTGAACAGACTGGATAGGTTGTAATTAGTGGCATCAGACCTTCAACTTCATTAATATGCAAAGAGAAATACTATAGGGTACAAAGCATGGTGCTATTAAAACAGTCACTGCTGTGTGTATCAGATATTTCAGTCGTAGTGGCTTGGTTTTTTTATAATGATATACTCTCATAGATGTGTGTATACATACCTGCACTTGAAAAGCAAAGGTGTGTTTACACTCCCCATAGCTAAAAGCAGGGGGCTAAATAAACACAGCATGGACATAATTTTTTTTTTCTTGCATAACTATTTCCCTGAGATCCATATGTATGTGAAGCATATCCAAAGATAGGAAAGCTGAAGATCTAAATTTTGTTATTGAACTACTGTGACTGAAATTCTACCAAAGCTTTGTATAAGAAAGGCAGCATATCAGACCACTTTGTTCAGTTTCTGCAGGAACAGCTTGATTGACGGAAAGGTTTCCAAAATGTTCCTTCTCTGCCCTGTTTTGGGGATTTCTGTTCTGCATTCCCCTATGCACTGTAGATAGGAAAACCACATATCTGAAAATGTGTATTAATTTAGCTGATTTGATTTAAAAATATGTTGAGTTTATCTTTTATATTTCAAAATGTATTTAGTTTTGATCCTCACCTTCCTTGAGTAACATTAAGTATGTAAGGTGTGAGGAGGACCCCACCCCCAGATAATATACATGCACAGTAAGAATCCCAATATGAGACTTCAAGGCATTTTTTTTAATCTGGTGAGGCAATAGACTCCTAAAAGATAAATCAGCTTTTTACTGCGGCCTGAACAGGTATTGCCATCATTAGCAATTACCAACCAAATGACTTTTGACTCCAAAATCACTAACTGGATTTTCTTGAAGGTGGTAACATGATTTTTGTAGTTTAAATACAGTCATGCTGACCCTAAAGAAACCACAAATATTCCAGCATTTTGGGTGCAAAGCTCTGCTTATTGGATTTCAATAGAAAATTTTCAGTAGAAAATAGCTCTGCTTTATTAAAGAAACTAATAATACACTCTTGAACTTGATGTGATATATTACAAATAAAGTGACTCGAGATTTTAAATTTTGAAGGTTTGAATTCATATTTGTAATACAAGAAGTAGCATAAATATACAAGGAATATTAGCTTGTTGTGTTTGGCTAATGAAGTTTTGCATGTTTCTTAGTGGAGGTAATCACAAAGAAACAATTAATTAGAAAATAATGTTCAGGGGTTCAAAGGCAGGTGTGCAGACACCATGTGCTTGTTGCCCACTTGTTTGGTTTTTCTTAGAGAATCTTTTTCACAGTGGTGGGACGAATTTAAATGACTCAGCTAAGATAATGTGCTAAGTATTTTATTTTTCTTCAAAGCAAGTTTCTTCATCGTTTAGCCTATTCATTTATTATTCAGACAGCCTCTTACTTTGTGAAGACAGCTTTTACTTCTTTCCGGGTGCTTTATGGAGTAGGACACAATGTGAGGTCAGAACTTAAACAACAAATGAAGTGGAATATATATGTGTACAAAGTTAATTCCCACAGCCATTCTCCCTCTGAACAAACCTAGCCAATTCTTAAGCTTGCTTTATATGCATAGGGCTTATCTTTCAAGAAGCTGGAATTCAGAATATATGATTACAAACAGATTTTCATTCTTGTATGACTAATTACTGTATGTGAGAGACAGATGGCAATGTGTGAATTTGTACAGCATTAAGGGATATAAGGATGCTCTTAACATGTAATTTAATTAGATCTTGTAATTTAATTAGAGCTAGTGTTATTTGTACTCAAATAAAATAAAAGTTCTATATCTCTTTTATAATTCATTTGGTTGATACTATTTCAGAGATTACTTCCCCTCTGCTACTCAGACTGCTAATAAATAAAATCACTGACTTTTTTTTTGTTTAAAGTCATCATGTCAATAATTAGATGCATACTGTAAGTGATAAATGCTGCAGTGCTTTTAAATATTTTGAATGGTCTGCTACCGTTCTATCTGTTTAGGTAGAGAAATGGACCAACTTGCAGATGAGCATCTTTGAAATGCCCTTTAGGAAAAGGGGTGGAGAGGGGAAGGTAGAGGCATTTTTCTGCTTTTCTGTCTCTTTCTTCATTGGGACTGGAAATCTGAACCAAGTGGCATTCAATTTCTAGTCATTTGTTTGAGTGTCCTTTTTCTATATTTAAGATGTATACATTTATGTTAGTATCAGTCACTAATAGGGATTAAGCTAATAATTCACATTTTAGGGTAATCAGATTAACATGCCAGGTTTTTAAATACACTCGTAAATCCTACAAAAGTATAAGAGGATGGAGATCATGGAAACAGAATATTTGAGAGGGGAAGGTAAGCGAGAGGCATCCAAAACTGATTGTCCAACATGTGGTACTGTACTTTGCGAAATGGTGGTAATATTTGATAGTTACTGGGTTTTTGTCATGAAGGCAGAGGCTGCATGAACACTTTTTGTAACATTTCAAGTTATAGTACATGCACAGTGTTTGTAAAGATCAGTCACCTTCATAATCAGTCAAATTAAAATGTTTGTGAAAGAAAAGTTGTATGAATGGGGAGCAGCATGTTGGTACATTCACCTTGGTGGTAATGAAAGGCATCATGTGGATAAGGTTGCCTGATACTCTGCAGTCTTAAGCAGTTAGGGATTCATACCAACTCTGTTTCTTCTGGAGATCAAAAACTGGTATCAGGAACTAAATATCTTAGCTCTGTAGTGCTCAACTCACCCAGCATGTAAGAAATGGTCACGTGGTTACCTCTCGCATCCGTATGACACTAAGCTCTTTCCAGTTGTATGTTCTGTTTTGCGCCAGTATAGTCACTAGCCCAAATAGCCGTATGCTATGTTCTCCACTATGTGCTTGCCATCTACTTGTGAGAACCTATGGTCTAGTTTTTGCTCCCTCTTATTAAAAAACCCAACCACAAATAGCATCTCATTTTAAACAAGCAAACAAAAGCCGAAAACCATCCAACACCTCAGAGGGTAGATACTATTTGAAAGGTAGTATTCTGAATTGTAATTCTTCATTTGGAGACCCTCGTCCCCCCCAAAAAATAGATCTGAAATTCTGGTCAGATCACTGTCATTTATTTATCATTAGATATTAGGCTTGTTCCATGTGATCCATAGTAGAGCAGTCAGATGATACAGAGCAGCCTTTTCTTGTGATACCATGTAACATCCTTTTTTTACAAGATATGCAACATCTGTATTGTACTTATATACTGGTTTGACGTTACAACTAATAAGACAGGTTGGGGTAGGATTTTAGGATGTAGATCTACATATGGAGATGAAGACTCTTCTATAGAACAATTTTTTTTTTTTTACATAAGTTGTAAGGATAAAAGATCAGGACCATTTTTGAAAACATTCGGGAATCTGGAGATGAAAACAACTCATCTGCTTTGATTATTTTTTTTTTTTACCTGGATGGGTGGTTAGCTGTACCTGGAAGTTGCCAAGCATCTCAAAATTGCTGCTTTACATTCTCTTAATAGCTGGGTTAAAAACAAACAAACAAACAAAACCTCCAAAACTTAAAACCCGATACTTTATACAACCTTTATAAATTTCATTCAAAGCAAATACTTAAAATATTTTTGTTTGTTTATAAAAGGCCTGTGTAGAGATCTTTGCATAACATTTTTTCACCTCAGGCATGGTACAATTTTGTATATGACTTTGGAAAAGGAAAACTGCTTTCATCTAAATGAAGTGACAGTGCACAGGCACTCCAGTCACTTTTAGTTCTCTCAGACCATATACCTTCAAACTTATGAAATGGATAATTAATTTTAAAAGAGGATTATCTGGAAGTTACTGGTCATCAATTACAGCTGAAATCCATCCAGCTAAACAACTAACTGCTTTGAATTAGTGTAATCAGACTTAGAGTAAACCGTTGTGATCAAATGAAGAAGGAAGCATATATGACACAATATAACTGTGTGGGACTTCAGTTCCTGGGAGAGAAAAAAAAACCCAATGCCCATAAACTTTTAATTACTAATTACAAAGGCTTTTGAAATCACAGTTGGTGTTTTGGGTAGCAAGAGTACAAGTTACAGAGAAATAAAAGTGTTCTGTAGCTTTACAAAGGCTTACATTATGTTATATATAGAAACTGACAGTAAGTCATACCGAAAAACCAACAAAAAACCAAAACTAAAACAAACCCAACCAACCAAAAAAAACCCCAAACAAATAAACAAAAAACCCATCACACCACAAAACCAAAACAAAACCCACCAAAACACTGAAAAAGGCAAGATATCAATTTTAAGATAAAATTCACCTAGCTGAGTTCAAAATAATACATACAACCTTCAGTGGCCTTTAAGAGTAATAACCTGAACTGGTACTGTTTTGTTTTTTTTTTTTAAAAAAAAAAGAGACAGAAAAAGCGTTTAACCCTGTATCATCCTGTACTATATAGAAACCGCACTCTATCAGAGGTACTTTCTGGAAGTATACCTTACCAAAAAAATTATTAAATAGTATGTAGTTCTAGTATGGCATCTTTTGCATAGCCTATTGCAGGGCACTTAAAGACGCTGAGGATACATAAGTAGAATTGTCAGAAGCAGAACTTAGTAAAGAGTTAAGTGGAATGGAAAAATTGTCTTAGGAATACTTAATGCACAGTATGTATTCTAATGCAGTACTTGGAATACTCTAAGGTCTTACAGAAGTGAGGATTGAACATTGCCTCGAAAAATGTGTTGTCTGTATTATGTGACACATTAGGAAAGAAGCTTTCAGAATGTTTGTTTCACCCAGTAAATAATACGGTTTAATAATAACACCTGTATTTTGCTTCATATAAAGGCATATGCATTAAACAAGAAGATGCTTACTGTAATAACGTGTGCCATCCTTAAAAATTTCATGTCCCTTGAGTACTTCAGCTCTCACAAACTTCTTCAAATGTCGGAAAAGTGTTAAAAATGTTTTGGTTTCCATTTTGAATTACTCTGTTTTTGGAGAGTTAAATGACATGTTCACATCTATTCCAGGCTTATATATCAATCATATATATAAATCACATTGCCAAAGCTCTCCCACGTAAGCATGCACAGCAGAGTCACAATAAGTTCTCTTGGATCAATAAGCAACTTTTCACTCAAAGCACTCCTCTCCCCAGTGGGTACAACTAGATTGCTGAGTGACTACTAGATTGCTGGTACCACTTTGTAGTTGTACTCAGTGCAGCCTGACGGAAATCAAAGCCTAGAAGGTAAGCAAGAAACTGCACATCTAGGGCATGATCATGTGTATGCTCTTTAGAAACAATATTATTAGCATTTTGGGCTTCCTAGCTCAGATCTTGCTGTTGCCTTTGGCACGATCAGAAAAGTTGTATTTAGTTGTTAGTCAGTGAAGTAGAATAGCTGTGTCTGCCGTTCCAGGCGGTATTAGCACCACATAATAAACAAGCGGGGTTTGACTTCTTTCCCATGTGAAGAGCTAGGTAGACCACTTTAGATCTGTAGCTGTAGCTTAAATTAGTTTTAAATTAAACAGATGCAAGGTGGTATGAGGAGAAAGATTAGGCTTTAAAAAAGAAAAGGTCTCATATTCCTGCTAATAGCTGAGATCCTTTGTTCAAAATTCTGAAAGCTATGTGACATCCAACTACCTGCATCACTGAGGAGCAGGAAAGAACTTCTTTTTTCTCTAGCACCTGGTTGTACTTTAGGGGATGTAGTATTATATGGCATGTCCATTGCAAATTCCTGGAGCAGTTACATAGCAAAAATCTGTAATTAAAACTAAAATACTAATGGAAGGGTCTGACGGACTAGTTAAAATGGCAGTTAATAGGAATCTGGTAGATGGAGACCACGTGTATTTACACTTACCAGATAAGATATCTTTATGAATTAAAGGATTTTGATATCCCATGATCACAGATACTTCCAGACACAATTTATACCTGAAATATTTTTATACAGATTATAAAGTTATGGTATTTGATTAATGCCAATATTTTACTTTCACCTACAAAACAGAAATGAAACTGGATAATCTGTGGTGAATAGTTCTCATGAAATCCAGTTTGCTAACTGGCTGGATGAACTTTCATTTCCAAGCTCCTCTGGTTTTCACTTATATGAAAGCCAATTATTTGGAAGTTATGCTGGGGAAATGGAATGTCTGCAAGATCAGAGACTATATTTTCAATGCAATTACTTCATGCTTCATTGCAGAAAGGATATACAGATTTCCTTAAGACTTTTTCCATCATTTGATACCAACTCTCCATTTCTACAGTTACACAGAATGTGAAAATATAGAGCAGAGCTGAAACTGTCATATGCGTGACACTTTATTTCTAGAAAACCTTAGTATTTTTTGTGTGCTTTTAAAATAAATATTTGTAAATACATTTTTAATTTTACCTTGTACATTTCAAACCTAAAGAATTAAAAACTAATATAAACTGCTAAGAATTACAGTTAAAATTTAGTGTCCAATTATTCTGAATATTTAATTCTTTTGAATAGTATGCTTCAGAAGCATCATTATCACACAGCATTCCTCGATATTATCTATTATTTACAGAAGTGACTATTCATGCCAGTGTAACCTCTGGCATGATAAATGAGTTAGTAAATCCAAAGCATATGTGCCCTTTTGGTAGCAGATGGCAGGCCAGTGTCAGTTGAGGCACTCTGAATTCTCTAGTGTCCTTTACAAAGTTCATAATTATTGAAGAGACTATTGTAGCATTTCTTTTTTTTTTTTTCAGAAATGTTCGATAAATATAATAAAAATAAACATACAAGTAGAAACACAAATAATTTTTATGTTGTTATTTTTACACATAGAATGGACTACTGGTTTGTTGTTGGTGGTGGTTTTTTTCAAGCCAATAGTGAATTCCAGTTGCCTTCAGCTTTGCCAAGGTTTCATTCAAGGGCTGTGTACTAATGAAAACGTTGTGAAAATGCATCAGTAATATTTCTTACATACCCTTAACACTTTGCATCTTGTGGAATTTGGAAGTGGCCATGCTTGTCTCGGTTCATTTTATTATAAGTGTTCTTCCTTTGTATGTATCTACAACTACCTATTCTGATTTTATTATTCTGGTATCAATCCAGTTATCTTTGTTCAAATAGAATTTTACTGTATTCCACTAGGAATTATTACTATCATCAAATCTCACAATGCCTTCGCATATTTTACAAATGGTATTGTTGGCCTAAGGAGGCACATTCTAGAGCATGGTATTATACTTTTAATTTGAAGAATTTTAAATAAAGAATCTATTAAAAATTGAGAGGTAGCATTTTAAAGATTCTGCATGTAGTTAGAATTGTTACTTTTGAAGTATTTTTGAATACATGAAGAGAAACAAAGTATTGTTTTAGAATTGCTTAGACTTATTTTCTGTGTGTAGTTTTATGGCAAATTTTGTATTGGAAGTGTAGAGCTAGGTAACCTGTGAAACTCTGTTTCATGATCCTTTAGATAACTAGATATAGTTCAAATTATTTTTAAATTAATTACATGCGAGGCAGTGTGCTGAGTTAAGATGAAGTAGTAACAGAATTAATGGGTTTATTCTCCATCTCTGGGAATTTGGAAACTTCCTTTTGGCTACCTATGCCTTTCATTCACGTAATGTAGTTAGTAGTACACTTTCTAAAACCTTGAATAAACTTTCTATTACAGTCTAAGCTTCTTCTAAGTATTGTGACAGGTCAGAAGTAGTGAGTGCTAAAATATGAAAGTACGCTTCAGAGTTTCTTTTCCATTATGTTTTGTTCACGAACAGATTGCCTACATGGTCCTTCTTGTTAGCAGTAATGCTCTTTCGTACCTGATTGCTATTCAAGGCATGTTTTCTTCCCTAGAAGAGTTAGAAGTGCTAAGGATGAACAAGACTGGGGAAGTCATCTAGTGCCTAGGGAGTCTGACAGGGTGTTGGGAAAAGGAGAGCAAAATAACAGAGCTACATTCCATGTTCTGGGAGGAGAGCTGTGGAGAAAAGCAGAATCTGGGCTTGTGGCAACTATTTAAATGAGCATATTCACAAGCTTATGCTGCATGGCACAAAGCTTAACATTGGTAACTCTCTGGAAGTGTAGTCTATTTTGCTAATGGGAGTTATGATAGACTTTAGGTCTGTTCATTAGAAGACAGCTTCCTACATTTGATTTTTTTTTTTTTTTAAGGTTTTTTTCCTCCCCCCCGTAGAGGTCTCCATTGATTTCAGTAGGAACTTTAGTACATGCAGATCAATGACAGGATATGTACTAGTGATGTTGTTGCTAAAAGCAACAGTAATATATAGTGGACTGTGTACTACTCCCAGTACTTTTCTGTATGCAGTTGCAAATTGCAGGGGCTTTAGAAAACAAAAGAAATAAGCTGCTTAGAAAAAACCTGTAATTGTTTGCTTAGGAAGCCGTGAGAAGGTAGCAGTAAAGAAAAAAAAATCTTTTGGGGGAAAGAATCTATAGGACAGTATAATAATTTTCCTGAAAAGAGGAAAGGTACTACTGATTTCCTTAAGTGTGTTATTTTTTTAATGGACATGCCAAATCTGTTTTATCTTTCCAAAGAATGGGTAATGAAGAATTGCATTAATTTTACATTAAACATCTGCCATAAATGCTTCTACTGAATATAAAAATTTCTGTTATGAAGGGATTGCTCTATGCATTAGACCAACTTAGGAAAATTGATACTTATGTAAGTTTCCCAAACGGAGAGAAAAAAATGATTGATATTATCTAGAGTTGAACCAATGTAATAATCACACATATATCTGTTTTCTCTAACAGCGTTTTTCTCTTTTACCATCATTTGATAAATTCCCTAGATGTTTTTCCAAACAAGTTGTTTCTTCTGTCCTCATAAAAACTTCTCTGTGTTTTATCTCAGTTTAAAATATGTTACAGATTAACCCAAATGCCACTTTTGGTGTTGTAATTGAGAGTTAGAGATCGATATGAGATGGAGGTGTGAAATTCTGAACATGTACTCACATATCTATATAATCTTTAGAGGAACTACGAATACATATTGTCATGGTATCTCTTGAGACATAAGTTCATTCTCTTTTCAACTTTTTAACATTCAGTGCTTTTAGGGTAATATGAATTTCATTTTAAATGTCTTTCTTCAATTCACCTTAGGTGCATAGAATCACATGTTTAACCAAAATTCCCGTTGAAATCACAGTTGCCGTTCACAGAAAGCAGGTAGCTCTTTCTCACAAAAGGGTACACGTGCATACAGGACACAATCATATTGAAAACAGCTTCCCTTATGCAGGTTATCTGTGGATTGCATAATTAACCACACCTGGCCTCAATTAAAAGACTGAGATACAAGTTTATTAAGATAATTCAGAAGTAGATTTAAGAAATACCTTACTAAGTTGTGCACATACAGAGACTACTTATGCCACAGCAACCTGAGGTTCAAGCTTCCTGCCTATCTAGCTGCATTAGAGCAACAGTACAGGATGGGGGCAAATAATTTATTAACCTTTTCTTTGCTGTGCAAATTTTGGATTCTATCTTCTATGTGGATGCATCCTTGAAGAGCAGAATAAATCAGGCACAGGTAATTCTGGTAACCCAAGAAGGCTTTTCGTCATTTCTTCCTGTGCTTCTTAATAGACTATCTAGTTTTTCCAAAAGAGGTTATAATAGAAGTCTCGGGTGAACGATTGCTAAGTAACACTATTATTGACATAAAGTATTTCACCTTGACTGACAACTGGGGATTGCTGATGCCAGAAGGTTTTAAAATACATTTTATAGCACTATCAATTTATCTAACAGATCATTTTCTGGCCAAGAGTATAGTGGGACTTTTGTCACTTCTATGAGGTTTGTAAGTGAAGATGCCTGAAGGAAAACTAAGTCCTCAACGGGTGAATATTTGGAAAAGTAAATCCATTTATATTGCTATTAGGGTCAAAACCATGTGATGTAGGTGGATTCTTTGCTTCAAATGTATTCCTTTTTCTTGGGAAACATATGCAAGTGTGTGAGGCGAGTGCTCATAGGTGTCTGCTTACATTTCAAACTGCAATCAGTTTTCTTAATTATGAGTTAGTAGCATGTTGAAAAGCATGAGGTATTAACCAGATCATTTTCAAGCATAATTTGCGTGCTAACTAAGCTCATACACCTCAGTGTGGTTCTATAGCTATAACAAAACACTATGGTTTGCGTTAATTACAGTTTTCTGGTATTTTTACAGTTGTTTGTTACTATCATTGTCCTAAAACACATGGAACTGCCAGGCTACAGAAAAATAAAGTTTGGGGAATTTTTTAGTCGTAAGTGGACTAGTGACATTAATGTGACTATAGAGCAGGTTAGACTCTGTTGCCTGATTTGGCCATGGTCCTGTGCCTGTGTGCCTGGTCCAAGTTTGCCTCTTCTCAGCTCTGAGAGCTGAAAGCATTTGCAGAAAGGAACAGGAGTAGTCCAACAATTAAAACTGAAGAATTGCTGTCGCAAACAATATCAGGTCAGAGTAAATGGCTTTTTCTTGATCCTTGGTATAGTAAAATTGACCTAGATAGCTGAAAAGACCTGAGCTAGGTTGGGAGTGAAATAACCACAAAGGTCTGTGTATTATTAATTGTTCTCTTATCTAAACCTTATTTATAGATTTAATTCATGGTGATCAGTTTCCCATGTCTCTTTGGGACAAATATGTGGGATTATTTTCTGCATACTCTTAAACTTGTATTTCCTAGATGTCAAAATCCATACCCCAAACTCCTCTTCTTTGGTATTAGCTATTTATATTCCTATATGTTACTTGACAAGATACAGATAAAATAGCTTTTGTGTGTGTGTTGTTGTTTTTTTTTTTCTTTTGAGGGAACATCTATACAGTATCTACAACTATTGAAAGCTAAGATGTTAATAAGCCAATAAATATAATTTATTTTTAATATCTAGTTTCAAAAGTCAAGAAGCTTCTACATTAACCCTGCAATCATTTTGAGGATATACCAGATATCAAGGCTAAGAAGTTATCTTACCAAAATAATTGTATTTGTAATGGTGAGGAATAGCAGAAGGAGCAGAAATTATATTTTTTGTTCAGAGGAGAAATGTGACATGGTCACACTCAGAAAAGTATCCTTGAGAGCAGAAGGGAAGTTGAAGGAAAGAAAACAAAACTCCACAAACAAAACCCAACCAAACAAAACCCCCAAACCTCTGACAACTTAAAATATAATTAATAAAAGGCCTACATTGAAAGGTGTTAAGATCCTTGTTATCCTCCCTGTTGAGATCAGTCAGATAATGTTTCAATGAAAATGCAACTCAAATTGTGTGGGGCACAGTATTTCTCCTACTAAAGTCAATGAAACAGCTTGCAGTCTCTTCACCAGTGTAATAGAGTTTATCCTTTAAAGATGCTATTCAGTTTTCTTGGGGAGCAATATGTATTATAAATCATGGCTTCATCGTTGATTGAGAAGGTGAAGATGTAAGAAAACTGAAACTGTTAAAAATACAAGACAGCTAAATAATTTATAAATTGCCCTCTAATTTATTAGGCAATTAAATTCATAACAATAATACTGTCTTGTGAGAGATTACATTTGGCTTCAAAAGGTTTAGCGCTGGTGTCACATGGTAGAATCCTTAACTACTTCTGTCTATTCTCTGTTGCTATTTAGGTACTCTTAATTTGTTGTCTTACTTCCATCATCTGACAGTGTAAGTTACATCTCTGTTCCTCAGCTGCTGAGTGTATTCCCTGTACTAGAAATTATTTATTATACTGGCACATGGTGTATCATCTGTCATGTCGAAGTGGACAAAAGATCTTCCTTACAATGTCTTTTCTGCTCTTTAATCTTTCTATGGAAAGTTCTAACTTTCCCTTCAGCCTATTAAAGAGGATGCTTGAAATCTCTTTTTTAAGCCGAGTTCTTCATTTCCCCATTACTATATTGAGTGCACAGGAGCACATTTACGTACTTTGGGCGTCTAACACTAGAGGTTAATCACATAATAGTTTTGCAAGTGTTTTGAGGTTAAATCTGGTTGCTAAAATCTGAGTTGAGTATTTGCACATGAAAGACATTTCAGTTCATATTTTTCTAGAGTTCTACTGGAATTAAAAATCAAATTATTTTAAATATGTGACATTTTAGAGGCAACACAGACTTCCTACCAATAGTAGGAACCTTAAAAGTATCTTGGTAATTAACATATTCCAGTGCATTTGAAGTCATGTTTTATTGCCTTTATCTTTACTGAATCAATGGAAGATTATTTTGTCCAAAGGCAGAGGGTCTTACAGAGAGTCTTGCCTAATTTGTTGGCTAAAGTTTAACTGATAATCTCTTTTCCATACTAGAATTTTTTCCATGATACCTGTTACAGTGTCCTTTAACCGCCAGACTATGTACTGTAATGTTACTGTTTGTGACCTCTGTCTCTTAGTGTAAATACAGACATACTCAGCATACACTTAAGAATACTATTGTTCAAATTTTCCTAACTTCCTGGATAAGTCGTGAAGGATTTGGGGTTTGGTTGGCTTTTCCTGTCCCTGGTGTGCCCCATTATTCTCTGTGGTTCTGCTTTTATGTTGCTAATAACATGGAATTTTTGTTTCCATTTAATGAAATATTAGCCAGGGTAATCCATTTGTTGTATTTTATAATTTAAGAGTCTAAATATAGATCAGAATCTCTGTATTGTATTTGTCTTTGCTGGTATTTTGTTTTTATAACTCTTATTCCCTAACACACAATTTGATGGAAAACATTGTCTGTTTTTTATCTTTTCATTTAGGTTGTATAAATTTACATCAAAACAAAATGCTTAAATTCTAGCCTGCCAAAATATTGCTCAGTATTTAGATTTCACCATGTCAGCTATTAGATCAAATTTCTTTTAAGAACAATACCTTATATTCACAATAACTTGTTATTTCTAATGCAGTGCTTTCTAACTAGATCATCTGTGGGAAGTGAAAATACTAATCTAGGACTAAGTACATAAAGGGATTTTGTTCTTTATGCTTTGTGTTGATATTGTGTGTGTGTGTGTGTGTATATATATATATATGCATGCTCTGGGGTTTTTGTGTATATAGCCTTAACTTTCATGGCCTCTGCTTTTATGTGTATGCACATACTTTTCTGGTATGACTTTGGAGATGGTATGAAATATCTCTGGCCCCTCTTTTGGATTTATTAATGCTGCGATCAGTTCCTTTTTAACATATATTTTCAATGATGCCTTAGAAATTGCTGTTGTTAAGTTCTTTCAAATAAACATCTCGTTTATTTACTTGTTAAGTAGTAAAGGGTAGCAACATGCTTCTTGGGGCACCCAGTGCTAATAGTGACCATAATTACTTTCTTTAGCACCTTATCCTCAGCAGTTGCTGTAGCAGAAGCTCTAATTGCTGAGGAGTTGGATTTTTTTATAAGTCATTCAGAATTCTGTTTGGCAAGCAGACTCCGAGTGATTACTGAGTAACACAAGGTACCAGGAGTTAAAAAAAGCCCACAGTGGAAGAATGTAACATTTAAAAGCTCTGCCAGTGCTGAAGATCTTTACCTATGTGGGTGCCAATGTGAGCAAGTTCAAATAAAACTTCTCTTTGTATCTCCCAGGGCTTCTGTCTGTATCACCAGGAGCTAAAAGGTATTTGTTTGCTTAAATTGATTACAAAGTATTGTAAAACTTTTTTCAGAAGTAACTTAAATATCTCTGACAATGAAACTGTAGTACAGATATTTGAGCAGTTCATTAAATTAAAAAATGAGGAATATTTTTTAAAT
The DNA here is from genome assembly GCF_036013445.1 of Caloenas nicobarica. NCBI lineage: Eukaryota > Metazoa > Chordata > Aves > Columbiformes > Columbidae > Caloenas > Caloenas nicobarica. The sequence goes on from NC_088253.1 coordinate 10,872,250, forward strand.
GGGATTACAAAACGTGCAAATCTTAGTTTTTAGTAAGTCTGTGAGGAGTTTATATTCGCATTTACCCATAGTGGACTAGATTCTTCCAGTCACTGTCTTCCTTTTTAATCCACTTAAAAAAATCTCAAACAAATTAGTGAATGTTAAAACAACTGAGAAAAGAAAAAAAAAAAAAAAACAAACATTCAAGTTCATTGATATTTCATAAGATTTTATTCTTGCCCTATTTTGGTCAAGTGTGTTGACACAAATGAGTAATTGCTCTGTTTGTATTTTTTTTCATTTCTGATTGTGTATGACTTAAATTTGAAACTTAAGTCAAACATGATGTTCCTCTCTTGATTGCAGAAATTGTTTGTCATGTAGCTATTTCACACAGTGTTCAGTCATTCCCAGGGAGGAAATGTGTGACTGCAGTCTTCATGGTAAAATCTCTGCATTATTTAAGCATATTTTCTGCTTTCTGTTGACATCCCTAGGTAAAAAGTACAGTGCGCTAATTAGGTCCCTCGTGCTCCTACTATCCAGATTACGTGGATATACTCAAGAAAGAAGATCTTTTTCTATAACAAATTATTATCAACAGTGCTTATCCAGATCAAAAAGTGAATTTGAGCAAGCATTACACTTGATAATTTTGCAAAAACAAAAAGAATTAAAGCAGTCCAGAAACTAAAGATCGTTTTATATCCCAGTCACTCGTACATTTCTGTAGTGTTTTTTAAACTACCACCAGAAGTTCTCCTCCTTCATGAAAATGTAAAATTTCATGAGATCTGATAAATGTTTTGCTGAATATGTAACTGCCACACAAGACTGGATCTAAGGTTATCTTATTTTGGCATCTCATTCCAACAGAAGGGCCTGCTGGATTTTTAGGGAAAGAGTAGATCATACCATAGATACATGTATTCCCAACTTCAAGAAAAAGTGGGTATTGCAAACAAGACCTGGCACACAATTATTTGTGTTTGATATCTAACATTAAGCCTGTGTTCCTTGAATTTTTCTAATTCCTCTTTAAACCCATATAACCTTTTATCTTCATACCTATGTGGCAGATGCATTGGTTGCATGAGAGTGTACTGTTTTACTGCCTGATGGTTTCACTGAATGAACCCAGGTTCCTGTGTTTTGAGAAAGAATACACATCCATTTGCTATTTGCATCCCTTGCAACTTTCAGATCTCCATCATATTCCCTTCCCAGCCTTGTCTTTATGAAGGGGAAGCTTTGTAGCCTATCTAATTGCCCCTCATTGAACCTCTTACATGCTTCCCATCATAGTAGTTGCATCTGTTCATACTTACTCTAGGTCTCTATTAAACCCGTTCAACAGATAGTGAAAACAAAGGGAAAGTCACTCAGCAATTCAGTGACGAAGCTAAGCAGAGTGTGGATCTCGAAACCATTCTTTCTAAATGCATGATATGTTTGGGAGTGCTGCAAAGTAAGCATCAGTTAGGGTTTTGCCTGCAGTCTTCAATATTTAATTATGCCCTGCTGATGTAGATCAGTTATCTAATTTGTATTCTGTTGACTGAAGTAGACATACATTTCACCAGAATTTGGTATTTCTGTGGTTTGGCATCTGGTTACTCAGTGAGAAAATAAAGCAATGAAAGCTAGAATACCCCTAGGAGGATCAGCAACATCTGCTGAAGTGAGATAGATATGTAGCCCAGGTAAAAATTCACAAGCTACCCTATTATAAATAAGAAGACACATTTCTAAGATAATCGTTTACACTGGCCTATTTTTTTCTTGGTGATATTTTTATGTTCTGGAAAGCAATGGTATAGTACACAACAAAAGTAAATAAAAGAAATAGCAGGGCCCTTAAGGAAAAGCGGATTACAGAGTAAATTGCAAGCACCAAAGGAATATATTTTGAGAAGACTGTATTGAGATTAACTTTAACCATACTAGTTATCTTTTTTCACAGAAGGCATAAGCAGGCAATAAAACAGCAGCCTTCTGGAAGCCATAAACTGAGTTAATAGCTTTAACCCATGTAGTGTTTCTTTGTCTGAGTAAATGTCTAGAATGAATTACACCAAGTAGTATTGCATATTTCTGGCATATCAAGACTTGTCTTCTTTGAGGTGGAAAAAAGCTACTTTAAAAAACTTTAGATTGAATTCTCCACCAGCCAGTATGGAGACGAAAACAGCGTCTTTCGTGTCTTAGTGATACTGCTGTGTTTGCAGGACCCTGCAATAATAGGCAGACACTATTTGCCTGTGTGTGATACCAGGTCTCAATGCAAGATACTCCCAGGTGAGCCAATCAAGCACTGGTGAGTTCCCAGACTCAGTCCTGGGCCATTCCCTACCTTCTACTGCTCTGTTCATCTTCCTGAGCTATCTTATGTCTACAGGGATTTTTTTATAGTCTAGTTTTGCAATACGTAACAGGGTTTCAATACTGAATATCACTTGGCAAAGGAGTTAGATTTACGTTCCCAAAAGCATTCACATACCTCCTACACATCTGCAAGACCAGGCTGCATGAAACATACTTTACAGACTGCCACTTTGGTGCATCCACATCCAAGCTATGTATTCAGATATTACACAAATGTGGATCCTGTTTTTTGAGAATGTCTCTCTTTGAATGGTAACTTTCCCAGTGAAGGATAGTGATTCCACTAAACCTTATGACTGGCTTATCATTGACTTCTTGAGGATTAAGAGTTAGACCAAGACCGGATGTTTTTTGAAATCTCAAACCCCATCTGATTACTTTTGTATGGTAGACATCTACAGCAAAATTCAATTGAATTAGTTCTGAGTTAACTCAGTAGTGTCACTGAAGTATCATATAATTTGGATCTGGTTAATATTGCAACTAAAATTCCATTTTGTTTGGTGACACTAATTTTTATTCCTACAGTTCCGACATGTAATTCATTCAAATAAACCCCTCATTTTTTAATTCAGTATTAAAATCACATTAATGAAAACAAGTACTTTCAAAGCAAAATATTTTTGCTTCAGGGAAAATAGGTTATTTTTTATTTAAAGGACAGGAGAAGATAAATATTTAATAATCAGATAAATATGTTGCTCAGTACTTAATCTTTAGCATGTGCTGAAACCTAAGGGATTACTAAGGGATGTATCAGTATTCATTTTACTACTGTAAATATTTTGTACTGTGGAAGTACAGTTTGTGTTTATTGTGCAGCTTGATTCTATTACAGCAAGTTATCTATAATACAAAATATAAATGGATTTTAACTAGTGCTTACTGTGTTGTTATCAGTTTCATGGGATTTAGATGTTTAGAGATACCTTTCTGATATGACATATCTTGTTGTCCAATTGTCCAAACAAAATATGTTATACAGAGATATATCTACATACACTCAACCCATTATATGCCTTTAATTGCAAAGTTAGGTTCTTGCTATTTATAAAAGTCTTTTTTCTTCTTTTCCATAGTAAGACATCATCCACTTTCCAAAGTTGTCTTTGTTTTAGAAAGTAGTGATGTGTGGGTTTTTCTTTTCTTTTTTGCACATTATTGCGTTAGCTAACCCACTTAAGAGTATGTATAGAATAAGGTGATGTCTACAGGACACCTCTCATCCAAACCTTTCCCAGGGAACTGGCACAACTCTATGCCTTTCTGAAGTACCTGTATGCAGCATGAGAAACAAATAGGATGAATGAAAGTCTGTGTGCAGTTGCAGGGTTGCAATCTCATTGGGGTCACCGAGATGTGGAAGAGGTCGATGAGGCTTTCTTCAGACAACTGGAAGTAGAGTCCCTTTCACAGGCTGTGGTCCTTACGAGGGACTTTAACCACATCAATATCTGCTGGAGGCACAACACAAACAGCACAAACTATCTAGGAGGAGTATGCCAACAACAGCTTCCTATGAAAAGTGATAGAGGGTCCAATTAAAGGACATGCTCTGAAAGGTCATGGTGGACCTCTTGCTTACAAAAAGGAAGGGTGGGTTGGACATGTGAAAGTTTAGGACAGCATTGGCTGCAATGACCATGAGATTGTGGAGTTCAGGAAAGTGAGAGGAGGGAGAAAGGCAAAAAGCAGGATCATGACCCTAGATTTTAGGGGCATGGACTTCTTCCTGTTCAGAGAGCTGCTTGAAAGAATGACCACATTATGTTCAAATGCTAAATGCGGCATGGATGTCCTTCTGTATCTTAATTTGCATTCAAAGTTTTTATTCAGATATTCTTTTCTTTGTTATGCCAGGAACTTATTGCAGGATCATCCTTTCCATATAAGAGAAATTTTACAGCTGAGTTCAGTGAGAACAAGAGATCATTTGTGATAGAACAGAAAGTTTTGCCTGTTTCTTCACTGACTGGAAATAAATATATTCTTCTGCACATTATTCAGTTTTGAGATCCTGCATGAAACCTACTCTATTGGAATCACTTGTTAATTCAATATTGTCCAAAAAGCATGGTTAAGAACAGAACAAGATCATGGCATTGCAATTGTTAATAATTAGGCAAGGTCACATGAAGATTTTCTTCTAACATGCAGGAGCGGTGTCATCTCCCTGCACTTCCAAAAGGATTTTACCATCAAAATCACCACAAACTGTCATAACGTGTCTGCAGAATCTCCTCAGTCATACTTTTTGCATGCTGAGCACATAGAAAATGGTAGACCAGTAATAATAAATCATCATTATTGCTGTTATCAGGAAGTAGAGACTCTTAGCCAGTCCTGTCATCTGTGAGATTTGTTGAATTAATTTCACTGTCACAAGCATTTTCTTGGAGGAAATAGTTTTGATCCATGAACTCCTGTACTTCACGGAAGCCTAATGTTTAATTTCTATAGCACCTGAATGCAATAAATACTTATCACAAAAAAAGACTTTTTTCCAACTCTATTAAGATTGAAGAAATCTTTTGAGACAGAAGAAAGTGGGTGTCCTAATCTAAGAAGAAGCTGTCTAGAGATAACCTCATCCCGATTTATCTCTGCAAAACCCTTTACAAGGCAGATGACTATTCATCTTTTGAAAGTCTGTAGCAAATTCAAGCTAAGAATAAAAACTGCCAGGTGGAAATTCATGTAAAGGTCAGTCAACAAACTGAAAATATTATAATGTGGATTCATGGTTTGAAAATAGAGAAGGTAGATTTAATTCCTTTAAACTGTACTTTAGGGGCAGTAAAGAGTTTGAAATGTTAGAAGTGTGACTGAATGATGAAAGATCCAGCCTGATAGTCCGAAGACCTCTGATTGTTTTTTCACAGTTTTGAGCTGTTAAGAACTTTTAAAGTAGGTTTTTTTTGGGAGGTTTCTTTGCCTTTTTTTTTTTTTAGTAAATAGAAATCTTGAAAAACAAGTAAAACACTTAATGGTCTTCACAAGCCTCACTTGATTGCTTTCATAATTACTTCCCTAGGTTTCCTAGGTTTCAATGTTTCAGATGTGGTATGCCATGGAAGAAGACATTTCAGTGTATATACCTGAGCTTTGTCTTACTATAGGAATGCATCTTCAGTTTTCAATATACATCTACGACAGGAGAAATAGATATGGGTGTCGTATCATCTGCAATCCTGGAAATAACAGAAAAGGGCACTGAACTTCTACAAGCATTTTAGGGGGGCTCTGAATACAGTAGTACAGCTTCTTGGTATGTAACTTTCCGAACCCAAATGTAGGAAATGTCGTATAATTTTCAGATCTGTTCAGCAAGTCTTCTGTAATGGCTCAGTTGCTTCTGGTTCAGAAGAGAAACTGGTGCTTGTCATACAGTGGATTGAATGAGATGGGTTCCCATTTGTCCATAGGATATTATTAAAGATGTTCTTAGGATCGATGTTGGTTTTTGTTACAAGATACTGAAGATGATTAAAAAAACCTTGAATAATCCCACATGTTAAGTTCTGCTTCTCGCAAACCACTGCAGTATTCCCTACTTTTCCTGCCTTTTCTTTGAGAATTCATAATTCTGTCTTGCTCACTTTGGCAGATGAGAACCCAGTGTGTTCTTCCCATGTCTTTTCTGCAAGATGCCTCTCATACATTTGGTCTGCCATGCAGTAAGCCGATCAACACAGAGCACAGGGGCAATGAAGCTTCAGTGTAACAACGCTGAGGAGTATCGTATCTTACCTACCGATATACTCAATATATACTGACATTAAGGACCAGAAAAGGCACAAGTGCACTACTTGCCTTAATTCTTCTAATGAAACAAGAGGTTTTTAACCAATTTACTTACTGCTGTTCTGCAAAATTTCTGTATTTCAGAAAGCACCTACTGTGAACATACTATGTTCGACAGTATGTCTAGGTGGAATCTCTGACGCTATTTCTGTACTGGAGCAGAATCACTGCTCTTTCATATCACTCAGCTAAGGAACCTGAGCACAAACAGTGCAATGGCTTGGATTCGATACACAGTCAAATGCTTTTTTCCCCTTTTCACCCTCCATCAGTATATATCAGCAAGTAAAACAATATGAAACAACACAAGAAGAGAAAATACTTTCAATCGTTGTAGGAAGGTTTTCATTTAATAGTAAGCTAGTGCTTTTAGGTTCATGTCATCCTGACAGCCCTCGTACTTTTTCTCACGGTAAGACAGATAATATCACAGTTTGCCATAAAGATAAGGGATTTGGGGGCAACAATGGACCAAAAAAATGGGACTTAAGTTATTGATGCATTTAGAAATCACTTTTTTTTTCTCCTGTTACTGTGAACGTGAAATGGATAAGTTTCATAGGGAAGGGGCATCCTGGACTTACTATCTTCCTTCTCCCCATACCTCTGTGACTTGTTTCTCCCTGGCTGCTGTAATAGCCAGTACTTTGGTGTTATTGCAAAAAAAAAAAAAAAGTATTAAAATACTTATTACATTAAAATAGCATGGAAAAGGGATGTTCTTTCAAGGAAGCAACATTGCATTATTTGCCCTTAATTTTTTTTTATCATGCTGTGTTTCATGTATTAACACATTTCTATTTGCAATTCAAAGTTCCTAATTGTGCATAACTACAAAAAGGAGCATTTCGGGCAGAACTTCCAAGTGGGGCTGTTCAAGCTTTTTTTTTTATTATATCCGGTAGCTTGCAAACCCAAGCAAAGCTGAACTTGCACTACTATTCCCAAATGCTTAGGGTATTTGCAGTATTTAAAATTCTTCAGCACTTCT